>NC_065591.1:94162798-94472976 GCF_024542745.1 Macaca thibetana thibetana | reverse complement strand
CCGGGCCCACACTCCAGTCAATCCTGCCTTCTTAGCCTCTGGAGGTTGTTCTTCAGAATCTTTGTCCCAGGTACACAGAACTGGGCTGAGTGAATAATAGATTATACTTTCTGTGACATTTCCTTTGTCTGTATAATCTTAGGATGGTTTTTATCCATTTTCTACACATCAGAATGTTCTCTTTTTTTTTCTCTCAATAGGAAAGAGAAGTAATTCAAGAAAGAAATAGAAACTTCAAGGAGAACATCCATTCATTCATTGGATTTTATATCATTGTTGCACAATCAGAATTGATAAGCACTGTTCTTCCACTCTGTGTAGCAATTATGTCACCCTTTTTTATTGCAGTTGGTTTTTGAATGTCTTTCACTCCTTTTAAGGATAAACTCATTTATGGCGTGACTGTGTCTTACTCATCTATACTAGCAGTGGGTAGATGTCAATAAATGTTATGTACACAAATAAATAAAATGTTTATTCCGTGGTAAATTTATTTATATTTGGGAGCACTCTTTCTATGGCAAGTGAAGACATACTATACAATGAAAAGAAAGACTAGGACAAAGAAAGAATCCCACCACACTATTTTGGGGTCTTCCGCTGCACCTCACCCTTCCACCCAAGAGGGAAGGTAGGAGCTCCACCTCTTTATCGTTCACTAGTGTGCCTAAAGTTACACTAATTTCCCCTTACCTTTGTGGCCCGTGCTCTCACTCTGAGTCCTCTGGAAAATCCAATTCTTCCCACAAATGTCTGAGAATTTTCAACAACTTACAACTTACCACCTCACCGTCACTTCCAGCTCCAAGTTCCTACCTCCCCATCACCTCCTGATTTTCATGCAACCTCTCCTACTGCAGCCACTCTCCAGGTTCCCTTCCCTTTTCCCCATGCCAACCCAGATATTGGTCTCACCCTATTCTCTTTAACTTTCTACAAACCAGTGCTACAGGCTTCAATGAAAAGGTAGATGTTGCTGGAGATTTGCATAAATAGTAGAATTTTCATAAAATTGAACAAAACTAAAATTGGATGTTATTCCCATCCTTCAAATCTTTTTTTTTGGGGGGGGGGGCGGAGGCAGAGTCTCATTCTGTTGCCCAGGTTGGCTTGCAGTGGCATGCGATCTCGGCTCACTGCAACCTCCACCTCCTGGGTTCAAGCGATTCTCCTGCTTCAGCCTCCCAAGTAGCTGGGATTATAGGCACATGCCACCATCCCTGCCTAATTTTTGTATTTTTAGTAGAGATGGGGTTTCACCATATTGGCCAGACTGGTCTTGAACTCCTGACCTCCAGTGATCCACTGGTCTGAGTCTCCCAGTGCTAGGATTGCAGGTGTGAGCCACCGCACCCAGCCCAAATCCTTTACTTATCCCAGATCAGGAATTTCTCACTGGCCACCTACTTCTGCAGGCTGCAGCCTCCTATCACCTCTCTCCCAACATCTCTTGTCTTTAAACCCCATTCCTTCTCACTTCCCCAGAAACTCATTTTCCTGATGTCCTTCAGCTCAGGTCCTCCCTTTCCACACACAGAAACCCACTGCGTTTCTCTGGGTGAAGCACTCTCTGTGCAGGGTTTAAACTTAATTAGCAGAACACGGAGCTGGCAAGGGCTTTGCCATTTCAGCCTTCTCTTTCTTCCTCCTCCTGCACACTCCCAATACCCAAGCATGTCTTTCTCTATAGGGAGATGAACAATTGAAATTTACTTTCTTACCGATAAAAATTATCCCTCCCACACATACCCTAAAAGCAGATCAGTATCCCAAAATTCAGAACTATCCTGTAGCCTTAGGAAGCCATTCCTAGAATAGTTCAAATGAGAGGAGAATCCACAATCCAGGCAAAATATAAAGTGTATGTGAACAAGAGTTCAAAGACCCTTTTAAAACATAAGGAAATATATATATATACACATATATATATATACACACACACACACACATATATATATATATACACACACACACACACACACACACACACACATGATGCTGGAATGAAAAGGAAGTTATGTCATTAAATTCAAGTTCTTCCTTTTGTAGAAGACAAAACAGAGATTAAATGATTTCCCTAAGGTTCACAGTAAGCAAAAGTGGTGATTAAACATTTTGTTGTTTGTTTAACTCTTTGTATTTTGATTTTGGACAGCAGGAGGCAGTATCTATCTTGCAGCTAAAGTGGATGTCTATTGTTTTAACCTGCGCATCACCCTACTTTTGGAGACAAGAAACTACCTTTTCCCTTTGTGTACAATCTTCATGAGATGTCACATAGGTTGCTACAAGCTGCCTGGGCTGAGAGAAGAGTACAGGACCCAAGCTTGGCCTATCAGACACCGTCTCCCAAAAACACTGGAGGGATTATAGGTGGATTCAAACTGGCCATGGGGCTCTGGAGACACTGCCTATTGAATCCTGCACCCAGACAGATTGCCCGAGGTTGCCCTGGGCCCTGTCCTTCTCATAGCTTAGGTGTAGGGCTTCTCTTCCAGATTTATAACTGACTGCACTGCCTTCCAATACATTTTGTCTATTGCTTAAGTTATCCATAGTTAGTTCATGTCTGTGGTTTGCAATCCCTGGCACAGTAGCTTAGTTGTCTTTCCTAGGGTATCTGCACATACGGGCTCCGTTCTGTATTTTACCACATACTTCAATCTTAACAATGAAGTAAGCTCTAACAGAGCAGAGAAGTAAATAAAATGTTCTTTTTCTGATCAAATAGCATAAAACTAACTGGTAAACAGAAATTTTTCCTAGCAAATAAGGACCCATTTTTTTAAATTGTGGTAAAATACATTTAACATAAAATTTACCATCTCAACCATTAAGTGTACAGTTCAGTAATGTTAAGTGTATTCACACTGTTGCACAAGAGAAAAAGTCCTTAACCTCAGCACTATTGGCATTTTTGACTACATAATTCTTTGTTGTGTCCTATGTATTAAGAATATTAGGCCAGGCACAGTGGCTCATGCCTATAATCCCAGCACAGTGGGAGGCTAAGGCGAGCAAATTGTGTGAGCCCAGATATTAAAGACCAGCCTGGGCAACATAGAAAAACCCCATCTCTACAAAAAAATTCACAATTAGCCAGGCATGGTTGTACGTACCTGTGGTCCCAGCTACTTGGAAGGCTGAGGTGGCAGGATTGCTTGAGTCCAGGAGGTCAAGGCTGCAGTGAGGTATGACTGTACCACTGCACTCCAGGCTGGGCAACAGAGCAAGACCCTGTCTCAAAAGAGAAAAAAAAAAAAAGAATGCTTGCAGTTACCCCTGGCCTCTATGCACTGATGCCAGTAGAATATCCTCAGTTCTCTCAACCAAAAAAGTCTTCAGACCGTACCAAATATCCTCCAAGAGGAAAAATAGTCCCCAGTTGAGAACCACTGAGCTAAAGAGAATAAACTATTTCATTGTATTATACTTAGCAACCCTTCTACCATTTTCACCCAGGACACCATCATACTCTAATTCTGTACCATCCCATGAGAAAGAAAAACCAGTAAGAAATTAAGGTGACATTGCCTGTTTTTGACACTTATTTGAGGAAAAGATTGTCATATTTTAAGAAATAAACACCTAGGCCGGGCGCGGTGGCTCAAGCCTGTAATCCCAGCACTTTGGGAGGCCGAGACGGGCGGATCACGAGGTCAGGAGATCGAGACCATCCTGGCTAACACAGTGAAACCCCGTCTCTACTAAAAATACAAAAAACTAGCCGGGCGTGGTGGCGGGTGCCTGTAGTCCCAGCTACTCGGGAGGCTGAGGCCGGAGAATGGCGTAAACCCGGGAGGCGGAGCTTGCAGTGAGCTGAGATCCGGCCACTGCACTCCAGCCTGGGCGGCAGAGTGAGACTCCGTCTCAAAAAAAAAAAAAAAAAAAAAAAAAAAAAGAAATAAACACCTGAATTCTGGTTGGGCACGTAGCTCATGCCTGTAATCACAACACTTTGGGAGGCTGAGGCAGGCAGATCATTTGAGGTCAGGAGTTCAAGACCAGCCTGGCCAACATAGCAAAACCCCCTCTCTACTAAAAATACAAAAATTAGCCAGGTGTGATGGCAGGCACCTGTAATCTCAGCTACTTGGGAGACTAAGGCATGAGGATCACTTGAGCCCAGGAGGCAGAGGTTGCAGTGAGCTGAGATCATGCCACCGCACTCCAGCCTAGGTGATAGAGTGACACCCTGTCTCAAAAAAAAAAAAAAAAAAAAAAAAAAAATCTGTATTCTAAAGCCAGGGTACTATGTATTGATAGAAGTCCATAAGACTTGGGTGTATTTTATAAATTACTTGTTATTTTTCTGGTTTTAAAGTCAATAAACTCCAGTTTAAGAAAAAGGTCTTAGATGAATTTGTCTTCCCTCCTTTCAAAGATTCCATTTAAGCAGTAGTGAAGGAATAAAACAGAACAGGAGGAGGTCTGCAATGGACAAGGGATTTCAATCAATTTCTGTAAGATCTAATACAGCTGATACACAAAACATATCAGCCTCAGCCTAGGATGTACAAAGAGGCCTACAGTGAAAATGGGAGTTCAATTGTCTAACTCCTGAGAGGCTTTGAAATCTCAGTTAGAAGGTTTAATGAAGGCAGGGTGAAAAATGATATCAGGGGATTAACTGTGTATGTGTACATGCGTATAAGACAATTAACTTCATTTCATCCCTCTAACAAAAAAAGGCAGAGAGCCAGATGTTCACGTCCAGGCAAAACAGCAAAGGGTTCTTTGCTAAATAAGTTTTTAAAAAAAATTTGAGAGAGAACAGGACATTTAAATTGGGCTCTGTGCCTCTGAACAAAATATCCATATTTTGGCTTTGAGGCTGGGAATAGGGAAGCCCCCATCCATCTGCTCATCCTAACTTAAATGTACCAGTGAACAAGAACATCCATGGACACCAAGCCCCTAGTCAGCTTTCTTACTGCATTGTTCTGTGGTAGACAGGTGTAGGCAAATCTACCCACAAAGGCTGAGGAACTTGTGGGGCTGAAGAAAGAGACTGACAAATCCAGTTTCTCAGAAAGAAACATTCAACCGTGACTTACGAACAGAAGCCTTATCTTGGGCAGCCATAAGATGAGAGGGTAGCTTCCTGCACCATTACCCGCAGAACCAGTAGTCACGTGCCATAGGGAAAGGGTATACATACTTCAGAAGGGATAGGTAGGAAAATTGTAGCACAGTAACATCAAGGTTGTTTTGACTGGAAATTTATGGTTAAGTACCTACTCTTACACAAGGAATAATAAATAAGCTGGAAATCTTGGAGGCCTTCCCAGAACTGGGATTAATGAGAAATTAACATGGTGGATTAACATCCAAGATGGAATTGCTTTAGTCTCCACACCTCTTATTAAAATGAAATGGGGAACAAAATAATAGCTTGTTGAAAAAAAAGGTGATACCAAAAAAAGTCATCCCAGAAAAAACAGAAATAATTTACAGAATAGAAGAGGTATGAGAAAAAAAAAAAAAATAGGACATTCTCACAGAAATTTGGGATGACATTACATACATGAAAAACAGTAACCAGCCAGGTGCAGTGGCTCACGCCTACAATCTCAGCACTTTGGGAGGCCAAGGTGGGCGGATGGCTTGAAGTCAGGAGTTCAAGACCAGCCTGGCCAACATGGTGAAACCCCATCTCTACTAAAAATACAAAAATTAGCCGGGTGTGGTGGCAGACGCCTGTAGTCCCAGCTACTCGGGAGGCTGAGGCAAGAGAATCACTTGGACCCGGGAGGCGGAGGTTGCAGTGAGCTGAGATCATGTCACTGCACTCCAGCCTGGGAGACAGAGTGAGACTCTATCTCAAAAACAAAACAAACAACAACAACAACAAACAGTAATACCAAGATTGCATTAAAAAGTATCAGAGAATAAGCTGAAACTCTTCAAAATTGAATTTATGATTGTCAAGAAAGAAGTATAATATTAAAAAGTTGGAAGATAAGGAAAGCCACTCAGAATGAAGAGCTGAAAGACAAAAAAATAGAAAATAGCACAGAAAAAAGAAGAAGAAAAGATCAATTCAGGAGGTCCAACGCCCAACTCTGTTGGCTTTGAAATACGTCAACTTGACTAAGCTAAACTTTATTTTCCAGAATTCCTATCTCTCTGTTTCTTGTTAGGGCTGGCCACAAGAAAAATCTACATGGAATTTGGACCATGAAAGTAAAATAATACTTGCTCTACCAAGGTTGATACGAGTCTGGTGCTGTGCAGCTCATGCACAGTTTCGTGGTTCTGCCCATTCACATTGTGAGCACAAAACACTGCAGGCCCAGGGCTCCAGCTCCCACATTCTCTCTTCCTTCAACTTCTCCAACTCCTGAGCTAGGTCTGAGTGTTACTCCATACAATAATACTAGTATCTACCACGGGGCACCCACGGAAGCAAGGTTGGAGACTTAGCAACAGGGAGAAGCCATCACAAGTACCTGTGATAGAAGGAGAGAGGTTCCAGCTTCTTACTCACTTCACAAGTCCCAGGTGTCCTGCTCTCCCCACTTTACTTCTATCTTTTAACCCCTAACACCTGTCCTGTAACTTCAAGCTCAGCACCAGATGCAGAAGAAACAGCCAAATCAAGATCATTTTACCAGCTCCCACAATGGTATGAGGATAAATTCCTATAATAAGTCCCTTGTTTTACATCATTCTTAGTGATTCTGCTCCTCTCATTGAACCTTGTCTGCTACAACAGCCAATAAGATTTCCAGAAATGAAGAATAGACAAAATAAAGAAAATAAAATTATCAAAGAAATAATTGGACATTTTCCAGTCTTGAGAAGGGGGAATGGTTTGGAGAAAAACAAGTCTTCAAATGAAAGAGCCAACATCATGTTAAAATGTTAGAACATTAAGAATAAAGAGATTTAACCATGCCCCAAGATTTTTTTTTAAAAAAAGGACTCCAACAAAATAAAATTAAACTGACATCAGATTTCTCATCAGCAAAAATGATTCTAAGCTAGAGTGAAGTAAGGTCTTGAAAACCCTGAGGATGAGTTATCTCTATCCTAGAATTCTATACCCAGGCAAACTATCTACCCAGTGTGGTTGTGGGCGGAATTGTGTCCCCCAAAAAGACAAGTTGAAGTCCTTATCTCTTGTACCTGTGAAAATGGGACCTAATTTAGAAATGGGGTGTTTGCAGAGGTAATCAAGTTAAAATCAGGCCATATTGAAGTGGAGTGGGCCCTAAATCCAATGACCCTTGTCCTAAGAAAGCCATGTAAAGACAGAAGAACACAGATACACACAAGGAAAACACCAGGCAGTAACAGAGGCAGAAGCTGGAGCAATGCAACTACAAGCCAAAAAATGCCAAGGACTGCTGGCAACCACCCAAAGCTAGGAGATGGACTTGGAACAGATTCTCCCTCGGATACCAACTTGGCTGACACCTTACTTTTGACCTTCTTGCTTTCAGAACTGTGACACTTATTTTAAGCCATACAATTTATGGTACTTTTTTATGTCAGCCCTAGAAAACTGATCAAGGTGTGAAGCCAACATAAACTCAATCTTGTACGATAAGAGTTCAGAAAGTCCATCTCTCGTGTCCATTTTCTGAGATAGCTAATTTAAAATATATTGCAAACACAAAGGATGAAATCCAAGACAGAAGATGTGAGATATGGAAATTATGGAAAAGGAATCTCTGAATGATAGCTGTGCTCCGGGCTAGAAAGTAACCAGTCCAAATTACGACAGTAAGTCAATGAGACCTAAAAAAAAAAAAAAAAAAAAAAAAGATGGTTTTTAAGAAAAGATGAAATAGCTACTAAACAACATATGAAATGAGAAGTAAAAATCTGTAAAATATATAGGACGTGGTGAAGGGACATAAACTTCATCTCCCAGTGGAGAAAAATGAGATATTCAAGGGAAAATGGGGAATTATAATAAAAATCATGATCCAAATATAAGGCAACAAACTCAAATGTGACAGGAGTAATTCTCAAAGAGTAGTCAGAGTAATTACTCCAAGAGGAATCAGAGAAGTGGGAGAAAGGAGAGCGCATTTGAAATGAAGGGAAAATTCTTCTGTGAGAGGCAGGGGGTCGTGTCGGAACCAGAGAGACGAAATGTGGTTGTAGCTCACTGCTTAGCTCTGAGCTGAATAATGTTGACATGGTGATTTATTTAAATGCTCTTAATTGGTTGTTCGATATTCAAAATCAACACACGGATAAAACTCAGGCAATTTAATGATGGATACAGAATGAAAAAGTCATATCAAGCATGACAATGTAGCAATATGGGAAGTTGGGAGGTGAAGGGAAGGGAGAGATGCGGAGAATGTCAGAGGCTTTGAGAGCCTCCTATTACAGGGTGGGGAACTGAGAGGTGCTCCTGAAACTGATGGAACAAGAAGCAAAGATTTACATCAATCATGTAAAGTTACAAGCAAAACCAATAATGATACAACTCTCAAAATTGGGAGAGAATGGAAGGACAGCAGAGAGTAGTACAAGTGAGCAAATGCTCTGAATAGAGAACACCTAAAACCGATAAAGAAATAATGACATAGGCCAGGTGTGGTGGCCGACGACTGCAATCCCAAAGCTTTGGGAGGCCAAAGTGGGAGAATCACTTGAGCTGGGGACTCACTTTCAAGTTGTCAGTCCCCTTCTCTGACAGTCTTCCTTCTCTAATAAGTACCCCTGACCTATTGCAGGCCTTCATGCCAACTGTGTACTATCCCAACTGCTGTCACAGCTATCTGGAGCAGGGGCAGACACCTGACCCAAGCAGGACCAACATGGCAACCTGGTGAAATCGCATCTCTACATAAAATTTAAAAAATTAGGCCGGGCGCGGTGGCTCACGCCTGTAATCCCAGCACTTTGGGAGGCCGAGACGGGCGGATCACGAGGTCAGGAGATCGAGACCATCCTGACTAACACGGTGAAACCCCGTCTCTACTAAAAATACAAAAATTAGCCGGGCGCGGTGGCGGGCGCCTGTAGTCCCAGCTACTCGGGAGGCTGAGGCAGGAGAATGGCGGGAACCCGGGAAGGCGGAGCTTGCAGTGAGTGGAGATCACGCCACTGCACTCCAGTCTGGGCGACAGAGCGAGACTCCGTCTCAAAAAAAAAAAAAAAAAAAAAAAAAATTACAGCCAGGCGTGGTGGCTCACACCTGTAATCCCAGCACTTTGGGAGGCCAAGGCGGGCAGATCACTTGAGGTCAGGAGTTCAAGACCACCCTGGCCCACACGGCAAAACCCCTTCTCTACTAAAAATACAAAAATTGGGGCCGGGTGCTGTGGCTCACGCCTGTAATCTCAGCACTTTGGGAAGCCAAGGCAGGCAGATCATGAGGTCAGGAGTTTGAGAGCAGCCTGGCTAATATGATGAAACCCTGTCTCTACTAAAAATACAAAAAAAAATTGTCAGGCGTGGTGGCAGGCGTCTGTAATTCCAGCTACTCAGGAGGCTGAGGCAGGAGAATCGCTTGAATCCAGGAAACGGAAGTTGCAGTGAGCCAAGACTGTGCCACTACACTCCGGCCTAGGCAACAGAGCAAGACTCTGTCTCAAAAAAAAATACAAAAATTAGCTGGTCATGGTGGCAGGTGTCTGTAATCCCACCTACTCAGTAGGCCAAGGCAGGACAATCACTTGAACCTGGGAGTTGGAGGTTGCAGTGAGCCAAGATTGCACCACTGCACTCCAGCCTGGGCTACAGAGCAAGAACCTGTCTCAAAAACCAAACAAACAAACTAGCTAGCTAGATAGATAAATAGACGATAGATAGATAGATAGATAGATAGATAGATAGATAGATAGATAGATAGATAGATAGATAGATAGATAGATAATAATTAGCCTGGCATGGTGGCATGCACTGTAGTCCCATCTACTTGGGTGGCTGAGGTGGATCACCTGAGCCCAGGCCGTCAAGGAGGCCACAGTGAGCCGTCATCCCACCAGAGCACTCTAGCCTGGGTGACAGGATGAGATCCTGTCTTAAAAAAAAGAAAGAGAAAGAAAAGAAATAGTGATGTAAGCATATTATTCAATAATATGGAGCTAACTATTTTTAGACAACTAAAAAAAAAAAAAAAAATATTACTTCTGGTCGGGGGAAGGAAAAAAGAGAAGTTGCTTTTCCTACTGGGAACACTTTTCCCTCTGGGTTTTATTTTCTAATTTATATAAAAGTATTGTTTTTATTAAAAATTAAATAAATGCAATGTATGTCCACAGGGAAAATTTTTGAAAATAAAAATGCATATAAAGAGGAAAAATAAAATAATTTAAAATCAAACAGAAATAATTACTGTTGACATTTTGAGATATTTTATTTATAAAAAATGTGAGGAAATAGAAAGAGGAAGGCAAGAGTGTTGCTCATATGATATAATTACAGGTGTGCTAACGAGAGACTTTGATATCCAATGCTTCCTCCACTTCTAAGCAAATGCCTGAAAATTTCTTCCACAGTTGCAAACACATTTTCAGGAAAGAAAAAAAAAAAGGAAAGAAGTAATGTATAAACACAAATTTATACCAAGAAGAAAATAACTGATACTGATCCTCTCCTGAGGCCACAAGAATGGGATGAAATGATGATTCTCTGAATGAGGAAGAAAAGACAGAAAGATCTCACATGGAAAAGACCAAGACAAATATCTAATTTATGCATTTTCTCAAGGCTGAATTTAAAATGATACTTTGGGGATGCTAAAATTATAAAGTAGTCTTTCTGGATTGCTGTTTCAGGAGACTAAATCAACTTTGATGTGCCAGGAGATTAAATCTTTTCTGATTTCCATATATTTCTCCTTTTATCATTGCCTAGCTAAACTGTCCTCACTCTCTCAAAACCCACTTTTATCCTGTGGTTAATCTGTGAATCTAGGATGCTGGAGAACTGGATGAATTTCCACAATTATTCAGCACGTTGCCAATTTCACAGATTGTAAAACACACATTTGTACATATTTACACTGCTAAAATAAGATGGCATCTTACAATAGCTGCTGGCAGTTCTCCTGAAGAGGATTTGGGTTTGTTTATGCCAAACATATGGGGCCCTATCAATGTGAGATCACTTGATATTAAATCATTTGCTTGAGATTGTTTAGGCCACACTGTTTGCATGAATTCAGTCAGCAAACCTGTAGGAGTGCCTGCTTAACATTCATACATTGAGGCAGTATGGTGTTTTTCCCTCCAGTACTACAACTTAAATAGTCATGTGTCCTTGCTGGGTTTATTTTTGTTGTTGTTGTCGTTGTTTTTAAACACAGTCTTCCTCTGTTGCCCAGACTGGACTGCAGTGGTGTGATCTCGACTCAGGGCAACCTCCGCCTCCCGGGCTCAAGCAATTCTCCTGTCTTGGCCTCCTGAGTAGCTAGGATTACAGGCATGCACCACCATGCCCGGCTGATTTTTGTATTTTTAGTAGAGATGGGGCTTTGCCATGTTGGCCAGGCTGGGCCTTGCTGTATTTAGTAGAGATGGGGTTTTGCCATGTTGGCCAGGCTGGACCTTGCTGTATTTTTGGTGTGGCAGATTTATTTCTCATTTATCTTTGTACCACAAGATCAGTCATTGGTGCCTGAGCTCCATCTCAGTGTTTCCTGTTAGACTCTACTTCTTTAACATCTCTTCTTTTTTAATGGTACACAAAGAAATGGTTCATCCTACAGTAGATGACATTTTATTTCTCAGAAATGTGCTAATTGGAATACCAAGTTTAGATGAAATACATGAAAAGACACCAAAGTTTATATAATAATCTTTTCTTATTTTAAATGCCAATTCTCCAGAACTGTTGGGTGCCTGTCAGTCTTTTAAGAACAAACATAAATAACTCACTTTCAAGTCATCAGCCCCCTTCTCTGACAGTCTTTCTTCTCTGACGAGTATCCTGACCTATAGCAGGCCTTCATGCCAACTGTATACTATCCCAACTCCTGCCACAGCTGTTGGGAGCAGGGGCAGACACCTGACCCAGGCAGGACCAACCAGGTGCTTTCTCCACAGGGGATTGTGGAATTCCATTCACTTACTCATTCAATGTGTACTGATGGTTTCCCATTGTCTTAGTCTGTTTTGTGTTGCTATACAGAAATACCTGAGGTTGGCCAATTTATAAAGAAAAGAGATTTTGGCCAAGCCAGGCACGGTGGCTCATGCTTGTAATCCCAGCACTTTGGAAGGCCGAGGTGGGCAAATCACTTAAGGTCCGGAGTTCAAGATCAAGGTTTGGCCAACATGGCGAAACCTTGTCTCTACTGAAAACATAAAAATTAGCCAAGTGTGGTGACGCACACCTGTAATCCCAGCTACTTGGGAGATTAAAGCAGGAGAATCACTTGAACCTGGGAGGCAGGGGTTGCAGTGAGCCGAGATAGTGCCATTGCACTCTAGCCTGGGTGACAGAGCAATTCTCCCTCTCAAAAAAAAAAAAAGGTATATTTATCCCACAGTTGTGCAGGCTGTACAAAAAGCATGGCGCCAGCATCTGGTTGGCTTCTGGTGAGGGTTTTTGTGCTAAGTCGTAACACGATGGAGAAGGTCAAACAGGAAGCAGGCGTGTGTGAAGCAGGGCCCAAAACTAAGGGACATCGTGGCTTTATAACAACCTACTCTCAAGGGAACTAATCTGTTCTCCTGTGAACCAATCCAGTCTCCCAAGAACAACAACTCACTCACTACTGCAAGAACAGCACCAAGCCATTCACAAGGGATCTGCCTCCATCACCCAAACATCTTCCACCAGGCCCCACCTCCTGACACCACCACACTGGGGGTTAAATTTCAACATGAGATTTAATGGGGACAAACAACCCATATCCAAACCATAGCAATCATTTCCCAGGCCCTGTTATAACCTGAAAGACACCATCCTGAACAGAGCAAGCCCTTGTATGCACATAGACCCCACAACCTAACCACAGTGAATAGAGAGGCCTAGAGACTGGGAGCTCTGAGCTGAGTCTCGTTTATGGTGAGATCCCACAGGAAAGATCCATATATTTCAAATAAGCTGCTGAAGATCCCAGAAATACTGTAAAACTTTTCTTTCCCACACCCTGGTTGTTCAATGGCTTCTTTAGGATTTCATAAAGCATTCTAATCTTCTTCCAAGAAATTATTTTTTGGCCATGCTAGCACAAAAACAAATGAACCTAACTATAAAGGGAAAAAAGAGAATGTAGTAGTCTTCCTCTCCTTTTTGGTGTTATTCACCCTTTTTGCCATGAAACTTTCCAGAAAGAATAGAGTCCAACAATGCAGAATGAAGACCAGAGCAAAGGTGACGGAAGTGGTATAAACAAATAAGTTAATTATTTTTTTCTCCTGGTGCCAACCTAGTGTGAAGCTAATCAGGGCTGTTCTCAACGTTGTTGTTGTTTGTTGTTGTTGTTGTTAATGTAAAAATAATTATATGAAACAGAAAAAGTATTGAACTGTGTCTGAAGTTCTGTTTTGATCCTAATTATGCTCTAACCAGTAGGGAGGCCTTGGGCTTTCTTTTCTCAGCTACAGATCATCATTTATTTTAATTCCCTTACTTTATAAAGCGAGGCTTATGATCCTTCTAGTTCTAAAATTTAATGATCACCTAATAAGATAATATTTACTAGTAATCTTTTATGATTTTAGAATCCTCTACATGTCAAAATATTTGGTTTCACCCTTGAGTAAATTTACGAATGCTATCAATTCTATTATGAAAAACAAGGATGTGAAGGAAAATGTGTATTATCAGAATCATTCATTGGGGCTCTACAAGGGAAACAACCTAGCTTACAGAGTTTAAAACTGATATAAAAAGAGCCGCTTCTCTTCACCTAGCTACTTCTGGAGCACCTCTCAGTCTATATATCTTGACGTCCAGAATACCTTCACTGATCTCACACTCACCTAAACCTGCTTAGATGCTCCTCTTAAGAGCTGCCTCCGTAACTAACACTTTACCCCTCACATTTATCACTTACCTCACTGAATTAACAATCTTCTGTTTAATTAAGGAGTCCACTCTAGATTGTCAGCTTCTTAATGAAATTGGACATATATATGTGTAAAAACAATTATTTCAGAAACTGAATGAAAGCTTCACTAACAGAAACTTCCATTAAGGTTATATTCAAATTATTAAATCATTCAAGTCACTCCCAAAATACAGAAAGTTGAGTTATCTACAGTACATAACTAGATCAATGCCCAAGAAATTAAGGAAAAAGAGAACTTTAAAAAGAACCACAGATGAGGATTCTAGGAAGATAGCAGAGTTGGAACTACCAGAAATCTAGCTCCTCACCTAGATGACAATTGCACTGGAAGAATCTGTCTGATGTAACTATATATATGTTAGAACTCTGGAGTCTATGGAAGGCTTCCATCTTCCAGGGGACAGCTTAGACGGTATGTGGTGAATTTTGGTGAATTTCAGCTCTTAATACAGTAGCGGCTACCCATCCCCCACTCTAAGCCCAGTGGCAGGCAATTGTGCACCTGTTCCTGGAGCAGCTTTATATAATACAACTTTCACACAATTTTGAAAGCCAGGGTGGACGAACAGGACCCTGTCCTGCAATTATTAGGTATTTGTGCTCTGATCTCCAGATTGCTGCTTCTGATCACAGAAGTACACAAAAAGAGATTATGGCCATTGTTTTTTCATCTCTCTCACTGTTACAAGCTCTCCCCGTCTGACTGAAATAACTTCCAGGGAATTTAAATGGCCAGCACCTTTTCCCCCTTCATTTTTCTCTTTTTCCCCTTTTGGGATCAGACACTGAAGACACAACCTTAAAAGGCAACTGCATATACAAGGGAAATTAGAAAGCCACCATGCATGCTCGAGGGTAGGCTCAGGCTCAGAAAAGACCTGAGAAGACCTTAAATGTACACTTCAAGCTGATCCTTGGTGCAGAGACCACCTATAAGAATGAAATAAAAAAAAAAAAAAGGGAAGGCAAAACCTAGGGATGGGAGAGAATCTGACTTCTAGAGTTACCATATTATTAGCTTCAAATGTTCAGTGTTCAACAGCAATAAAAAAGTCACAGTGCATATGAAGTATAGCCCACTTAAAGATAAATAAAAAGTTAAGTATTGCACATTTAAAGATAAATAAAATAAACCAACAGAAACTGTCCCTGAAAGTGATATGATAGTAGATCTATCAGACAAAATCTTTAAAGCAACTGTTTTAAAGATACTCAAAGAACAAAAAGAAGACTTAGAAAAAGTCAGGAATATAACATATGAACAAAATTAAAATATTAATAAAGAGATAGAATACCTGAAAATAAACCAAAAAGAAATGCTGGAGCTAAAAAGTGCGATAACTAAAATAATTAAGTCACTAAAAGTATTCAAAGACAGATCTGAGTGGGAAGAAGAAAGAATCAGTGAACTTTGAGATAGAACAACCAAATTTATAAAAGTTGAAAAACAGAAAGAAAAATTGAAGAAAAGGGAATGGAGTCTAAGAGACTTGTGAGATACCATCACACAAACCAACATGCATTGTGGGAATCCTAGAAGATAAAGAGAAGGAGGAGAGAGAATATTTGAAGAATTAATAACTGAAGACTTTCTAAATTTGTTGAAAGACATGACTGTAAACATTCAAGAAGCTTAATAAACTCCAAATAAAATGAACCAAAAGAGATACACACCAAGACACATTATAATCAAACTGTTGAAAGGCAAAGACAAAGAGAGAATTTTAAAAACAGCAAGAGATAAATGATGTGTCACATATGAGATCCTCAGTAAGATCATCAGCAGATCTCTCATTGGAAACGCTGGAGGCCAGAAGTATTCAAAGTGCTAAAGGAAAAAATAAGTCAGCCAGGAATTATATATCTGGCAAAAATGTCCTTCAAAAGTAAGGGAGAAATTAAGATATTATCAGATAAACAAAAACAGTCGGAGTTTGTTACCACTAGACTGACCCTACAAGAAATGCTAAAGGGAATCCTGCAGGTTGAAATGAAAGAACCACAGACGGTAACTTGAAGTCGTATGGTGAAATAAAGATCTTAATAAACGTAAATAGAGGAGCAATTATAAAAGATAGTGTTATTGTAATGATGGTATGTAATTCTACTTTTTGTTTCTACATGTTTTAAGAGACACATTTTTAAAAAAAAAATTCCTAATCTAAAAGCTAGTATTATTTTAACTTTTGTTTGTAACTCCACATTTTGTTTTCTACATGATTTAAGAAAGTAATGCATTAAAAATTATTTCTGTGTTTGGACATACAATGTATAAAGATGTAATTTTGTGACATCAACAACTGAAAATGGTGGCGGTGTTAAAGGAGCAGAGGGTGTTAAAGGGGCAGAGTTTGTTTATGTTATTAAAATTAAACTGGTATAAATTCAAATGAGAATGTTCTAACTTTATAATGTTAAATGTAATTTCAACAGTATTCAAAAAAAGATAAAATAATATACACAAAAGAAAATGAGAGAAGAATTGAAACATTTTATTACAACAAATCAATTAAACACAAAAGAAGAAAATAATGCAGGAAATTTGTGCATCAAAAAACACTCTCAACAGAATAAAAAGGCAACCCAAAGAATGGGAGAAAATATTTGCAAATTATATATATGATAAGGAATTAATATAGAAAATATATAGAGACCTCCTAAAATTCGACAACAAAAAACATTGAGTTAAAAATGGGCAAAGAACTTAAATAGAAGTTTCTACAAAGAATATATACTAATGATCGATAAGTACGTTAAAACATGCTCAGCATCACTAATCATTAGAGAAACGCAAATCAAAACTACAACAAAATACTGCCTCACATCCCCTAAGATGGCTTCTACTTTTAAAAGCTGAGAATAAGTGTTGGCGAATATATGAAGAAATTGAAACCTCTATGCACTCTTCGAGGGAAAATTGTATAGCAGCTATGGAAAACAGTACAGTGGTTCTCCAAGAAATAAAAGCAGAATTATCATATGATCCAGCAATTCCACTTCTGGGAGTGTACGCAAAAGAATTGAAAGCAGGATTTCAAAGACACAGTTGTACACTCACATTCATAGCAGCATTATTCCCAGGAGCTAAAATGTGGAGGCACCCAAGTGTCCACTGACAGATGAACAGATAAACAAAAGGTGGTGTATGTTAGCCATAAAAAAGGAAGAAACTTCTGGATAAAACCTGAGGACATTATGGTCAGTGAAATAAGCCAGTTACAAAAAGACAAACACTGCATGACTCCACTTACATGAGGTACTTAGAGATGGAAAGTAGAATGATAGTTTCCAGGGCCTTTGGGGGAAAGGTCAATAGGGAATTATTGTTTAATGGGCAGAGAGCTTCAGTTTTGCAAGAAGGAAAGTGTTCTGGAGATTGATGGTGGTGATGGTTGTACAACCATACGAATGTACTTAATACCACTGAACTGTACACTTAAAAATGATTACGACAGTAAATTTTATGTTATGTGTATTTTTCCCCAAAAAAAGAGAAAACATTTGCAATGAAAAAAGATCGTAAGTTAAAATTCAATTTGTAAAATACTATGAATTGAATTACCAGTTGTATTTTCAGTATAATTTAAACATATAAACATATGTTTAGGTGTGGAACGATAAAGAACAAAATAGTATTCATGATCATATCCAGGTTTTCCTTATATGTATTTTTATAATGGACATGAATTTATTTTGTAATAATAACACCATAAAATATTTTTCAAAAGCACATAAAAAATAATCACCACAAAGTTTCTTCAGGCAAAAAGTTTCTTTAATAAGGAAGAGAAAGTTAGAAACAGGATATCTCATCTGAAAAATGAAGTGTGACTGTTAGGAAGAAACAATAACACAAGTTACCATGGAATAAAAGTGTCTCTTTAAAATTTTTGTTTGTATTAAAAAGGAATCAGCTATTTATCATTGCAGAGTTAATAATTTCGTGAAGAAATTATAGCTATTCCAGTTTTACTTTTATTAGGCTGAAAGAAATCATTTTTAATAACACATCACAGTTGTAGAACTCCTTTTCTTCAACTTCATGTCTTCTGGAATGTTCTTGACAATAATTAAACTATATTTAACCACACATGGCAACGCACATTATGTGACTATAGATGAACAAACTAAGCCATTGCTAGGGCTTGAATGTTTGTTCCTTCCCAAACTCATGTTGAAACTTAAGTGTCATTCAAACAGTATTAAGAGGTGGAACCTTTAAGAAGTGACACAGCTGTAGGGGCTCTGCCCTCCTGAGTGGATTAATGCCATTATTGCAGGAGTGAGTTTGTTATCATGGGAATTGGTTCCTTATAAAAAGACAAGTTTAGCCCCCTTTCTCTCTCTCTCTCTCTCTCTCTCTCTCTCTCCTCTCTCTCTCTCCCTCTTGCTTTCCACCATAGAATGATACAGCAAGAAAGCCCTCACCAGATGCCAGCCGCTTGATTTTGAACTTCCCATCCTCCAGACTCTGCAGATGTAAATTTTTGTTCTTTATATATTACCCAGTCTGTGGTATTTTGTTATAGCCGCACAAAACAGACTAAGACAGCCACTGAAAAGGCCAACTAATTTTCTCCTGGTGTTTACATAGGATGGCATAGGCTACTAGATGCCTACTCAAACATTCATTCTCCGCTTTTTTTTTGTTTTTTGTTTTTTGGTTTTTTTTAGCTAAGAACATTTCCATTGTAAATCAAAAACCATTTCTCAAACTTTCTTAACAACAAGTATACAGAAATGTGATGTGGGATATCTAGGGAAGCTTAAAGGGTCTCTGTTGGTCTTATGCTTTTCTGCTTTTCTTACATTTTGCAGCCTGAAAAGCTAGCTGGAGAGGAGCTCAAACAAGATTGCATTTTATTTCTCTTTTATCTAACAGTCTAACAGTGCACAGACCTGGGCAGGTGCGGGAGCTTTCCTCAGTATGAGGCTCCCAAGTTTGCTCTGCTCGTCTCTGATTTCCAGCCAGCAGTCAGAAATATAGAGAGAAATGAAATTCTATGTTTTAAGCCACTGCATATCTATATCCCCTTGTCAAGAAGCTTAGCTCATTCTCTACTGATATTAGTCCTCAAAGGACTGCATGGAGCAGGGCCACTGCTGGTATGAAACTCCAGCACAGAGCTCTTCTGTAAAAAATGAAATGAACTATCTTTTCTTTAAATCATTATGTTCTGGGGTCTGTAGCCTATTCTAAAAAATGCATATAGCAAATAGATCGGGCACACCTATCTTGCACCAGCAGGAAGAAGGCTATAAAATCTAAACAGCCTTCTACAAGAACGTATTTCTAACACTGGCAAAAAGTAGAGAATAATGAGTAAAGGACAATAGACAAAGAATTGCTCACAGAAAATGGAACAAGTTCTAACCAAGAATGTATTCCATTGCCAGGGCAAGAGTCTGTTTTTCTCCCCGTTAGAATTTCACCATTGTTACAAACCATTGACTCCTGCACATTTCCCATTTCCCAATTTTCCATTTGTGAAAGAGATTTTATTGCAGACACACCATTCTACAACATCATTAAGTATTGGATGCAGGCGTGCGAGGCAAAAGCCACCCTGTCACTTGACAGAGAGGACAGCACATCACCCAGAGATCCTGGACTTGGGGACGGATGTGGCCCCCAGACAGGACTTTGGGTTGTTGGTATGTGGTGATTATACTCCATTACTGAGACAAAAGGTGAACCTGGCTACATGGAGGGCCAAAGGAGTGGGCTGTGATGGATCACTATTTTCTCCAGTATCCATTCTCCCCTTCCTTTCAAAAATAGAATCACCAAGTTTTAGCTAAATACATGGCCAAGAGCTGCAGACCAGAATTCCCCAGCCTCACTAGTCTGTTCCTCCAACCAAGTCCAGGCCAACAGAATGTAAGCAGACGTGAGGTGTGCAACTCTTGTGTTGCCTCTGTAAAAATGAAGCATTGGCTGGGTGCAGTGGCTCATGTCTATAATCCCAGCACTTTGGGAGGCCGAGGCAGGTGGATCACCTGAGGTCAGGAGTTTGAGACCAGACTAACCAACATGGCAAAACCCCATCTCTACTAAAAATACAAAAATTAGCCAGGCATGGGGGCAGGCTCCTGTAATCCCAGCTACTTGGGAGGCTGAGGCAGGAGAATGGCTTGAACCCAGGAGGCAGCGGTTGCAGTGAGCCAAGATGACGCTATTGCACTACAGCCCACCAGCCTAGGCAACAAGAATGAAACTCCGTCTCAAAAAAAAAAAAAAAAAAAAGCATCGTCCCCAGGACATTCTCATTCATCCTTCCCAGCCCCTGGAAAATGACAGCTACTGGATATGGGGATAAAAAGAAGCTGAAGACATAGGCTGAGCACCAACTAGGAAAGCCTTACTTAAGTTGAAATTTTAATTTACAGCCAATAGTTCAGGTACACAGTCTGGTACCAAACTGTAAAGGAATGAGAAACAATAAGGATAATGTACTACCTCTGTAATCTGTCTCTGTCCTTTCCATTTTAAAATTCTGAGATAATTTTTTCCTCTTTTTGTTATGAACATAGCCTTTCTTTTGTAAAATGATGATAATAACAGGCCATAGATTATTTTTGATGTTCTTGCTTTACAAAATAAGCGTCAGCACCCCAGTTTTTAAAAAATGATATTAATCCATGAAATCCAAAAATCTAGAAACCATCACAATAGGATACAGTGACAAGGAAGGCTTTAGGTACAGAACTTGCAAGATCAAATGTATTCTCTAGGAAGTCAACTAAAACATCAGTCTAGTGAGTTATGAATTCTCCTATCCATAATCCTCAGAAAATGGTAGGAGAGCAGTGCTAGCAGACAAGACTATAAAAACTATTTACTAAGATAGCAGAGTACCATTAAAGAGAAATTCCTCCTTTTGTGTGATTTTCTTCACTATTATTTACAAGTCTGTTTACAACATATTTTTAGAAGATGTAATTAATATTCAGATATTTCATCAACAATGAAGTCCTTACAGATAAATCCAGGGAATTACAATTTGTTCTGAGAACCACACAAGGAATGTGATTTCACTATTATTCTTAGTCATTCAACAAGCATTCATTAAGCCAGAAACTTGGGGAATGAAGAAGGATACAAAGATGAAAAACACACAGACCCTGCCTTCAAGAATCTCAAAGTCTGATGAATAACATGGGCTACATAAAGAATAACTATAACACATTTTGGCTGGGTGCAATGGCTCACACCTGTAATTGCCGCACTTTGGGAGCCAAGTGCCGCATTTTGGGAGCCATTTGTGGTCAGGAGTTCGAGACCAGCCTGGCCAATGTGGCAAAACCCCAACTCTACTAAAAATACAAAAATTAGCCAGGCGTGATGGGGCACACCTGTAATCGCAGATACTTGGGAGGCTGAGGCAGGAGAATTGCTTGAACCCTGGAGGCAGAAGTTGCAGTGAGCTGAGATTGCACCACCACTGCACTCCAGCCTGGGTGACAGAAAAAGACTCCATCTCTAAATAAATAAATAAATAAATAAACCATTATACATTTTCAGAGTTATAACAGATGATATACAATGTGAGAGGGAGAAAGTCCTAACATTGGGATTCTCTAAGTTGTTTTAATCAGTTTCTAAGCTACATTCTATCAATTCTAGCATGCTGCACACAGGTCCAAAACTCCAGTTTGATCATAAAGTGTTTGGGATGAGCAGAATCTTTCTAACAGGCTTGAGGACCTCCCCACCACCACCACCACAGCCTGGAAAAACTTTATTTTCTTGTGAGAGAGCCTAAGACTCTTCTTGCCTAATCCTTCTTCCTTCAGATTCTAGACCTGCATCAGAGTCTGAAAGCTCTCCCTACCTAGTCCACTCCTTACCCCTTTATCCTCCACAGGTGTTTCCCCAAAAACCTCTTGTACGTCGAATTCCCTCTTGGTATCAGCTTTTGGAGAACTTGAATTAATACAAGGAGTGTCCAGTTATCTAACATTGCATAAAAAGAACCCTAAACCGTAGCTCAAAACAGCAATCATTTTATTATATCTCATGACTTTGTAGGCCAGGAATTCAGGCAAGGCTGCCTTGGGTGATCCTTTTGTTCTATCGGCCGATGGGCTGGTTGGGAGGGACTGGGATGGCTTCAGTCACACGTCTGCTGCGTTACTGTAGATAACTGGAAATCTGGGCTCAGCTGGGACTGTCAACCATATTGCCTGCTCATGGCATCTCCTCCACCATGGAGGCTGTATGACTTTTAAGATCTAGCCATACAAGTCAATAGCCTTACTTCTGCCATACTCCACTGATAAAAGTAATCACAAACACAACCAGAGTTAAAACGAGGCAATACACACCTCCTCCTTGAAACCGGGAATGCCAAAGAATTTGCTGTTATGTTTCTAAATCGCCACATGAGGGCACCCTTTCTCTTATGAAACCACTAAGTTCCATCAACTTCAGGAGACTCATTCAAACCAGAAGAGATGTGTTAATTCTAACCAAAAGTACACTTGCTACAACAAAAAAGTGCTGCATGGATCAGCAAAGATAAGTTCTAGTTTATACCTTCGTTTATCATTACAGCTCACCTGTCAATGCCGCAATCAACAAAAAAGGAATTCAGATCTAGTGCTTTACACTCCAAATGACGTGAATCTAAAGACCATGACCCTGGTGACGGCAGTAGTTTCTTTGATGGTAAAATCTGTATTTCCTACAAGTATAGAAGGCTGTCATGCAACGTGAACCCTGGCCACTGACTCACTGATCATTCTTGGTGTGTGGAATTGTTACTCCTTTGGTTACTAGCAAGCATGCAGAGGAGAGTAAATTGCACCTGAACCTAACCTCCGACTAAGGGGCTGCTGTGACCTACTGTTGCCTTTTGGAACTTTAATTGGGGAGGTAAAAAACATGGAGTTATGATTACCAAAGGATAATGAGTTAAACTTCAAAGGAATAACACAGTCTTATATCCCTGTCATCTTTTGCTGAGGCATCTTCATAAAGATTAAGCACGTTTGGACCATGCAGCAGTGACTTTCCTTGGTTACAAAGCAAGACTGGATTCGCCATCCTAGTCATTGATAATGGTGAATGTCGAGTTTGTTTTGTGAGCATGTGTATGTGCTAAACATTCACTTGAAAGATACCTTGAGAACTACGTTGGCATAATACGAATGCATTCGACAGGTTTTTTTTGTCTTGCCTCTCAAATTCGCAACTTTACCTAGCCCTGAATAAAACCAAGCAACTACAGTATATAGAAAAATTTAGGAACCCTAAATAATGGATTGAAATTCTATTCAAACTTAACATCTAATCGTAATTTTTTAGTTATCAGTAACTAGACCATGTCATTCAGGGATCAATCTACCTCAAAGTAAATAGATTAAAATCTCTTAATCTAAGAAATCATTCAGTTATATAAAAAAAAAAAATGCGATTAACCTAGCACTTTTTTTCAAGGTTTTCCTCGTCTACCATAATTTTGATATGAAAGTGGAGTTCTTGGCAGAAAAAGCAGAGTCTATGTCTGAATCATTCAGAGTTAGAAACAATGGTTAGCACAGTTTAGCATATAAAAGTTGTCCAACAAATACTTGTTGAAGCCAGGCACTGTGGCTCATGCCTGTAATTCCAGCACTTTGGTCAAGGTGGGTGGATCAGTTAAGACCAGGAGTTCAAGATCAGCCTGGCCAACATAGCGAAACCGCGTCTCTACTAAAAATACAAAAAGATTAGCCAGGCGTGGTGATGCCCACCTGTGGTCCCATGTACTTGGGAGGCTGAGGCAGGATAATTGCTTGAACCTGAAAGGTGGAGGTTGCAGTGAGCCAGGATCATGACAGTGCACTCCAGCCTGGGTGACAGAGTGAGACTCTGCCTCAAAAAATAAATAAGTGAAATAAAATAAAATATTTGTTGAATGATTGGTTGAATGAATGAATGGATGAGTGGTATTTATTTGTGTTAACTTACTCAATTAGGATTTTCATTTACGCATCTTCCAGAAGGTAGTGGTATAAATTAAAAATAATAGGTAAGATAGAGGCTAATTTAAATTTGAAATAGCTATATGGTTTCTATTCGGCTTGTTAACGATTAATACTTAGATGTTAATTATAATTTACTTAGGACAGATTTCCTTTGAACTTCACTTCTTACGTGTCCATATCAGACAATTAGGTCTTTTTAGCTAAACCCTGATATTCTGGTTCTCTTAATAACCATTACATCACCAACAATGATTAAAAGGTATTACCTTAATTACTTTCAGGCAAGGAATTTATCTACTTTGTTCAGCAGCAAGAAGGTCACGTGACACAGAGTAAGCACCCATTAAATATCTGTTGAATGAGGCAATTAATTATTAAACTCCATTTCTCAGTGTGAGTACATGACGAAGAATGTGCAGTCATCCCCAATCCACCCTTCATACCCACATTCTGATCATTACAGCAACCCTGAAAAGTAGGTATTATTTTATTCATTTCATAAATTAAGAAATTCCCACAGTTGGGATGTAATAGCACTTGGATTTGAAGCTATATTTGTATGTTCCCAAAGTCTTTTTAATTGCCTCTCCAGGCGCGGTGGCTCACGACTATAATCCCAACACTTTGGGAAGCCAAGGCGGGTGGATCACCTGAGGTCAGGAGTTTGAGACCAGCCTGACCAACATGGTGAAACCCCATCTTTACTAAAAAAGAAAAAAATACAAAAATAAATTAGCCTAAAAAATTAGGTGGTGGCAGGTGCCTGTAATCCCAGCTACTCAGGAGGCTGAGGCAGGAGAATCACTTGAACCCAGGAGGCAGAGGTTACAGTGAGCCAAGCCTGTGCCACTGCACTCCACCCTGGGCAACAGAGCCAGACTCCGTCCCAAAAAAATATAAAATAATAACAATAATAATTGCCTCTCCAATAAGATAATCTTAAGGACATATACATATAGAAAACAAAAACAAACAACAATTATTGGATATCTGACTTTGTATCTGGACTTACTCATTTGCCTCATGACTGTCCCTGTTAGCCATGTTTAGGGACAATCTATTTTCATATAGAATCATCCATCAGGGCCCCGTACTGCCTTTGGCTCCAAATTCTGCCTCTTGGGGTTTTCCTATTAATTGCTGTCAACACAAAGACCACCAGACCACCATTCCCTTATTCAGCCTGGGTTTCCTGTCTTTTCACAAACCAATCATTCAGCCACCAATAAATAACCAGTCCTCGGTTCTTTTTTTTTTTTTTTGAAGTAGAGACGAAAGCACACTTGGCTAGTCCTTGGTTCTTTGAAGAAAGACTATGCTTACCTGAAATAACAACATAGAATTGAGCTCTAGGCAAATTTATCCTTATAACCCAATCACTTTCTCTGATGTGTCCTCAGAGAATGCAAAACATTTGAATACTGGCCTGATGATCATAATTCTTCTCCCTACTCCAAAATCCTAAAGATATTCAATGTTTTATTTTTAGTTGTTGAGACAGGGTCTTGTTCTCTCACCCAGTCTGGAGTGCAGTGCAGGTTCACTGTTGCCTCAACTTCCCAGGCTCAAGTTATCTTCCCACCTCAGCCTCCTGAGTAGCTGGGACCACAGCCACATGCCACCACACCCAACGAATTTTTGTATTTTCTGTAGAGACAGGGTCTTATTATGTTGCCCAGGCTGGTCTTGAACTCCTGGGTTCAAGCAATCCTCTCACCTAGCCTCCCAAAGTGCTAGGCCATGCCTGACCTACATATTTTTTTCTAGCAGTTACAATCTTTCATATTTAAGTCCTTACTTATTTTTATATTTCTCCCTTAGGTAGGGATCTAATTTTTATTTTTCCATAAAAACTAATTTTTTCTCCAAAATAGACCAAATTCTCATGTGCCTGTTTCTGGGTTCTTTCTGTTCCCTGGTCTATTCGTATATTCCCGTACCAGTACCACATTGGCTTACCTACTATGGCTGAGTAATATGTTTGAATATCTGATGGAAAGGGGCTGTCCCCTCTTTTCTTTTCTTACTTTTTTTTTTTTTTTTTTTTTTTTTGATTGTCTTAGGCAGGGGTCAGAGAATTATAGTTCATGGGCCCAACCCTATTCACTAACTATTTTAATAAGTTTTATTAAAACACAACTACTCTCATTTGCTTCTTTTGAACACTGCAACAGCCAAATTGGGTAGTTGCATCCAGCCACCAAAGATTAAAATGTTTAATATCTGGTCTTTTATAGAAAAAGTTGACCAATCCCTGGTCTTAATTTACTCATGGACATGTATACTTTTACATGAATTTCAGAATCATTTTGTAAACATTCCCAGTTCCAAGTTACTGATTGTAAGGAACAGCAACTGATTCTAAATTAATACAGAAATGAATTTTATTGGGAAAGATACCAGAGAGCTCACAAAATCAGAAAGAAGTTTAGAGAAACAGGCCCAGAAAATGGGCAGGAACCATGGGAGGCCTGGCAACAGAGAAGACCACACTGCACCAGGATGCTGCCACAGAGAATGTTCTTCCAAACCACCCCCGCATCACCCTACCACTCACACAAGCTTCAAAGTTCCGGAAAGGAGAATGTTTTGTCCAAGTTAGGATCACATACTCATATCCTAGTCTCCAGAGAGAAAGAAGGTTCTGATTCTTCTCCCGCTTCCACAGAGAGAGGCAGGGCTCTGCCCTCTATCAAGACTTACTCAATGAAGGGTTCGTTCAAAATATGAGAAGGCAGATTCTCCCTAAAGGTGGCTATAATTTTGCTTGGAATTGCCCTAAATTGAGGGAAAATGGTTATCCTTAAATACTGCTGCCTCATTCATGAAGATGATTCTTCTGATTATTAATTCAGGTTTCTTTTTGCCCTTTGGTAGAGTTTCAAAATGTTCTTCTGTGGTGGTCTTGTGAGTTTTTGTCTATTAAGTCCTTGATATTTTACAGGGATTTGTGGTTGTTTTGAACAGTATCTTCTTTTCTATTATCTCAGTAATTTTATTTTTTCTAGTACTGAAAAATGTTACTGACTTTTGTATATGGATCTTGCAATCAAACAAGTTTCTTATTACTTCTAAGAGTTTTGTTGATTTACTTTAATTTTCTGTGTAAATGGCCATAGCAGTCATAACACTCACAAATGACAATTTTATTTTCCTCCAATCCAATCATTATATTTCTTTGTGTTCTATTCTATGTTATTACATTGGCCTGAGCCTCCAGTGTGAGGCAGAACATTATGATAGCCAGTATTCTTGAATTATCCCTAATTTTAAAGCAAACATTTTTCAAGATTTTCCAGGTAAACAGTAAATATCTCTTTATTACATTAAGAAAATCTCTTTCTGTTCCTAGTTTTCTGCTAATTTAAACTGTAAATAAATATAGAACTTTATGGAATGCTTTTTATGCTCTGTTGAAATGTTCTAAGTATTTCTTTCTTTAGTTTCCTAGTATGGGAAATCACATTAATAAATTTTTCAAATGTAGAATTATCTCCTTGCAGTCCTAAGAATTAACTATAACTGGTCATGGTATGCTATATTTTTAAATCATCGTATATTATTTTATTAATTACCAAATTCAGTTACCTAATGCATATTAGTATTCTTGCATTTATGTTCAGAAGTGAGACTGATCTGTAATCTACTTTACTGCAGTGCTCTTATCAAGTTTTGATACTAGGGTTATATTGGCTTCATAAAAGGAATTAGAAGTCTTTTTTTTCTTTTTTTTTTTTTTGGCAGAGTCTCGCTCTGTTGCCCAGGCTGGAGTGCAGCAGCACGATCTCAGCTCATTGAAACCTCTACCTTCTGGGTTCAAGCAATCCTCCTGCCTCAGCCTTCTGAGTAGCTGAGACTACTGGCATGCACCACAATGCCCGGCTAATTTTTGTGTTTTTAATAGAGACAGGATTTTGCCATGTCGGCCAGGCTGGGGAATTTTTAAAAGTTGAAGTGAATTTTTAAAAGTACGAAGATTACAATTTGTTCTTTAAAAAGTTAATAAGAATAAAGAAATAGCCGAGTTGACTGACCACACAGGAAAACTCCAGTTTATACTTATAGTCCTGAGATAACTATTAATAGCAGCCCCTTTCATTCTCAAAATATCACTATTGAGCAATAAATTATCCACTAGAGTAAACCTACAATAACTGACATGGATTTGATGTCACATACTAGCTGTATTACTGTGATAAATTCCCCTGGCCTCTCTTAGCTTCAGGTTTCCCATCAGCAGAATGGAAACTGTGACATTTACCTTCCTGGGTAGTTTGAAGAACAAATGAAATAAAGCAAGTAAACTGACCAATTATTTTTTAAAGTTAGTTAATTTCAGCCATGAGCATCCACAACCCCCAACAGAATTCCAAAGCGTTCTTGACTAGAAGCAGGACAGTTCATATGAGCTCAGACCACCAATGCCCAGCCCCCACCCCCGCCACCTGCAGCCCTATCTACTAGGTAACTGTGGATATTCAGGTTCGATCTATGGACCCTGAGTGCAGGCTCATTGCAGTGCTCCATTCTGAAACTCATGGAAGCCCAAGTTTAAAGACATCACCTTCAACCACTCCTCGGACCCATCATACGTCCTGCCAATTGTCCCATTCATCGAGTCCTTCTGAGGCCTGGGTGTTTCCTTCCACTTGCTGATCTTCCTCTCCACAAATATGTGGCAGGGTGCAGATGCTCACGATTTCAATACAAAATCTTAACTGTTTTTGTTTTTCTTCCCTTTTTTTGATGGACTAGAAAGTGAAATGCAAATATTTTCCCTCACTTTCAATTAGTAATCTCTTCCTTTCCTGGAGTAAAGAGGAACATGTTTTTCAAGTTATGAATTTGATGAACTATAAAAGCATATGGTGAAAGAACAAGAGGGAGAAATATCCACCCAAACTAGAGATTACTTTAGACTTCCTGAAGAGAAGAGATCTGTAGGTCTAGAAGCAAGAAGGACCCATTCTCTGCTTAGGTCATTACTATGGGAAGCAAGACTCCAGGCAGGAGGTACTCAGTTCATCTAGGGAAACAAAGCCCCAGGCAATGGTTGCAGAGCTTTGCCAAATAGCCCAGTGTCCTAAATATGTTACGGAAACTGCCAGATGCTGCCAGACCTGCCAGTACTGTGCAGACACAGACAATGGGCATGTCAGCATTGACTGATGTGGGAGATGACCAATGACTAAGGAAGGCCTCCGGAGCCTTGGCAGAGTAAGGGAGTGTGACTGAGGTGGACTCAAACCTACTGGAGTGATTTACGTTCACCTTCCTACCAGCCTAATGCATGGCAGCTTGGAGTCAAAATTAGGTGGATTCATAGGTCATAAACATTAGGCTTCTCTCACACTTGAGCTTTGAGACTTAGAGTCAAATATAATAATACAGGAGATTCCCAATTCAGGGTGTAGATCTAGTAGTTGAGAGACTATCCCCTGGAGGAAAGATTTCTCTGCTGACCATTCATAGGTCACCCTTCCGGATTTATTTTGGCCACACTCCAACCATGCTTCAGCCTCTCACACCACACTGCTCACCAGCCTCAGCCTTGATTGTCGGCCGCAGAAGCTGGGCCAAGTTTTCAGGGTTGGGCTTCAGTATCTCCTCTCTTGCTCTGTCTTGATCTGGTTCATCTCAAGAACAAGACACTTGTAGGATGCAAGGAATTTCTCCTCTTCAGTTTCACCTTTCAAATGCTCTGGGATGGCTATGTGTACCTTTGTGACTCTCAAATCTGTATCTTCAGCCCTGCCCTCACTACAGAATAGCAACTCGTATGTATGAGAACCTACTGGACATCCCCTTGAGTCTCCTACATAAAAATCAAGAACCAGATACTAAAAACAGAACCTATTAGCTCATGCTACCCTGCCCTTTGATGTCACCATCTCAGTCATTAGAACCACGACCCAGTCGCTTTAATAAAAAACCCAGAGTCACTAATTCCTTTAACATGTTCTTAATTTACTATCTTCTCCAGTCCCATTGCTGCTGAGTTAGTTCAGGGCCTCGTCATCTCCTGTTTGAATTATTACAATAGCCTCCAGTTTTTCCAGTTTCTATATATGCTCCACAAAGCCAAACTGATAATTCTAAAACACAAAGTGACGGTCAGTCCCCTTTTCACACTCTTCAGAGATGTGCTACTACTCTTGTTGCATGTCATACCAATTATGACCCCTGGCCAAATCCAACCTGCAGCCTAATATTGTATAGCCCTCAAGCTAAGAATGGATTTTGTATTTTTAATGCCTGCAACCAAAACAAAACAGGAACATCCAGTGGTGGCCATATCTGGCCTTCAAAGCCTGAATTATTTACTAGCTAGTCTTTCACAGAAAAAGTTTGCTACCCCACTAAAATTTAGATAGCCCCACTCTGGCCCTCCTCTAACCACACTTCCCTCCTCACTCGGGATCAGGAGTCTCTATGGGTCCAAAGGGCTGTTCTTCCCAGAGCCTGTGTCCTCCCCACTTATAGACAACACTCCTGGAACACCCAGCCCAAAAGATCTGAGTTGGCTTCCAGATCCATGAAGCCACCAGGCTGCCAAGGCTCATTCTTAAGCCTTAGAGGAGACCAAAAGGCAGATGTTTTCATGAGGATAGGACATAGGTTAGATACGCAGGCTGGCCTATTCACAGATGTGTGTGAGGATCTTTAAGTTGTAGGAGAGGAAATAGGAAGAAGCCTGTACTTCTGCTCTTGCCCTGAACTCCACAAGTGTTAGGACAAGCCTGCTTAGGATGCAATACTTTAAAATTCCCTTGCCTGGTAACTAAGCTCTTCATGATACAGTACTTGTGGACACTGCACTCAAGACAAGTGTGAACTGGGCTGACTCACCTCACACCATGCTGTTTTATCAGCTCCCATGTACTGGCCTTCCTTTCATTGCCCATTCTCCTAGTGGAATCTTCTCATCTTCAAGACTCAACTCAAGAGTCAACTCCTCCATGAAGCCTTTCCTACTGTCTTGTAACTGAAACGCAGGTTCAGTTGCTCACTGCTTGCAGAGTCCAATGAACAAGAGCAAGGTCTGGTATTTAAAAAGTACCTTTTATTCCAAAGCTAGTTTAGGAGAAGAAATATAGGCTTCCTGTCTTAATGGTATTTCTTTGCTTTTGGAGCAAAAAGTGGGCACTTTAAAAGCCAGGAGAGGAAGTAAGCAGGCAGGGAGGGTCCATGTGATAGCTTGGTACCTTATCTACCAGGCAGTTGAGTTGGCATCTTTATAGGCAGAAATAGGTTGTAAAGGTGGCTGAAAATTCTCCAGGTGGGAGAGCTGGCAAGACTTTGGGTTGTAATTCAACTGTTGTCTCTCAAGACAACTTCCTGGTGGGTGAGAGGTTATAGTTGCATTTCTAAAGAGCTAAGTAGGAAGCAGGGGAAAGGAAGAAAGAGAAAATAAGAGAGAGAAAAAAAAATTAAACTATGTCTTAGAAAAATGGGGTTTCTCGGTTACACTCCTCTCATAATGTCCCATCTTTTATCCTCGTTTAGTCTTAGTAGCCTCAATGACCCTATGAAAATGTCTATCATAGCACCTATGACACTATTATACCTAATTCATTGTGTCTGTTTTCCTCCATTAGGCTAGACTGTCACTGAGGACAAAGACTTGGTCTAATTTGTCTCTGTAATCTAGTCAGTTAGTTGCATAGTTGAGTATACACATAATATATCCTCAATGACTGTTGAAAAAATGCATGAATAAATGAATATGTATGATCAGTAAACCTTACCACAACCTGGGATCCGTTCTTAAAGTACATAAAAACTTATATACCCCAAGTGACCATGGGGTCAAATTTTTATCTGTACTAAATTAGAATCAAACTAGAATCATAGAACTGTAAGGGAACAAAACTTTACTCCTACTCCCTGGGGTTTTTCAGCTGGGTCTGAGAATTAAGTTGACATAAGACAGGTGAACAGAAGAAAAGCATACAAACTTGTTTAATACAAATGTTATGTAGCACAGGAGTCTTCATAAGGAAATGAGCACCCAAAGTCACAGTTAGAGTTAAACACTTATATTCTGAATTTAACAAAAAAAATTAAAAACTTATGAAAATGTGACAAAGTTAAAAGGCTTGATCTAGGGTAGTTGATGGGGTAGAGAAGAAACTAGGAAGATAAGAGTTAGTTTAACAAGGTTTGATTTACAGATTTCCCTCCCTATATTTTGCTTGAACTTCCCTTCCCCAATGATAAGAATAATGTTTCCTTCTGGTATAGGGAAGACACCTTTCACACGGGAATTTCATCATCTACTTTCAAGAGATAGAAAGAAAGAGTGATCTTGCACCTGCTGTTTTTCAAGTACCTTATTTCAAAATAGTCAATATGCCAGAGGAGCATATTTTGAGGCAGCATGTTTTTAACTCCTTTATTTCTCCCATCTGAAACTTCCCTAGAAGTTTCATACATTAAAAGCTGAGCAGGTGGCGGTGGAGAAAAAAATTGGGTTAGTAGCTGAGTGGCAAGAGATGTGCAAAGGGAGAGAAGAACATAGATTACAAATATGAATCATCAGAAAAGAACAAATCTAAGCACATTTCATCATATCCCATTAAGCCAGTCTCCCATCCCTAGAAATAGGTCAGTCCATTAAAATCGTGAGCCTCATTTATCTGATGGAGAGGACTAATATTTATCTCGCCCTTTACATGGCGCCAATTAGACACTATTTGTCCTAAGCTCTTTACATAGAAGCAGCTTTCTTCACCAATGATCAAGCAAGCTCCTCCTTCTTTGACTATTAGTGAATCTAGTCCATGACAATTTTGGAGTGAAATAGCATGATGACAGCTCACTGTAGCCTTGAACTCCTGGGCTCTAGCAAAAATTTAACTTCTGATTGGAGTGCTTCCAATGTTTAAATAGTAATACTGAACTCTTGTCCATTACTATGGAAAGACTTGGAACTGCCTTTTCCAATAAGTAAGTTCCAAAGCCCAGGAACAAGATCTCAATAGTGAAGAGAACTTGTAACTGTGACACACAAATGGGTTTTCCATAATGTCACTTCTGGTACATTTGTGTGGCACTACTTTGTGAACAATTGAGCCCACACTTGTAATCTGACTGGCATTTAAAGGGGAGTATCTGGTGATGGGAGGTATCAGGTATTCAAGTCTGCATCATCCTAACCATATAGATGGGAACACCATATATACTTTGTTGCCACATAAGATAAAAAGACCAGTGTTGTTCATGGATGAGGTCAGAGTGGAATTGTGACCCACCAGTCTGGGGTTTGTTATGTTCTGACACATGTCATGTTGTCATCTGCACATTCCCATCTTCCTATGTCCCTGTCAGTCTGTAGGAGCAGAACTGCTGCAAAGTATCTGATATAAGAGTCCTAGAGTTTGGCTTTGGCAGCGATAAGGTATGGTTTTGTCATCTGACCAAGTTAATCTACATTTTTGGTCTATCCATATGTAACCTTTGGTTTTTGGAAGCCCAGTTAGAGGAATAGCTGAACTACTCCGGGTTGCACAGGGCTGGCTTGTAGGCCAGCTATGACATCTGGTGATTTGGCAAGTGCTTATATCACAAGAGTCAGTGCCAGGACCATCTACGACCTTCATGAGAGGTTGAAGATGCCGCCTATAGAACAAACCACAGGATTTGGTTCCAACATATCCTTGGTATATCACCCAGGAAGGGCCCAGCACCATGATTATTTTCCATACAAAGGAAAAAATTTCCTTTAATGACTTTACTTGAACAAAGGAGAGCCTTTGAGCTTTCATGGAGATTTTTCTATATCAAATTAACTCACCAAAAGATGTAGAAAGGTATTATTTTCTTTTTTCTTTTTTTCTTTGAGACAAAGTCTTACTCTGTCACCTAGGCTGGAGTGCAGTGGCATAATCACAGCTCATGACAGCCTCAACCTCCTGGGCTCAAGCAATTCCCCCACCTCAGCCTCCCAAGTAGCTGGGACTACAGGCACACAACACCACACCCAGCTAACTTTTTGCATTTTTTTGTAGAGATGGGGTCTCACCATGTTGCCCAGGCTGGTCTTGAACTCTACTCGCTTAAACCTCCCAAAGTGCTGGGATTACAGGTGTGAGCCACTGTGCCCAGTGATATTATTTTGTTGGTCATGGATACCATACCCTGTCACACATCCATTTTCCAAGTTGGTCCACCAGGTACTTGCATTGGCAGAAATGAAAATTAGTTTAGGTTCTTTTGCATAATCTGGATGGCACTGACATAACCAGCAATCAGATTAATTAATGTGGCCAAGTTTGGAAAACTGGTTTCAGGGGAGTTAGGTCCACAATTAACCTGTTAAGAAAACTGTCAGGGTTAATAAAAGAGAGACACAGTTTCAAAAAAAAGGTCATAGTGGAGGATCAGAGGGCCAATCGAAGAGACTGGAACAATGATCTCCACAGTCAGCCCTTAAATAAAAGGCCAATAAGTCAACACAACGGAGGGATTGGTGAACAGGTCTGTTCATAGGTAGTCTGTGATGAAGGAAGCGGGTTTGTTTGTTGTTTTCTGATCTCTTGTTGTTTTTATATTTATTGAATTTGAGAGGCTGAAGAGAGGAAGAAAATATTAATAGGTGCAAGCAAAGTTTCTTGATCTGTGATCTTGGGAAAAACTGTCTACTTCATGATATTGTTTGCTTCCTGGGCCTGGTTCTCAACTCTGGAAATCCTTACTTAAAGGTCACCTGTAGGGATGGTCTTCCAGTTGCCCTGGGACTGGTCTTCAGGGTCTGGTTTGGCATGACTTGCATGAATCCTGGAGGATTCTTCTTTCATTTTGATAGCAGAGTAGGGGGTTAGTGGTACTTTGCAAGGGCATTTCCAATTAGGTGACAGCGCATGTTTTCTTCTGAAAACCTTGACGCACTCTGATTTCCCAATCAAAAGGTTTATAGTAAGGCTTGTTAGTCAGCAGAAGCCATCCCCCTTTTACCTGCTGATGATATGCTCTAAATATAATAGGGTCTGTGTATAGCTAGTCATAGCATCAAATTGTTCACTGAAGTCCCTGTAATGTTCATTCAATCCAGAAATGGAAGGTTTAGAGCTGCCAGTAGGCATGGGGCAACCAAACACTATTCCAAAAGAGGTTAATCCATGTCTTCTATTTGGAGTATTCTAGATTTTTATAAAGGGTAATGCTTTTTGTTTGTTTGTTTGTTTGTTTGTTTATTTTATGGAGTCTCGCCCTGTCTGGAATGCAGTGATGCGATCTCAGCTCAATGCAACCTCCACCTGCCGGGTTCAAGCAATTCTCCTGCCTCAGCCCCCCAAGAAGCTGGGATTTCAGGCGCCCACCACCTCGACCGGCTAGTTTTGTATTTTTAGTAGAGATGGGGTTTTGCCTTGCTGGCCAGGCTGCTCTCAAACTCCTGACCTCAAGTGATCCGCCCACCTTGGCCTCCCAAAGTGATGGGATTACAGAGTTGAGCCACTGCACCTTGCCCATTTTTTTTTATAAGGTATAATGCTTTCAGCCAATTAAGTCCAATTTCTTGACGGACTTGTCCGAAAGTTACTTTTGTGTCTCAGTGTTTACATTCCACTTGCTTTGAGGATTGGGAATGATATAGGGTATTAAATTACAATGAATACCCTAGAATTTTTACAAACAACTGTTTTATTTCTGCTGTAAAATAAGTGCCAGTGGTCTGATTCAATCTATAATGGAATGTCCAAATGAAGAATGATCTGTTATTTATTATTTATTAATTGATTAATTTATTTTTGAGACAGAGTCTTGCTCTGTCTCCCAGGCTGGAATGCAATGGCACGATCTCAGCTCACTGCAACCTCCATCTCCCAGGTTCAAGTCTCCTGCCTCACCCTCCGTAGTAGCTGGGACTACAGGCGTGCACCATCACATCAGGCTAATTTTTGTATTTTTTTGTAGAGATAGGGTTCTGCCATGTTGGCCAGGCTGGTATCGAACTCCTGATCCCAGATGATCCACCTGCCTCAGCCTCCCAAAGTGCTGGGATTACAGGCATGAGCCACTGCGCTGACCTGTTATTAATTTCTTTACCACTGTCATGGTGTCAGCACATCTAGTCAGATAGCATTCAATCCATCCACTAAACATACAGACAACAACCAAACCGTAACAAGAGCCTGAAGCCTAATGTCTTAGAGGACTTGCTGAGGCCTGTTGGTCTCCTCCAAAAATTTGATGGTATTTATTAGGAGTGCACTGAGAATAATTTAGTTAGAAATTTTGTAAATACCAAGGCAAAACCAATTATCTTTTCATTCCTTCACTATCCTCTGTCTGTACATATGTCTCATCTGAAGGAAGATGAGTGCTTCAAGCCAAAAAGTCAAAAAGAAGGGGGCCACAGGAATTCCACTGGCCACAGGTATAATACACCTGATAATTTTATCTGACATTCGTTTGTATTCATTTGTGGGTTTTTGTTGTTGTTTTTGCATTGTGGGGCATTCTCTGGTAATCAATAACACCAGTAAGCAATAAAGGCAGGTTAATAAAGGGTAGAAAAGAATAGGAAGGTTCTTTGGGGCTGCATTCTTAGTAGCCTTCTCCACCCTCTCAGTTCCCTAGAGATATAGTATCAGTCTCCTTAGGATGAGCTGAACAATAAACAATAGCAATTTGAATAGGGAGGTGAATAGCGTGTAATAGAGCAGCAATTATATGCTCATTGGCAATAGGATTATCAGCAGAAATTAAGAATCTGCTGGATTTCCAGATTGTCAATAGTGTGGCAGACGCCCAAGGCATATCCGGAGTCAGGGTAAATAGTGGCAATTTTTCCTTTGCCATTATGCCAGCTCTAGCAAGATCTATACATTCAGCAGCTTGGGCTAACTTTACAGTGGACAAAGAGGATGCCTCAAATGTTTCACAAGGGAAAACTATGGCTTAACAGTTATGTTTCCTGGAAATGTCATCCACGGAAGCCATTACAAAACAGAAATAAGTCTGGATTGCCTAAGGAGTATCTAGGAGGTCTTCTTGTGGTTTTGAGACCTTTTCTATCATTGCAAGGCAATCATATGGAATGGCGTGAAGATCTCCATCATCAGGGAGGGGCAGTAGAGCAGCCGGGTTTAAAGTATTACAACAATGCAACATGATAGAGGAGCTGGTGGACAGGGCCTGTTCATAGGTGGCCTGCCACCTGGAGAAAGGTGTTGTATCTTATGAACTTGTAAGAGAACAGACAGCATGGGAAACATATTGATGAATGAAGCAGTGTAATATCAGAATATACTGGCTTTGTCAATTATTAGGGTGGTAGCTGTGGCTACTGCACATCGTCATGGGGGTCCAATTGACATGAGAAGTATACCACAGGGTGTTATCAGAGAGGCAAAAAAATTGTTCCGAATATCTGCAGCAATCCCATTATTTCATGGTAAGATGGGCAAAAAGGTATGTCAAAATCAGATTAGCTGAGAGCAGGGGATGTGGACATTAGTTTTAAGGCTCCAGAGGATATTTATGGCTCTACAGTCCAAGAAAATGGGCTCAGAAGTAGTGTCCGGGAGGAGGGTATATAGGAGCTTAGCAAGGGCAGCAAAATTAGGAATATATTGGTGGCAATAACCAGCTGCCCCTAGACATTTATTAGATGTTTTTTTGGGAGGGGAATGCACAAAATTGACTCTAGGCGTTTTGGGGTAAGCTTTTGAGTGCTCTGAGATATGACAACCTAGCAATTCAATCCTACATAAGTAACAGTTATTTGCCCCCACTGAAGTTTAGATCGGAAGGCTTTATAGCCTCTGTTGAGCTAGTGCCTTTAGGAGAATGAGGGAGTGTAGAAGAGCAGGCTGCTTAGTTCAGTAACAAACTAAAGGATCATATCAGAATAATGAACAAGAGTGGAGCCTTGGGTAAAGGCCACAGAGACTAAGCTGGCTTTAAGGACTCGGGAAAACATTGAAAAGGACTCACAGTATCCCTGAGGTATATGAGTTCATGTTAATTTTCTCCCTCTAAATGTAAATGTAAAGAGAAATTTTGAGTCAGGGCGCAATGGAATTGAAAAGAAAATTGAGCAGATGTCAATCACTGTAAATCAGGCTGTATCAGCAGAAATTGAAGTAGAAATGTCAGCTGGATTAGGGACTAAGGGGTGCTGAAAAATCACAAAGGAGTTTCTGGGCTCTTAGATCTTTTACAAGTCAATAGATTTTATTCCTGTCTGAATGAAATGTTCCTTCTTTCTTTACTGGCAAGATTAAGGTATTACAGAGTAAGGAAGGAAATAAAGACAAGAACACCCTCTGCAAAAGACAGTCTATTATAAGTTTGTTGACCTAAAAGGAAGAAGCTGAGGCTAAATTAAAGAGTTTATCTGTGCCAAGGCTGAGGATTGTAGCCTGATTCCAGGTTGCCTTGGTAAGCCTTCAGGAGAACAAAGGAAAGGTTCAAGTTTTTAAAGAAAAAGGACAAATCAGGAGAGGGAGTGATTACAAAATATGTTCATCAAGAATTCTCACTGATTTACAGAAATACATTGGTTAGTGATTGGCTATATACATTGTTGAACTATAGGGTATATGACATCTTCTGGCTACATGGTTTCAGTTAGTCTATAGCTCATATAGCACATATAGCTTCAATAGGTAATTCTTTAGCTCAAGGGCGAATGAAACCTGACTGCTGTTTATATAGTATAAATACCTCTCTGGACCTGATAATTTAAAGAGGTTTGCATTCCTTAGACAAAAAGGTTTTTTTTCTTTCTTTCTTTCTTTCTCAGGTTTAATTTCTTGCTCTGCATTTTGCGAGAGGGCATACTGAGCTACTAACAGGAAAGGTTTATTCTTTTCCAGGCAATACCTACAGGCTCTACGTGCAGTAGCAGTTCAACCTCATTGGCATGTGAGGCTGGGAGATGAGTTGAGACATCTTTTAAGGTTGCTTCCTCTTCAGAGAATTTAAAATCAAGATGAATTTCCATTAGGGAAAGGAGGAAGTCTAAGGCCAGGGAAATAAAAATGCCTCTCTCTTTACATTGCATAACACATCTCCACATAAAAAGTTTGCTGGTGAGGACTCAGAAACTAGAAAAGCTTGACTGAAAATGCTCCCACAGGGTTGACAAGCATTGCATATCGGTTTCTAGACAGAAATATAATTATAATTCAGCATTAATCAGGCTGCACTTTGGCCCACTTCCTTGTTGCTGAAAGGCACATAGCACTAGAATCTGAGCATCTGCAGATGTAAACACATTGTCCACATTGTTCGTCTGGATTAGGGTCGTAAGACTGTTTAAAAATTGATTTGCATCCCCATTATTCCTACAAACAGGATCTCTGATATAAGAATCATACGTTTTGTTACATTCCCTGAATTCCAGCAACCAATTTAAAGACCAGCATAAAGGAATGGGATCAGCATGAAAACACAACTTCTTCACCTCCTGTGTCATTAGTTCACCCTGTACTCTTCAACCAATCAACAATCTCCACGCTTTGGCCTACTCCAAAATCCTTAAAAACCCTAACCCCAAATTCCTCAGGGAGGTGGATTTGAGGTTTCCTCTCATCTCCTCGTTTGGTAGCCCTACAATTAAACCTCCTTCTCTGCTGCCCCCAATATGTGTCTTCGCATATTGATTTGCTGTGTACATTGGGCAATGAATCTATTAGAGTTACATGATGGGTGTTAAGAAGGCCTAAGGGTATTGCGGTGGCCTGATACATGGGCAATGAAATACATTGGCCAGAAACTCCAATAGCTTGAATAGAAGCAGAGGTGACAGGGAGAGATAGATCCTCTGAGCAGATGGTAGGGACAGTTGCACCCGTGGCAATTAAGTTTTACAGTTCCCAGCTGGCCCTGTGGCCCATGTCTGTAGTCTGCGGCTGAGGCAAGAGGATTACTTGAGCCCAGGAGTCCAGTCTGAGCAACATAGCTAAAGTTTATCTGTTATTAAAAAAAAGAAAGAGAATGTCAGTTCCCAATCCTCTACTATAAGTTTAATAGTGGGATCTAGGGTGTGACTGAAAACTAGCTGACCCCATCAGTCGATGGGGTATTGTCCCACAGAAGAGAGAAAGCTGACCTTGTGAAGGTGCTGGGGTCTAGGGAGACGGTTATTTAAGCTTTCCTTTCTCATAAGTCTAGGACAGTTGTTTTTCCAGTGCCCTTGTTTTTTTACAATATCTGCAAACATCTGAACACAAAGCTCTGTGGTTGGGGAGAAAGGTGAGTGGGTTTTGAGTTTTCCCTGGAGTTATGATTTTGTTTTTGTAAAGAATCAATTTGCAAAGCAATTACTATTGACTTTAATCCCTTTTTCCTCTTATTTCCCTGCAAGTTCTTTTTAAAGAATTGCATTGCTCCTTCTATAATAACGTCCAGAGAATGACCTGTCCACACAATGACACTATTTTGGATTTGGCTCTTTATATCGGGGTGATTTCTAACCAAGGCAGAATTTTAACATTTTTTATGTCTTAAGACTTCAGGATTTAATGCAGTGAACCTTCCAAAAGTTTGTACAAATCATTCCATACAGGCCTTAAGATGTTCCCCTTTCTTCTGAGTACATAATTCAACCCTAGACCACTTCACCTTAGAGGAAAAGGCCTCAATTATTGTCTCTATCAGGCCCCATAACTCAGCCATTTCCTGGTCAATTGTAGGAGGATCTGGGAGAAGTTCTGGCCACTTGTTCCCTCTAGAGGTAAGACATTCATCTGGGGGCTTTCTGGAATGTCTGATAACCACAGTATAATCATGGGTGGAAAGAATACCCCTTAGTAGCCAGTGGAGGTTCCTATGAATGGGGTTATAAATGGCCACTAATCTTTCTAACTCCTCTCTAAATTTGACAGGCTCTTTCAAAAGTGGAGGCAAAAGGGCTTTGTAATTTAGAAGATCTGTCTCTGTCCAAGGGACATGAATTCTTTGCAGTAGGGATCCAGGATATATTCGCAGGAGGCATTGTATAGGAAGGTCTGTGGCTGAGGAGTCTGATTACAGAACACCAGGAAGTAGGAGGAGTTGTAAGGTACAACAAAGCAAGACTAGCTGCACGTACCAGGGCCTGTGCCAGGTTTGTTTTCTGGCTGTCAGCATTGACACAAGTGACCTGTATACTCTGAGCCTAGAGATCAGGCTGGAGTGCTCTCTGAAAATTTTGCAAGGAAAGGAAAGATAAAGCAGGCAGTTGATGTTTAAAGGATTTTCTAGGGAAGTTGGAGTTTTAGAACTTACATAAAAATGTGTTGAGGAGGTGGGACTGGATTTTGAGGAGGAGAGTTTAAGCCAGTGGCCCAGAGATCAAAAGATCTTCTGGAGGATCAGGGACCAGAAGTTAGCGATAAAGGGGTATATAGGAACTGAAATTGTCTCCTTGTAAGTTTCACCCATTGTTCTTGGAATACATGTTTGCCTTCTTCACATGAGAGATTCCATATTTTTCAGAGAAAAAGATCTCATACCTCTCCCACCTTGAACCACTTTTCCAAGCTCCATTCCTCCAATTCTTCCTAATATGTTCCTAGACCTTTCATCATCTCCTTACATGCCCTGCTCTCAACATCCTTCTGATATTGAACAAAATATTCAAGAAGAGCTGTGAAACAGATGAGTACAACATCATTGAAACTGATACCCTTAGGCCTACTCCAACAGTTTAAACATTTCAGAGCTCAGGGAATCCCTAAAGATGATCTAGTCTGGGCCCTTTATTTCACAAATGAAGAAACTGAAGTTAATTACTCATCAGAGCAAGACACAAGACTGGCTCCTGGTCCACTAGATAGTCAGGAGTGGACCTAACCCTAGAATTTCAAGTTAATTATCTTATTCTATTTGAATTCTTATTCTCTTTTTTTTTTTTTTTTTTTTTTTTTTTTTTTTGAGACAAAGTCTCTTACTGTCGTCCGGGCTGGTATGCTGTGGGGTGATCTCAGCTCGCTGTAGCCTCCACCTCCCGGGTTCAAGCGATTCTCCTGCCTCAGCCTCCCAAGTGGCTGGGACTACAGGCACACGCCAACATGCCTGGCTAATTTTTGTATTTTTAGTAGAGACGGGGTTTCACTATGTTGGCCAGGCTGGTCTTGAACTCCTGACCTCGTGATCTGCCCACCTCAGCCTCCCAAAGTGCTGGGATTACAGGTGTGAGCCACTGTGCCCAGCCTGAATTCTTATTCTGATGCAACACGGAAAACCCCCTGTTAGATTTGCAAGCTCTAGCTCCCTGCCAAAGACTAGTCTCTCTAAAGAGATGACAAAATTATTTTCGAAAGAGGGCCAAGTGTCCTATTTGAGAGGAATAATTTATAGTCATTTTATCTGTTTCTCATGAATTATCAGCTTCTTGGTAGCCTTTTAAAGAAAGGGTTAATAAAATAGTTTACAACTTGTTAAAAGAGCTGTAGAAAATTATATTAAGTTCTTATATAAACTGTATGATACTTAAATTTTTTAGGTCAAACATAAACTGGATCTCAGTAAAAATTATAAGACAGAGGGAATTCAGCTTAAACCATAAGTGGTCCATGTCACACTTCTTTTATCTCCTATATAGAGAAAAATAAACTTAAAACTAATTTTTCAGAACAAGAAAGGATAACCCATTCGCATATCTATTTTTCACTTCCTTTCACTGTGTTCCCTTTTTTCAGGAAAAAGTAAACCAAATCAAGTAGAAAATGTCAAATTTTTAGTCAAAAGGGTGAGCAGTTACATTCCTTTTAAAGAATTCTATCTTAATATTGATGAGAGAATAGTTAAAAAAGGATGATAAGGCCTACTTTGCATGTAATATGTATAATGTATAGTAAGACAATTTGTAAATAATCTAGTGGAAAACTGGTTTTTCTAATCCATTTCCCTAAAATAAATCTGCCTACTTATAATTGAGAATTTCCTGGAAAATGAACAATAAACACATAAAATTTTTACTTTTATGTGTACTACATAATTTGACTGTTAACAATTTGCACAAATTATTTTTGGGAGAATCTTCCTATATGCCCTTCCCCCTGAAAGACTGGTAATTTAAAATAGGAAAATGCACAATTCTACAATTCTACAGTGTTAGAATTGCATCAGAGAGTAACATAGAGACCACTCTAGATTTTTTTTTTTTTTTTGAGACAGAGTCTCACTCTTGTGGCCCAGGCTGGAGTACAGTGGCGTGATCTCGGCTCACTGCAACCTCCACCTCCTGGGTTCAAGCAATTCTCCTGCCTCAGCCTCCTGAGTAGCTGGGATTACAGGCATGCACCACTACAGCCAGCTAATTTTTGTATTTTTAGTAGGAACAGGGTTTCACCACATTGGCCAGGCTAGTCTCGAACTCCTGACCTCAGATGATCCACCCGCTTCGGCCTCCCAGTGTGTTGGGATTACAGGCATGAGCCACTGCACCCGGCCCGCTCTAGATTTTTATCTTGGGAATTGCAGCTACCTCTATTGGGTCAGTTTTCTTATACTGTAATTATCCTCACTTTTGATACTTCCATCTATTTCAGTGGTTTTCAAAGTGTGGTCTGGTAGCATAGACAACACCTGAGGACTGGTTAGAAATGCACATTTTCAAGTCTTACCCTAGAGCTACAGAATCAGAAACTCGGCATGGAGCCCAGCCCTCCGTATCTTCAGAGGTCTTCCAGGATATTCTGATGCATGTCAAAGTTTGAGGATCAATGCTAGTCCTCTACAGCAATCCACCACATTTTGTTCCTTTATCCTTCCAATGTTTTTACCCTTACACAAGAATTATATCACCTCATGGAGGTAAGAAAGGAAAAAGCAGCCCGACAACTGGAAGTTGGCCTAGCACTCACAGTTAGTCTTTGGTGTGGAACATAAACAGTTTCACTGAACATCAACATCAGACCACAGTACTCTGTGATCATGACAAAAACAAGAGCACTCCATCATCATATCTGAACAGAAAAACAAACAAGCCCAAACCACAAAAATAACCGAAATATCCCCCAACCTAGCTAATATGAGAGGATCTTGCCTCTGCCAATTAAAACTTCAGACTCAGTTTATTCCTACCCCCTTCAATAAGATTGGTTAAAATACCCAGTCATAAAATTGCCTCTGCTCCCTTGACAGCAACGAATCCAGGCAAAGCTCCACTTCTCAGTATCACCTAATACAAGCCCAAATCCTAAAATAAGCCTTTCTCACTTGCTTCTACTAAGATGTCCCAGGATGTGCAATCTGCCTTGCTATAAATGTAACCACGTAATGGGCTTGTTAGAGTAGGTAACTAGTCAGACATGAGCAGGGCAGCAGAGGACCCCCCCTCCCCAACACCACCAGGAATGTCAGGCAACCACCAGGTGATGGTCAGGTGGTTGTTAACTGTCTCTCTAAAATAATAATTGGTCACAGCCAGTGCCAGGGGAAAGGCAGTTCTCCAATAGGTAGAAAAAATCTGAAACTGGTGATCAGTAACTTTCCAGTAAGATCTTAGGATCTGAGCAAGTGGGTTCAAGCATGTGCACTAAGAGGCAAAATGGTGGAGCTTAACTGCTATAGGACCTTACTCTAGGAACACTCTACTGGTAAGGGAAGAACGACCTAAGTGAGCGTGCGCACAATTCCAGTAAACACACTGTGTATGCAGCCCCTCCCAAGCATTGGCAAGGCACTGCGCCTGTGGACAGCACACCCCAAGGGAAGAATCAGGGCAGAAATAATGCAAGGACCTGGAATTATGCCAACATATAAAACCCAAGTCAAAAGGTCAAACCCTGCACTTGATCTTGAAACCACCTTTGCAAAATTGTGACTGAGCCAGTGAAAGAGATCTAACTTAACAGACTCCGTCCTGCTTCTAACCTCCAACCTGTCCTTGTTCATTCCTGAGCATGGACTGAACTAACTTTGAGAGAAACCTAGTTTATGGTTTATAAACAAAGACAGTAACAGCCCTTTCCCAAAGCAGACCTCCTTCTTGCCTGGGGACTAGACTGCCTTTGAAGGACTAACATTAGCCACAGGATTATAAATTATGGTTTAGAAGTCATGCAGCTGGAGGCTACAGCATTCTGACCCTCCCTAAACTGCTCCTAAGATCAGTGCTTGAGATGTTTTGCAGACCCTGCTCTTGATGGATCAGCTGGCACCATCCAGATCCATAAACTGGCTCATCTGATCTCATGGCCCGCACCCAGGAATGGACTCAGTGCAAGAAGACAGCTTCGACTCCCGATTATTTTTCATCTCTAACCAATCAGCACTCCCGGCTCACTGGCTTCCCTCCACCCACCAAGTTATCCTTAAAAACCCTGCTCTCCAAATGCTCAGACTGATTTGAGTAATAATAAAACTCTGGTCTTGGCTGTGTAAGGTGGCTCATGCCTGTAATCCCAGCACTTTGGGAGGTCGAGGCAGGCAGATCATCTGAGGTCAGGAGTTCGAGACCAGCCTGGCCAAAATGGAGAAACCTCGTCTCTACCAAAAATACAAAATTAGCCAGGTGTGGTAGCGCATGCCTGTAATCACAGCTACTTGGGAGGCTGAGGCAGAAGAATCACTTGAACCTGGGGAGGTATAGGTTGTGATGAGCCAAGATTGTGCCCTTGCATTCCAGCCTGGGCAACACGAAAGAAAGAAAAGAAAGAAAAGAAAAGAAAAGAGAGAGAAGGGGAAGGGGAAAGGGAAAGGGTTAAGGGAAAGGGGGAAGGAAGGAAGGAAGGAAAAAAGAAAAGGAAGGGAGGGAGGAAGGAAGGGAAGGAGGAAAAGAAAGAAAGAGGAAGGAAGGAAGAAAAAAGAAAGAAAGAAAGAAAAAGAAAGAAAGAAAAGAAAAGAAAAGACTGGCTCCTTATCAGAAACAGTTTGAAAAGCACTGTCCTAAACCGTGTCCTAACACTGTCCTATTCTCTAATGCTTTTCTTTCCAACACTGCTATTACATTAAGATTCTTAAAATTCTGCTTTTAATGTGTAACATTCTCAAGCATCTTTAACATTACAATCTCCTCTGTTTTCTAGTTGAAGATGGGAAAACTAATATATTTTGAGTACATACCACATGCTATAAATTGTGCAAATCTAAACATACTCCAACACCCATGACTTTATTTTATTTTTTAAAATTGTGTTAAATAAATTTAATTGTGTATGTGTATTTAAGGCATACAACATAATGTTGTGGGATACATATAGATAGTAATGTGGTTACTATAGTGAGGCAAATTAACATATCCATCATCTCATGCAATTACCCATTTGCGTGTGTGTATGTGTCCTGAGGAGCTAAAATCTACTCATTTAGCAGAATTCCCAAATAAAGTACAATTTTATTAACTATAGACTTCATGTTGTTCATTAGATATCTAGATTTGTTCATCCCACTCATCTGCTACTTTGTAAACTCTAACCTACATGTCTCCATTTCCTCTCTCCTCCCAACCCCTGCCCTTCCCCTGGTAACCACACCCACAATTTCTCTCTCTCTCTATATTTGACTTTTTTTTTTTTTTTTTTTTTTTTAAGATTCCACATGTAAGTGAGATTTTCACTGGTAGAGGATGTCAGTGCCTGAAGGGTTGAAGGTCAAGAGCAATGACTCATTACAGAATGAAGAGGACTTCCTGAACAATTTGCTTCCAAAAGAAAAGGGAAAAGAAGAAATCCAAGAAGACATCAGCACTTTTACTTTTTATGTCTTCTAGGTTTGATAGGGGTCTGCTATTCCACCCTCAATTCAGGCAAGTCTGTTAGCAGCAGTGAATCTGAATTTGTTTGGGTCTGCAGCAACCTCAATTCTTGCCTCCCCAGAATAAAGAATTTGACTGAGGGGCATGAGGCATAAGAACAGATTGAGGCAAGTTTTAAAGTGGGAGTGAAAGTTTATTAAAAAGTTTTAGAGAAGGAACAAAAGGAAGTAAAGTATACTTGGAAGAGGCCAAGCAGGTGACTTGAGAGATCAAGTGCATGGTTTGACCTTCGACTTGGGGTCTTATACGTTGGCATTCCACGTGCACAGTGACCTGCCAGCACTTGAGAGGGGCCACTTGGGCATTGCGTTTACTGGAGTTGTATGCATGCTCACTTGAGGCGTTCTTCCCTTACTAGTCAAGTGTTCCTAGAAGGTCCTATACCAGTTAAACTCTGCCATTTTGCTGCTTGGTGAACATACGTGAACCCGCCCGCCCAACTCCATCGGGAAGCTGCTGATCACCAGTTTGAGGAGTTTCTATCTATTGGGAGACTGCCCTTCCCTGGCGCTGGCTGCAACAAATTGTTATTTTACAGAGGCAGTTTAACAACAGCCTGACCATCACCTGATGGTTGCCAGACATTCCTGATGAAGGGGGGCCTCTCCTGCCCTGTTCATGTCTGCCTGGCTACCTACTGTAACACGCCTTGGCTCCAGGTCATTTGGGCTTCTCAAGGAAGAAAATCAGAGTTTGCTTTGGTAAGTGTCTCCATGGTAAAAGCCTACCTCTTTCACCTTTTTGTGTTTCTGCTTTCACTTGCTTTTTAGCCTCTGAAAAATCCCAACTTCTCATCGATTTATTGAAGTCTTCTTCATTAAATGTCATTTTATGTTATACTTTCTCCAGTGTTTTTATGCATTTTCACTGTGAGCCAGGAAAAATGACTCACTGACTGGTAGTTCTATTTACTGTTTATTTGGAATTTCGCTGTTTTCATTTCAAAAATGTCTTAGTGTGTTAAAGCAAACTAAACATGGCCTGAGAAGGACTCCATACCTCTGTATTTTAGTCCTGGTGCATGAACTGCTACCTAACTTAATAGGTAGGCAAGATTGAAAACCTAACTCAGGCGTATGTGCCTGTAACAATCTCTGAGTCTTGGCCAATCCCAGCAGCCATGTTTCAACCAGTCATTTACTGCTGTGTTCAAACTGTGTTCAAATAAGGCAAATGCTGAGCTGTAACCAATCCAGCTGTTTCTGTACCTCACTTCCAATTTCTGTACATCACATTATATTTTTGTCTATAAATTTGTTCTGACCGCGAGGCACCTCTATGACAGAGGTACTGTCAGAGGTATTTGAACCAGAGCAATTGTATATTAAATAGGGACTTGATAAAATAACGCTAAGACTTGCTAGCCTACATTCCCAGTAAGTTAAGGCATTCTTAGTCACAGGATGAGACAGGAGGTCAGCACAAGATACAGGTCATACAGACCTTGCTGATAAAACAGTTGCAGCGAAGAAGCCTGCTAAATCCCACCAAAACCAAGATGGTAATGAGAGTGACCTCTGGTCTTCTCACTGCTACACTCCCACCAGCACCATGACACTTTACAAATGCCATGGGCATGTCAGGAAGTTACCCTATGTGGTCTAAAAATGGGGAGGCATGAATAATCCACCCCTTGTTTAACATATAATCAAGAAATAACCATAAAAATGGGCAACCAGCAGCCCTCAGGGCTGCTCTGTCTATGAACTAGCCATGCTCTATTCCTTTACTATCTTTAAATCTCTTTCAATTTAGGCTAGAAGTCCAATGCGCTGTCCATTACACCACAGAGCCTGCTTGCTGTTCCTTTACTTTCTTAATAAACTTACTTTCACTTTGCCGTATGATTTTGCCTCGAATTCTTTCTTGTGTGAGATCCAAGAACGCTCTCTGGAGTCTTGATCGGGACCCTTTCCGGTAACAGTACTATTATTTTCTTTATATTACAGTTGAAGAAATGGAAGTTCCAAGAAGCTAAGGGACTCAGGCTTGTAGATAGAGGAGAGGACAGATTGAAGGTCAGGCTGTCAGGTGGCACAGCAAATGCATAACCAGGAAGATATGCAGCCATGCATCTCTGAGGTCAGCACACACTTGTGTCTCTTGAAGTCGTGGGTTTGGGTCCGGGGTGGCTGTTGTTTTTGGCAGCTGGATGGGACACTAAGGACACCTTGTCAACTGAACCCTCCCTATTTTACCTATGAGGAAATAAGTTTGTGATTTGTGCTACACAATTAGAAGTGGCAGAAATGAGATCAGAAGCCTTACCTTCCAACACTTATCAAGTGTCTATCCACCGTACTACACAGCTTCCTTAATCCTGAAGTCAGACATTTTATTGGTGTTTTATAAACTATCTGAGCAAACCCATGTAGGAGATACACAGAGTGTATTATTTATATAGAAATCCAGCAAGTTGAAAATTGTTCTCACCCTAGGTCAGTTTGTTATTGTAACATTTACAATATACAGCAAGCAATAAAACAAGATAACACAAAACAAAGTAATCTGAATATGAACCCTGAAAGAAGTAAGAGATGTCCAGTTAGATTCTATTGTAATGCCAACATTATTAGAGCCACTCCACCTTTCTAGTATGCCAGAGGGCCATGTGAACTAACTGGTTCAGCAAGAAAAAAAAAAATTTTTAAGTGTAAGTAAAACTTTACTTTTAAGTGTAAGTAAAACTTCCTCCATCTGCTAAGGCATACTGATCTTCTGTAAACAGGTACAATAAAATATAATATAAATAAAAGCCAAGGCTTCCCTGAATGAGAATGTGAACTATCACCTCCCATTCTCAGCTCATCTCACCAGTCTCTTGTGTCTCAGGCACCAGCAAGCCACCTGTTGGTCCTTCCCAACAAGGCTATGCAGGAGGACAGGTCTCTGCATAACTTTGATCCACCCAGATTTCTTGCACTGAGAATATGACATCCTGAGATAAGGAGAAAGGCCCGGAACCACCGGGCTATATTCTGTGACGCTTGCGCTCAGCAAGTCCCATGTCTCCCAGGATATAAAAGCCCAGGGTGGTGTGCTTTCAGTGTCCTTAGCTGTAGTGTGACATGGGGTCTGTGCAGATGAGACTCCACCCACCCTGGGCGGCTTTCCTGAGGTCTGGAGGACCAGCTTGTCATGGATCCTAGGCTTTGGTTTATCCTTGCTGCTTATCTGTGAGTATTACATCTGTTTGCCTAACTTGGTATGTATGAGTGCTCTGTCTCACCAGACTCATACAAGTGGTAAAGAACCTTTGCAGGCTAACCCTTTTAACAAGAGTGAAGATCAGGCCTTGAAACAGATTTAAATCCAGACACACTACCTCTGAGACTGGGGTACTCACATGTTCTAGCCAAGTACCTAAGCACTCCACTTATCCCACCTGTAAGAAACTTGAGGTTACACAAGGAAGGAAACCTGCCACGTTCACCTTTGTCTCCTTATCATCTACCACAGCCCTAATGCATACTGGGAGGGCAGTACCTATCTTCAGAATGCTGTCACATTAGATAATAAAGGACTCAATGAGTTAATGGGTGTCACAGTGACTAAAAATCAGGGATAGAATGGTTCACATGTAGTGTATTCCTTCTGTGGTCACAGACAATGTCTGTGTGGAAACATTAGAAGATTTCAGTTCAACTCAAACCCCAGATAAACCACTAGTGAGATATGGCTGATAAAAATGGCACAGCCTTAAGACTGACTTAACAGGTGTATGGTGCTCAGAAGAAAGGTTAATAGGGGAGTCTTCACTCCTATGTCACTTCCCAGGCATTCTAAACGCTGTGCTCAATCTAATGGGAGCTGGTCCTTCTTTTGTCCTTTCTCTTCACATTTTTATCTTCCACTTCGAAGAAGGCTTCCCATCCCTTCTTTTATCTCTCTCTACCATCCTTCTTGGAGTTCTTTCTGGTTCCACAATATCAGTCCCCACACTCTTGACTTATATCTGTTGCCCCTGGAATCCCTATTACGATGCTACAGCACTTAACTTTTTGCTTAATATTTTAGCTATTTATATACACATCTTCTTTAACACTGCAAAGCACTGCTCAAAAGAAAGCAATTTTCATTATCTTTTGTTAGATTTGCTCCATGTATGTTTTATATCTATTACTTCTCTTTGCCATCAGTAGATTGTAACCTCTACATTTCTTTGTAAATTACATGTTGCCCCTAGCTAGTTGTTCTGAACAAAGAACAAATGTTGCTAATCTGGTGATCTACAAGCCATAAAAAGAGGAAGCTGACATGCTAGGAAGGAACAAGAACACACACTCCAAGACAGGAGTGAGGTTTTGAAACATCCCTTAGTACATAACTACATACATGTATGTTCTGGTTACATTATTTTCATGTCCACAGCTCAGTAAGCAACTCAGGATATAAACAATTCCCAGGAGAGGAAATAAAAATGGCTAATAAACATAGGCAAAGATGTTCCATCTCAGTGATTAAGAAGGGAAATTCAAATTAAACAAAATGAGACACCATCATTTGCCCATCACATTGCCAAAAACAGTGTCATTACATTTATATTAGTAAAAATCAGAAATAACTGAAATATCTGTCAAAAGTGAGGTGCTAAAATAAATTACATCCATTCTCTGAATACTACGTAGCCATCACAATGAAGCATACACATTTGTGTATACATATGGAAAAATGATTATGATATACCATCAAATTTTTTAAAAGCAAGTTGCAAACCACGTATTTTTGGGAAAAACCCATATGTTCTATGTTTCTATGTTCATATAAATACATATTCAAATATCTATGTAATTGTAGGTGCAAAACCTAAAACTAAAACAAAGACACAAACGGAAACAAAGGTATGGAAAGAAAAACACTCAAGTGCTAACTGTGGTTACCCCTAGGGAAGTAAAACAGGAAGGATTTTTTCTTTTTATTTTGGGTACTTCTGTGCATTAAGTTTTGTTTAACACTAAAGTAATACTTTTGACTTTCTTTGAAATGAAAAATAAAACCAATAAAATGTGTGGTCATAAAAGTAGTTATAAAATGTTTTAACTATTCTAGAAAACAGTGACCCAACTTCAAGAACTGCATGCATGAATAGTCTAAGTCTTCTTTATAACTCTATGCTTGCAAAATTATATACACATATTTGTGTCAGTTACAGAAATCTGAAGCCCTATGTGGTAGCCTAGAAGAGTTGTTTCCATATTGTAGATGAGGCAAGAAAGAAACTAAAAGAAAACAAAATATTTAATACTTTATATAAATTGACAACCCAGGGACAGGGCCCTCAGAAACAATTTACCTGATTATTGTTTTATGTTAGGGATCAGAAATTCAAATGCAAGTATCAGAAATTACAAAGCCAGCTGGGAATAAAACAATACAGACAGTACAGAGAGTTCAAATACTGCCTAAAGGGAGCAGCCATTTCATAACTCCTGTTGAGAAGATGGGTCTGGTATTACCAGATCATCCAATGTTTCCAGAGAAACCAGGAATCAGAATTTTTATATCGATACTCTCGTGTTTTTAATTTTAGCAACTGATTTTTTTAAATCCTAAATACTGTGTTGATAAACACTGTGAAAATCAAACAAAACTTACCTCCTGGCTGGATTTGGCGTGCAGCCTCCTGTTTGCCATTTTTGGGCTTTCCCATCTTTGAAGCGTTCTAGTGGACAAATTCTAACACAACAGTTCCCAATCTTTTTGGCACCAGGGACCAGTTTTGTGGAAGACAATTTTTCCACGAAGAGGTGGGGCATGGTTTCAGGATGAAATGTTCCACCTCGAATCAGGCATTAGACGCTCATAAGGAGTGCACAACCTAGATCCCTCATTAGAGCAGTTCACAATAGGGTTCGTGCTCCTAGGAGAATCTAATGCTGCAGCTGATATGACAGGAGGCGGAGCTCAGGTAGTACTGGCTCACCCACTGCCATCTCCTGCTGTGCCGCAGGAGATGGAGATATATATATATATATACACGTGTGTGTGTGTGTATATATATGTATGTATGTATATATATGTATGTGTGTATATATATATAAGTTCAAAGATATTTCAGAAATATCTTGTTAAGTATCTCATTTTTTATTGTAGTGAAATATATAACATAAAATTTGCTGTATTAACCAATTTTAAGTACACGATTTAGTGGTATTAATTACAGATGCAATGTTGTGCAACCACCACTAGCTATTTCCAAAAATTTTTCATCACCCTCAACAGAAGCTCTGTACCCATTAAACAATAACTTTAATTATTGCCTCCCCCAGTCCCAGACAACTTCTAATCTACTTTGTTTCTGTGACTTTGCTTATTCTAGGCACCTAACATAAATAGAATGATTCAATATATTTCCTTTTGTGTCTGGCTTATTTCACTTAGCATAGTGTCTTCGAGGTTCATCCATGTTGTAGCATGTATCAGAACACCAGTTTTTCATGGCTCATTAATATTCCATTATATGTGAATACCACAATACCACATTTTCTTTTTTTGTTTGTTTTTTGTTTTTGAGACAGAGTCTTGCTCTGTTGCCCAGGCTGGAGTGCAGTGGCGGGATCTTGGCTCACTGCAAGCTCCACATCCTGGGTTCACACCATTCTCCTGCCTCAGCTTCCCAAGTAGCTGGGACTACAGGTGCCCACCACCACATCTAGCTAATTTTTTGTATTTTTAGTAGAGACAGGGTTTCACTGTGTTAGCCAGGATGGTCTCGATCTCCTGACCTCGTGATCCACCCGCCTCAGCCTCCCAAAGTGCTGGGATTGCAGGCGTGAGCCACCGCGCCTGACGCCCATTTTCTTTATCCATTTATCTTCTGATGGACAATTGAGTTGTTTTTACCTTTTGCAGATTGTGAGTCATGCTTAAAACATTTGTGTACAAGTATGTGTTTGAATCCCTGCTTTTGATTCTATACCTACGAGTAGAATTACTGGGTAGTATATACTGGGTACACTGAGTATTACTGGGTAATGTATACTGGGTAATTCTATACTTAACTTTTTGAGGAACCACCAAACTGTTTTCATAGTGACTGTACATTTTACATTCCCATCATTAATGAATATAAAATGCTCATTTTTAAGATGAAGAACCCATGGGCAATGCCAGTGAGACAGCTCAACCTCAGACACAGGAAGTCAGCTGCAATGCACAGCTGACGTCAGAAACCAGGTATCTTGACTCTCAGTGTAGACACAGCCCTCTTTCCAAGGTTAAATCGATTAAGATTTAAACCAGATGATCAGGCAAATGGCTGGAATGTCTACGCAAAGACTGGGTCGTTACAAATAGATCACTTGATATCTTTAGAAGAAAGAATTTGAGTAAGTTCTAGACTCTTTTCTCCATCACGGAATGTGGTTTTCTTTTACCCTTTTCTTCCTCAGGCCTAGGTTCTAAAAGTAGATTAGATCATATTTGTTTTTAGCCTGGTACCTAATTGTAGGATAGTCATAAAAAGTCTTTTATCATTATTAGAACTACAATTCTAAAATAACAGATTAAAAAAATTCCTTGAAATGCAATACATAGTTATTTCAGAAAAACTGAAAAACTCAGAAAAGTAGGAAGAAAAAAAAAAAAAAGATCACTCAGAGAACGGTCAACCAGAAATATGACTATTAATCTTTACCTTTTTTTCCAGACTTATTTTTTTCTAGGAACAGTATTTTTGTTTGGTATATATTATCAGAATTATAAAATCTTAAAGCTTAAGGCAATTATTACACTTTGGGATGAAGTTTAAAAATCAAATAAGGAAAAATAGATATTAAGTTCTACATTTAGCTAGTACTACATTTAGTTAGTACTTCTTCCTACCAACTTACAGCCCCACAGTCTGGTGATAGTTTTTGGTAGAGTGCTGTTACTTACCCGTCCACGTGGAACTGTCATTTACTTAAATATAACACCTGCAGGGGCATGGCCACACATTATACTATTTTGTTTTTTCTTCCATGCCTCATACAACACTGCACATACAACAGATGCTCAGAAAAAACCTCTGGATGATTTTTACTGATTTCATGCCATCATTAAGGTTAACACCCCTCAGAATCTCCCCATAGGCAGTAGTAGCCCAACCCAGGCCCTGCAGGGCCCAGTCTTGGCGACTTTCACATTCCAAGAAACTTGGTTTAGAAATCAAAGGTGGCTGGGTGCGGTGGTTCACGCCTGTAATCCCAGCACTTTGGGAGGCCGAGGCGGGCGGAACACCTGAGGTTGGGAGTTCAAGACCAGCCTGACCAACATGGAGAAACTCCATCTCTACTAAAAATACAAAATTAGCCGGGCGTGGTGGTGCATGTCTGTAATCCCAGCTACTCGGGAGGCTGAGGCAGGAGAATCGCTTGAACCCGGGAGGCGGAGGTTGCAGTGACCCGAGATCATGCCATTGCACTCTAGCCTGGGCAACGAGAGTGAAACTCTGCCTCAAAAAAAAAAAAAAAAAAAAAAAAAAAAAAGAAATCAAAGGTAATTTAAAAGTTAGTTAGTTACTTGAATCTTTACTTTCATTGCTTGAAGAATATTAAACAGAATTCAACTTGTAACCCATAATGGTAGTCTTAAATCCTCCTTGGCCCCATTCTTCTTTTCTTTCCCCTTTTCTTTTTTCCCTTCATTCCTCTTACTTCAGTATGTTCATGGCTGACTTAAAGCCCCCGTCTCAAAATCCCTACCAAAATTCTCTCTGAACTTGATCCCTTATGATTCTTGATTTTGCTTTTTCTTCCCCCTTCCTTTGGCTTCTATTCCTTCTTCCTTCCTGCCAGGAAATCACAGCCCTTGGCATCATCTTGGTACTCACGCTTGTTTCTTCACTCAGCCCTGCTCTCCTCGGTCACGATTCTGCCCCATGAGCAGTCAGAAGTGGAGCTGGCAAGCTCAGCCTCTCAGCAGGAGACACGGGAGTCAGGGCTGAAGGGAGAAGAGGGGAGAAGATCACAAATGCTCATCATCTAATGTCCTTTCTTTTATTCTCATTACACAGTGAAATTCTAATATATTTACTTATGGGGGTGGGCTACATGAAAGATCTCTGGAAGAAATATGTGGCAATTATAAGGGTAAAATTATAAAATTTTCTTTGAGGAGGGAGAACACTGCCTACCCATCCTCCCCTCTTTTGAGCGTCACCCTGACAACATAATAGTTCTGACCTTTTGATTTTACATGCAAGGACACGGGCCTTCTGACCTTTGAAACTGTCAACACTTACCTCTAGGATTTTGCTGAGGTCTCTCATAGGTATAATGATGGGTGTAATGAGACATCACACAGTACATCCTTTTGTCTCTCATAGAAATAAGAGGTTTTAGGCCAGGCGCGGTGGCTCACGCCTGTAATCCCAGCACTTTGGGAGGCCGAGGTGGGCAGATTATGAGGTCAAGAGATCAAGACCAGCCTGGCCAACATGGTGAAACCCCGTCTCTACTAAAAATACAAAAATTATTTTTTTTATTTAATTAAAATAAAAAGCAGGCATGGTGGCGGGCCTGTAGTCCCAGCTACTCAGGAGGCTGAGGCAGGAGAATTGCTTGAACCTGGGAGGTGGAGTTTGCAGTGAGCCGAGATTGAGCCACTGCACTCCAGCCTGGGCAACAGAGTGAGACTCTGCCTTAAAAAAAAAAAAAAAAAAAAAAAAGGCAAAATGGCAAAGTATACCTGGTATATGACCGCTAGACTGGTAAGGGAAAAATGCCACAAGTGAGCGTGCATACAACTCCAGTAAACACAGTACACATGCGGCCCCTCCCAAATGCCAGTAGGCCACCGCACAGGCAGACAACCCCACAAGGGAAGAATAAAGGGAGAAGTAATGCAGACCCCAAAAGAATGCCAACACGTAAAACTCCAAATCAATGGTCAAACAGTACACTTGATCTCTCAAGTTGCCCGCTTGGCCCTCTTCCAAGTGTACTTTATTCTCTTTCATCCCTGCTCTAAAGCTTTTGAATAAACTTACACTCCTGCTCCAAAACCTGCCTCATTCTCTTACTCTGTCTTACGTCCCTTGGTCAAATTCTTTCTTCAGAGGAGGCAAGAGTTGAGGCTGCTGCAGACCCATACGGATTCACCACTGCTAACACAAGTAATACTCAAAATGCAGTATTCCTGGGTGAGAGTGAACTTAGGGAGCATCCAATAGTGCTTACTTCCCTCTTGACCCATGTAGATACCAACAGATGATCCCTGAAATATTGTATTCAATTTGGCTAACTCTGTACACATTCCTGATGAAGGCTGCTATAAGAGATTCAGAAATGACAGGAGGACAGTAGGACAGAATTCAAAAAGTGTGTGTTAGTATTCCAGGATATGGGATGTGAAGCTACCACTCACCCAGTTGCTTAAGCCACAAACCTAAGAGGCTTAATTCCTCTTTCCCTCAGCCATCATATCCAATTGACTCTACTCTCAATCCACATCCTAAATCCATTCACTTATTCCATTTTCACCACTTCTACCCTAGTTCAAGCTCCCAACAATAGCCTCGTAACTAGTCTGTTTCTACTCTTGTTCCTCCATAGAAGCTGGTGTGATGTTTTTAAAAATATATAAAGCATAAGGTGACTTGCCAACTCTCAGATGGCTTCTCATCACATTTTATTTTGTTGTTCCTGTTGCTTCCATACATCAGATTTAAAATAAAATCTAAATTCCTCATCTGAAAAGGCTCAGATCTCCCCTTGTACCTCTCTGTTCTTATTCACTGAGCTTCAGGCACACTGGCTTTCTTTCTATTCCCCCAACACACCATGCTGGTTGAAATGTACACCATGCTGGTTGAAATGTACTTTCACATGGCTCCTCGTAAGGACTCAGTTTAACTGTTTACCTACTGCAGAGGACTTCCGACTGCTTATTCTGAAGTCGCCATCCAGTTGTTCATCATATTGGTGTGTTTTCTCAGCACCACACTTATTTCTAGTTGTTTCCTGTGGGTGTATATGTGTGTGTGTATTTGTGTGTTCAACTGCTCAATTTTTGTTGAATGAATGGACTGGTAAGCCCTATTCCTCCAATTTTTTAGATGAGCAACAGAAAATATTGAGCAGGGGTTAAGACTCTTAACAACTTTCATCTTTTTTTAACCTTCTCCACAACAGCAATTTTATCTTCTGTCAATTTCTCTGTCATGATTAGCAATGAAACTTTTGCTATGGAAAGTGGTTATGTTCAGAGGCAGCAAAGAGGAATGGCCTGGAGACTTGCAACTCACTCCATATGTAGACTTGAAGAAATAAGAACACCAAAGGATTGGGGTGGAGAGCAGTGGCTTTAAACAGAGAAACAAAATATGCTGAGTTCCTATAGCCTCCTACAGAGAAGAAACAAACAAACAAAAAAATCAAAGTAGGAGCTAATAAATAACATGGGATTTAATTAACACTGGAAAGGGCCATGAGGCTTCCCTACATGCCCCCTACAAAACTTCCGAACTCACATCTCTCCTCTTCCTACTGTCCTCAGAGCACAACATAATCCTGCCTAGAATTGACACTGAAAACTCAATCACAACCTCTCATCTGCCCAAATCCTTCAGATTCTGACACAGCTCTCCCACTCCCTTTCTGAGAAGTCACCCTTACAAACTTCAGTTCACACAGAACTTTCTTTTTCTGATCTCGTTTCAAGAGGAAAATCCAATTGCATCACAGTTCATTGTTCTCTGCTTATTTTTTGTTTTGTTTGTTTGCTTGCTTTTTGAGACAGAGTATCATCAACACTCAGGCTGGAGTACAGTGGCGCGATACTGCTCACTATAGCCTTGACCTCCCAGGCTCAAGTGATCCTCCCACCTCAGCCTCCTGAGTAGCTGGGACCACAGGCACATGCCACCATGCTCAGCTAATTTTTTATTTTTTGTAGAGATGAGATCTCACTATGTTGCCCAGGCTGCTCTCAAACTCCTGGGCTCAAGCAATCCTCTTGACTCAGAATCCCAAAGTGCTGGGATTATAGGCGTCAGCCACCATGCCTGCCCTGTTTGTTTTATCTTTGCTTTCACTTGTTTTATTTTTACTTTTACTCATCTGAATCTAAGAATCCTATTAAGTGTTGAACACAAAATACTCAATAAATTCTTTTTGATTAATTATACAGATTCACACTCAGTTTGCAGTTTCTACTGTAAAGGAGGAAACAAGAAGGCAAAACCTAAAGGTAAGGGAAGAAGAAAGTGCAAGAAAAATAGGGGCTCTACAATACAAGGGAAAGGAAGCAAAGGTACAAGAATGGGGAAGATACCCAGTAAATGAGCTTTCATTGTGAAGACTTAATCACAGTTTATAATATGTTGTCAATCTGCTAAAATGGAAGTTGACAGGAAATTGGCAGAAACAGGGAAATGGACACAGGCCAATTTACTCTCTTTTGTTAAATCTCACCAGTGCCTTGCCTTATTTGCAACTACTTCAGTTTCAAAGCCAGGCAGATTCTGGTTCTTTCCTTATGCAAATATTGATTTATTAACAGACTAATTCATACATAGCTAGAAGATAATTATCTATGCACATTAAGCCAGATGAGCCATCCTCTATCACCTGCTTCTTTTTAAAACTGAATTAAAATTTACTGTGGGATATAAGTAAATCTCACTGAGAAAACATGAAATCTCTGTATCTTTTTACAATCATAACAGAAGCAGCCGTTACCATTCATTTTTAGAAACCAGCTCACATTTTTTTCCTTAACAACATTTTTAAATGTATTGTTCTATTTTTGGGGGTGGGGTGTAATTCTTCTCAATTGTGGTTATAGATACATAAAATGTATCATCTTAGCCATTTTTACATGTACAGCTCAGTAGTATTATGTACATTCAAACTGTGTGTAACCATCGCCCCCCATCCATCTTCATAACTCTTTTTGTCTTGCAAAATTAAATTAAAACTCTGTACCCATTAAACAAAACTCCCCATTCTTCTCTCCCCAGCCTTTGGTAACCACCATTCTATAATATTTTCTGTCTCTACGGGTAGGAACCAACTAACTTGTAAAGGACTCAATGGTGTCTATCATTTTGTGAGGCAGACAGACCTGTGTTACTCTCTGTTGCTTCTAAGCACCTAGCATAGTGCCTTGTACATGTCATGTATTCAATAAATGTTTGCACACTGACTAAGTGAATGAATGATAGTTCCAACTCCTGGTCCGCCCTCAGGTAACCCTAAGTTAAAGACTCAGACATACAGGAAATATAGGTTGGATGCAAAGAGAATATGATTGATGGAGAAGGACACCAGCATTTTGCTGCTCTATTTGTCTCCACCCAAAATTCATTCCACAAATATAAACTGAATGCTTCTATATGATGGAAGTACACTAGAGCCTCAAATACAAAGATGAACACATAGACTGTGCCTCCAATGTGTGCCTTCCCATGATCACTTCATAGCACTGATTACACTCTAGTGTAATCGTGTATGTATCTGCCCTGCCACTATACTGTTAGCTCTGGCCAGGACATTGTCCATCACGTAGTAAGCACTCACTCAATAAATAGTTGGCGAATCATCTAATGGAGACTGTAGCCCACTGTGGGGAAAAAGACACACAATCATACAGAGTCAGGATCCTTAGTTGTACGAAAGAAAAGCTGCTGACTCTTGCCGATATAGCAGAAAAGGATTATATTGAAGATACTGGGTAGCTCTCGGGTGTGTTGGAAGGTGCAGAGATTCAAGACTGGGCCCATGCCTCTAGGAATAATGCATAAAATCACTGCAGAACTAGCCCAGCGAGAAAACTATCACCATTGCAGCTCTCTGTCAATACCACTATTACATCAGAAACTCAATGTTGCAACCACTGAGAAACTAATGTCACTGCTAGTGCTGCCAACAAAGCCAGCCGCCTGGCTATTAGGGCTATTCATACCAGCAAGGAAAGGAGCTCCAAAATGAGCCACTATCCTCTGGTTGCTCATACCTGAATTAAGTTTGATATGGATGAGCCTGACTGGCAAAGCCTAGGTTATATTCTTAAGCCCAGTTGTAATGGAGGCTGGGAATTTGAGCTCTAAATAAAAGAAAGTAGGCTGGGTACAGTCACTCATGCTTGTAATCCCAACACTTTGAGAGGCCAAGGCAGGCAGATCACTTCTGGTCAGGAGTTCAAAGACAGCCTGGCCAACATGGGGAAACCCCATCTCTACTAAAAATACAAAAGTTAGCAAGGCATGGTGGCACATGCCTGTAGTCCTAGCTACTCAGGAGGCTGAGGCATGAGAATCGCATGAACTTGGGAGGCAGAGGTTGCAGTGAGCTGACATCGTGCCCCCACACTCCATCCTGGGTGACAGAGCAAGATTCTGTCTCAAAATAAAAGGAACTGATTCGTATGACATGAATCCAGTAGTAATATGCAATAGGCACTAGGCCTAAATATACATTCACTTTTTCATTGTCATGGAACTTGTACTTTTGTAGGAAAGACAAACAATAAACACATAAATGACCATAATGATGGACAGCACTAGATGCCACAAAGAGAAACAGAGTTGTAAACTAGGGTATTCAAGAAGGACTTTCCTCAGATGAGCAGTCTTGAAGGATGTGAGGAAGCAGCAAGTACAGAGTCTCTGGGATGGAAACTGACTTGACATTTCTAAAGTGCTGCAAAGAGGCTGGAGCTGAGAAGTGAAGGAGAGGGTAGAAAAAGAGGTGGAAAGGGCAGCCATGGACCATGTCATGTAGTCCTTGCAGGCCATGGTTTTGGACTCTGTTAAGTGGCAAGGGAATGGCATAATCTGACATATTTTAAAAGAATCACACTGGCTGCCATGTGGAGAATATTTTACAGAGAACAAGGGTAGAGACCCAGCTGATCAATGTATAAGCAGAGGGATCCAATCACTAAAATCTGCCCAGATGTTTGGGGAGATGGGATATGAAGGAAATCTTGAAACAGGTAGTTTCTACTACCCAAAAGAAAAGGTTAGAGGGAATCATGGGCAAAGGGAAGCAGGAGCAAGAACACAGCGGCATGGAAGGCCCCAGCATATGTGGAAAACTTCGAGAGGTCTGGTGAGGTTACAGAGAGGGATTTAGACATGAGGATGGAAAGGAGGAGAGACCTAAACGGCCAAGGGCTGCCCATGCTGTTCTTTTAACTTTTCACATCACCAAAGTAAAATGTTGGTACAGTGATGGGGGCTGAACCTGAGGCACAACTAGGACTACAACTTCCCTGGGAGGCTAGTCCTCCCAACAGAGTTTCCAAGAGAGCAGGAAGGCCACACAGTTCCTTGCTCTTCCCCCTCTCCTCAGACTAGAAAAAACATGGGCAACCCACAGTACTGAGCTGTCAGTATCAAAGCAAAGCTGGGCACACCCACTCACTGTGGTGTGGCAATCAGATAGCAGAGATCTGAAGGTGTCTCCAACAGGTCAGTCTCCAGGAAAAACTGTCCAAGTAAATATGCTGTTTTCCACACTGTCTTAGTCTGTTTCTGCTGCTATAACACAAATACCTTAAATGGGATACTTTATAAACAAATTTATAAACAATAGAAATCTATTTGCCCCAGTTCTGGAGGCTGGGAAGTTGAGAGAGCAAGGCATCAACAGACTTGGTGTCTGGTGAGGGCCCTTTGCCTCATAGATGGCGTCTTCCTGCTGTGCCCTCACAGGGCAGAAGGGTGAAACAAGTTCCCTCAGGCCTCCTTTATAAGGGCATTAATTCCATTCATTAGCAACCAAATCACCTCCCAAAAGCCTCACATCTTCTTTTTTTTTCTTGAGACAAGTTTCACTCTGTCTCCCAGGCTGGAGCGCAGCAGCGTGATCTCGGCTTACTGCAACCTCCACCTCCCGGGTTCAAGCGATTCTCGTGCCTCAGCCTCCCAAGTAGCTGGGATTATAGGCATGTGCCACCACGCCCAGCTAATCTTTTGTATTTTTAGTAGAGGCGGGGTTTCACCATGTTGGTCAAGCTGGTCTTCAACTCCTCACCTCAAACGATCTACCCTTCTCAGCTTCCCAAAGTGCTGGGATTACAGGCGTGAGCCACTACACCTGCCCACGTCCCACATATTATTATCATTACCTTGAGGATTAGGTTTCAACACTTGAATGTGGTGGGGATATAAACATCCAGACTTCTGATTCCACCCCAGATTCCCAGGCTGTAAGTACACTCAGCCTTAAAGGAAGTATTAGCTGTGGGTTGGTGAAGAGAATAGAGGAAAACATTCCAGAAGGAAAGAACAATGTATGCAAATGCCAGGAACCATTTCTCCATGGGCAACAAAACCAAGGCTGGAAAGACAGGTTGGGCCTAGATTGTGAAATGCTTGGATAATGGGGTAGTTACCGAACGGTTTATTCCTAAACCAGATTCCCCAGTTAAATACAGTAACCAAAACCGAAATGTGCAGTGCTTGCTTTTTGTCCATGATAGATGCTGGGGAAACATTTGCAGGTTTGCTGATTGAATCCACAGATGGAAGTCTGTAAATTTAGGACAGATTGTCTCAGTTAATCTCTATGACCAGTCAGACTTCGGTAATGATGGATTTGCCTGACACGAGAAAGTTCTACTTCTCATAAGTTTTGAGAACTTAACTGCAATGTGGCCTTTATGAGATGAAATCTGGCTCAGGTGCCAAAGATCTGCAACATTAAGACCTTTGCAGGTGGGAATTCCCTGTGATTTTAGGTTCCCTGGATCCTTCAGTCTTCTACTCCAGCTGAGGGTTCCCACCCAAGCCAGGACTCAGCCTTTGTTACTCTCATGCATCAGCCACAGGTCGCTACCTGTCACTTCAGAGTTCTGAGCACAATGAAAATGCAGACTTTACAAGCACTTCAAGTCAAGACAAGTGATTAGCATTGGCGCCAAGGGTTTAAGAGGAACTCAGCCAAAAACTGTTCAAAACTAGCCATTTCATCCGAAGTGGGACACCAGGGCCCAAGGAGAGAAGAAGCTGGTTGGATTAATGCATACCCCCGCTTTCCATGACTCTATTGTATTTCAGTGAGAGTTGCTACCAACTCCTGCGGGCGCCCCCACCCGCCCACTCCACTAATCTCTTGTCTTATCCAGAGATACAAGGAACCCGTGGAGAAGATGAGGTACAACTGGGATAAGGAGATCGTAGGTGTTTTACATTTGAATTTAAGCAACAAATCTGTCGAGCTGTTTTTCTGCACTTCCCCCTTGGGCTGGGTCACGGGAGGGGAAAGCTCCAACCGCCCGGGACTCCTTAGAGTGAATCCCATCCCCTCAAGTTCCTCTCCAGAACCTCCCCCTACTCCCGCCCTTGCCCTGCAACTCCTCCCTCTCACTCTGAGTCGCACGCACCCCTGTCCCCTTCCTGCCCGCAAAACTACTCTTCAAAGACTTCCTTCCGGGCACCGCGAAGCCGGCGTGCTCAGCATTCGGAGAGGCAGCGGCGCTCGCCTTCATCCAGGACAACAAAACTGCCATTTCCGAAGAGAAAGGAAACGGCTCGCGGCTTCTGGGGTTCCCAGGCGCGGGCCTGCGAGGGAGGCCGGGAGCCGAGTCGCCACGCCCAGAACCCCGAGCCCGCCCCCGCGCTAGCCAGCCCGGCCCCGCACGCGACGCCCCCTCCAGGTCCCGCTCCTGCGCCGTATTTGGTCATTCGGGGGGCAAGTGGCGGGAAGGGGAGACGTGAGCGGCCGAAGGGGAAGCGGAGCCGGCGCCGGCTGCACAGAGGAGTCGCTCTCGCCGCCGCCACCTCGGCTGGGAACCCACGAGGCCGCCGCATCCTGCCCTCGGAACAATGGGGCTCGGCGCGCGAGGTGCCTGGGCCGCGCTGCTCCTGGGAACGCTGCAGGTGCTAGCGCTGCTAGGGGCCGCCCATGAAAGCGCACCCATGGCGGGTAAGTGGCCTCGGGGATCGCCAGCCCCGTTCGTGGGACTCAGCGCGCTGCCGAGGCTTGGGTTCCCAAGTTGGGCTCTGGTACAGAAAGTTCCGCGTGTCTCTGGCCGAACGCTCGGGGCGGACCCGGAGGTGACCGGGCGGGGTGGGGGAAACTGAGGCTTGGACCAGTCACCCGCTGGCTCCGGGGCCGCCTGCTGAGGAAATTGCCCGGTGCTTCCCCTCTCGCTTTTTGGAAGCGGCGGCCTCAGGCCGGGACGGGTGCGCATAACCTGTTGAGTTACCACAAGTTGGTTTTTACAGCCTTTACCTGAAGTTAATGTTTGCCGAGGTTAGAGTTTATCTAAGGCTTCCGTTTGTAAACAAGATTAGCTGAGTTGAAAAATATGTCTACCGAGGCCCGCGGAAACGTCTCCCAGTTAGTTGGGGAGCTTTTCAAGCGTCTCCCCGGCATTTCATGGTCTAATATTATGCAGCATTATCCAGATGACTTAAGGTTCCTCTGACGCTCGAAGTTAGACTTCGGAGCTCTTGGAGCTAGCTGGGAGCCTTTGGGGAGCGCGCCCCGCCCTCGCGGCAGTTGAGGCGGCTGCCCCCTTGGCGGGGCGCTCTCCACCCCTCGTGTGCCATAAACACCCGGCCGCGGCGCGCGGCAGCTGCGCAGCGTTAAGGGCACAGCTGCACGGTCGCCGGTGGCCCGCGTCGTCGCTAGTAAGGTCGTAACAGGACGATGTTGACATTGCTTTTCTGTGTAGGGCGGAATTTGTTTCCTTTTAGGCCGTTGGCCCTTTGGAGACTTTAAACAGCCCTTTTTGGATGAAACCAGGAAGTTGGGATTTGCTGTGTAAATACTGTTCTCCTTGGTCAACTGTTACAGAAGTCAGGTCTCTACGTAATGGTCAGTAAACCAGGATAAGTTAACTTTAAGTGAACCAAGGTTTTCATGGTTTTGAATTCTGTCCATCCACTGTATATTTAGCCTTAGGTTCGTTTTATCCAGCAAGAGAAAAAGAAGGCAGTTTGTAAATCTGGAAGGTTCAGGCACAACACTTGCTTTTTCTGGAATGATCTGGGTGAATTCATTTTTCTTCGTTTTGCTGAAGTTTTTTTGTTTGCTTAATTGTGCATGTGACACACTGGCTTCGCAGACCTAATTTTGAGATCATTTAAGAAAAGTGGTAAAATCATGTCCATCGTGTATGTTGGTCCTCATTTTAATCAATTATTTCATGAGGTGAGGTCTCCATTTTAAAAAATTTGTTGCTGTGTTTGTGAAGATAAACCTTACTGTTCCAGTGAATTACCGGTTAGAGTAATTGTGAGTGACCATGCTTTCCTTTCTTTTGTCCTCATAACACAGATTTTTTTTTTGTCCTATTTTAACACTCATTGTTTGTTCTGTTTATTAACTTAATGTCTTTCTAGAGGTTAGTCCCATTTGGAAAACTTAAAATGCTCTGTAGTAGGAGAGCCCTGAATTCATAAACTAGTATAACCAGCCAGAGGTGGAATCTGTTTCTACAGACTATGATGTCACCTTGCAACTAGACTAAAAGGTAACAATAGAAGATTTCTCAAAAAGCTAGTAACTGTTAATCCAAGTCTTCATATATAGTGAAATCTGTATACAGTGTCATTACGGAGTATAGTGATTGTTAGCAATCATACTAAAACTCGTATGGCTGATTTTTACTGGATACATTTTCTTTGCATCCCACACTATACTAATTTAGGTCCGTAAATCATCCCATTGGATCCTCACAGTATTGTCCCCATTTTATAGATAAGTAAGCTAATTTATGGCAAGTAAAACAATTAATACATGTTTGGTTTCAGATCAGAATCCAAATTTTCAATTAACCATTTCACCACTAAGCCACGTTAGTTGATGATGGCTCTTGAAGTAGATAATGCTTGTATTCCACAGTACTACCATTGCCTAGAATAAAGTGGGAGAAGATAAAAACATTATTGAAATTCTGCTTTTAAAATATTCTTAACAGTCTGCTGCATAGCTTTATAAATATCAGTTGGAGGAGGGAGACTATGAGCACGTTTGCAAATCAGTGAACAGGATTTATTGTAGTATTCCAAAGAATGGCATTAACATTAACAGGATGGGAGGGGAGGCTATTAGTCATTACTCTTAGTAGCAAGTGACAGAAACCCACCTTGAACAACCTTTGTGGAAAGAAGGGACTTTTTTGACTTGTAACTGAAAAATGCAAGGATTGAGGTGGCTTGAAAATGGCTGTATTCAAGGGTTCAAATAAGTTGCCAAGAAATTAAGAAATCATCGTGTAAGAATGAAAATAGCGTGGAAACAAAAACAGGTGTTTGTGTTAGCCCAGTCAAAAGATGATGGTGAGTGGCAATGGAGATAAAAGGGTGGATTCTAGATCTGTTGGGGTTTGGGACTAATGACTTGCGGATGGATTGGAGGGTGGGATGAGGAAGAGAGAAGAATCAAAGGATGACCTCTTGCTTTTGGGGTTGAGCAGCTGGTAATGCAACAATTGGGAAGGTTGGGGGAGGAGCAGGTTTCGAGTAGAAAATCAGTAGTTGCATTTTGGCACTCATATCTGCAGGCTTAGGAATCAAACAATCTGGTCCAATTCTAGTCTCTGCCACTTTCTATCTGGGTGGCCTTCTCTGGGCCTCAGTTCTTGTCTGCAAAACAATACTCCTGTCTAAGAATTGTTGAGAGGGTTAGATGAGCTAATGCACATAACCCTGGCTTGTAGTAAGCACCTAATAATGTTGGCAATTATTTGCTATCTGCTGCTAAATACATCTACATAGTCTATTGACCTTGATCTTTTTCAAGTTAATCTTACATTGTATTCTTTTGTGATAAATAGATGATAGTCCCATCAAGAAGAAGAAATTCTCACAAAGAAGAAATTTGCCCAAGAAGTAAAGACAAATCCTTCAAAGTTACTGTTTTTCTTTGTACTTTGAGGATTTTTTTTTAAGTGTGGGAGAGTTCATCTTTGTGAAAAGGACACAATAATACACTTGCTCTCTTCCTATGTGGTGTACATATTTAATCTTCATTAGACAAAAACTCAAAACGAATAAAGCACTCTGAAAAGTTGCTCAATTGGGACATAGAAATCTCTTACATGTTTTCCAAATCTAAAGGTACTAATTTAAAAATTAAAACTGTACTGAGAAGGCTTGCAGTTAAATAAGAAAATCCTATTTTATCCCTCCATTGTATGAAATTAGGGGTGTTGGTGGGGTGGGGCAAGACCTGGAGATGCCTGTGAGTAGAAAGGGCCTCTCCTGAAATGGTCCCCTCCACTCATAAGAGCAGAGCTGTCAGTGGCAGAAATTGGTCCATCTGTCCCCAATTGTGTGGGTGAATGAATTTTGGCAAAGCTATTGCATTCAGTGGCTGGTACATAGTAAGTACTATGTAAGTGTTTGTTACATAAGCTAGATATTTATCTTGAAAAACCTGATAATACAGTCCCTTTTAGTGACAGCTTCAAGATATGTTTCATAACAACAGGGGCAAAAGTAGAACTTCCTGTGGAATAATCTACCCTCCCGACACCACTACCCCCACTCGCCCTAGGCAGAAAACCACACATTGCCAGTATTCTTAGTTATATGTTCTTTCATAACAGGATATTTCTTTATTTTTACAGCATCTGCAAACATAGAGAATTCTGGGCCTCCACACAACTCCAGTGCTAACTCAACAGGTGAGTTTTAAAAGATTAAAAAAACAAATTTTCATTTGTCTAGGGTACATGAAGTAATAACAGCCAGGGAAGTAGGCGTAAGCTGATTCACTGACCTGTTTTAACCCTGAGTTCTCCACCCATGAATCGCTATGACCTGCCCTAGTGCCCTATAGTAGACATCAGTAAGTGATAGTTCGCTGGATTAGTCTTTCTCAGTCTTGTAAAGATGTGAATAAACTCTAAAACAAAAAGTGTATCAGAATTTCATGTTACAAATTTTTGAAGCACATTTTTAGATGTGGGGGTTTTGTAGTTTGCCTGTAGATATGAAATGTCGGTACAGAAGTCTGCAGGTCTTGCTGATGAAACAAATCACTCTAAACTAGTCAGCCGTGGCAGCCTTAATATACCTCTGCTGACTCTAAGGAGACCCTACTTACATTTCACCCATTAGGCAGACTCAACCCAAACACTTGGTGAGGCCCTTACCCTGTGATTTTAGTTTGGGACAAAGCCTTGGGCCTCTGAGTTCACTAGCATGGAAAGATACAAGAACCAGGCTGATGTCATCAATATCAGTAGTAAATCATCAAGGTGTGTTTCTTGTAAACAATTTTTAAGTTATCTTCTCACTACCCTTAATCTTCACAGTTGACTGAGTTGGAAACTAGAAAAAGGTACGCCAATCCTGTCGCTAACTTGTTTACTTTTATTCAGGGAATATTGACTCTAATGAGCTAGCACATTCTAGGTTCTAAGAATACAAAATGGACCAAGCCTTAACTTCTAGGGGTTTTTGCTTTTTGTTTTTTATTTATTGGCAAAATATACATGACATAAAATGTATAACCATTTTTTTCAGTGTAAAGCTCAGTGGCGCTAAGTACATTCATGCTGCTTGCAACTTGCTGGAGTTTTTATTTCTGTGCAGCATCCCAGTGTTTCACTTAGTTTATGTTCTTGGTTTACTGCTGTTCTTTCTTTCATTATCTCTGCCTTTTCAACTGGTGTCTGGTGGTACATACTCAGGACATACTTTTATTCTAGTTTTAGTAATTATACAGGAAACATTTTCATTGAGAGGAAAAAAGTCTAGATGGATTACTCCAAAATGTAGTAGTGGTTATCGTTGGGTAGTTGTGAGAGGGTCTTAGTTAAAAAAAATTTGATTATACTATTAGGTACCTTTTCCTTTTGTCCTTTATTGAATCTAATTCTGCACTAAACTTTTAACCTCGGGTAAACAAAGGAGGTAGAAGAAACATAAAGACAGTAGTATCAGCAATAGACACCATTTATTGAATGCATACAACTTACAAGATACTCCTCATACATTTACTAATCTAACCACGGTGAGGGGGGTGTCCTTTCTGGTTTACACATGGGGAAATTGAAACTCAAGAGTGGTTAGAAAATGCCCAAGATCACGTGACACTAAGTGTCACATTCAGGATTTGAAACCTAGTTGTATTCTAAAACCTATGTCTCTTTATCACACTGTCTGAAATGGGTTATGGCCTTACTTTTAAAAAGTGCTTTTCACTGTGAATGATTATTAAAAATCAACTCAGTACTTTGAGGGCAGCTCCAGAGTCAGTGGGATGATTTCAAATGCCCCTTTTAGCACAGGGAAATTTTTTGAGAAGAAAAGCATTGCCTCAAATTTTTCTAGAAGGAGAACAGGTAATACAACTATTAAAAATGTTTTTTCACAATGTGTTATACTTCTCCTAACTGTTGCATTCCTCTTTGTATCTTGAAAACACTTTTGAAACATGTTAAGTTTGTGTATTTTTACGGGATGGATGCTTATCTGTGTTTAGTTACCTAGACCATTGTTGAAGCTTTGTTTCTTTGAACATACTGTTTACCAATTTATTTGGTGCTATTTATTTAGTGCACTTTCTGTGGCACCATATTTCCTCTCACTAGGAAAATAGCATGTTTGGCAAATTCCATTATGATGTGTATTCCAGGAATGTACTGTCGGAAAAAGCGGAGACTGCCTGCAGTACTACTTAGAATGTTGGATGTCTATCACTTTTATAGGACTTACCACGTTGGAGTTTCAGAGAATCTTTTTTTCTCTTGTTTTGGTCTCCATCTAAGTTCCTTGAGAGTGAAATCTATGATTTATTCGTTCTGACATCTCACTCTATGCCTGGTGCATAGTAGGTATGCAGAATATGTATATTTTTGGTTGGTTGAACTCAATTGTGGAACGAAATACATATTTTGTAATTGCTGACTTGCCTTGTCAAAATACTATTATATACATTTTGCAGATATGTACTGGTTTGTGCTCCAGTCCTACCCATTATTACAGCTGTTCTCTGTTTATACAGTAACATAGGTACTTAAAGTCAAACAACAGGAATGGAGGTTGCTTTCCAGTGTACCACTCAGTTACATATAAAAGTTCTTTTTTATGTCCCCTAATCATTATTTGAAGACAGCTATACTTTTGACATTCTTGTCTGCAGGGACTTGTTTGACACACTTTCATCTTACAGAGAAAATAATTTCCGCTTATTTCATTTGTAGTCAGAGTATTTATATTTTAGATTCTGTGGATGGATGAATTTACACTTTATAGTACAAGGAAGACACATGCCCAGATTATTTTTCATAATGGGTTTGGGCAGGGATGTAAGGAAATGTGGCATGGTCTAGATGGGAGTGCAGATATCATCAGTAACTAGAACAGCAGCTCAGTATCATTCAGGATACAGCTGTCTCCTTGATCACCTAGCATTGATGCTTCCCAACGAAGAGGGATCTGAGAGGATTGGGTTACCATCATCCAATCTGAAGCTCTTTGCTTGGACATAACTTGCACCAACTCCTTTCCAAAGCCGTTTCTCTCTTAATCATGTATGTTCCATCTATTATGATTGCTATTGGTTTGGTTACTCATCCTTGGCATAGTCATTTGGGCCACTCTAGTGGGGTTAGTTTTTTCCATAGCCATAGCAGGGATGGGTAGTTGTGAGAGGGTCTTATTTTAAAAATATTTTATTACACTATTAGGTACCTTTTCCTTTTATCCTTTGTTGAATCTAATTCTGCACTACTGAACTTTTAACCACAATTTTGAGCATTTGGACCTGTCTTGCATTTAGATTTCTACAGAAGAAAGCAGTAGAAATTTGGGAACAGCTTATTCTGTATTCCAATTTTTACCTCTAATTGCAACAATGAAAGTCCTACTGAAGTTGAAAGAATTTATCAGATATATAATCCCGTATGTCACACTACCTTCTTCTATTTATTTTAGATAAAATGTTTTATGTGTGAAAAGAATATTAGATGGAAACTTTCTGTGAGTTTGTAAGTCAATCAAAGATAGGAACCAGTTGGCCTGATGGTGATACTGATGATTGATTGATTGATTGATAAAAATGGTGATAGATACAAATAGTGATAGACAGATACACAGAGAGACATAGAGATATCAATACTGGTTTTTCTCTAGAGATTTGATGTAGGAAAGAATTTTTCTAACTAAAGAATTCATAGTACATTTAAAATAACTGCTTCAACTCCTCAGAGAGTTAATTGTTTTCAACTCATGTTTTTGAGATTGCGTCTGAAAATTGCTGGTAATTTTTTTTTATGCTTTAAGTTCTAGGGTACATGTGCACAACATGCAGATTTGTTACATATGTATACATGTGCCATGTTGGTGTGCTGCACCCTTTAACGCATCATTTGCATTACCTATATCTCCTAATGCTATCCTTCCCCCCTTCCCCCCACCCCACGACAGGCCCAGGTGTGTGATGTTCCCCGCCCTGTGTCCAAGTTTCTTATTGTTCAATTTCCACCTATGAGTGAGAACATGAGGTATTTGGTTTTTCTGTCCTTGGGATAATTTGTTTAGAATGATGGTTTCCAGCTTCAGCCATGTCCCTGCAAAAGACATGAACTCATCCTTTTTTGTAGTTGCATAGTATTCCATGTTGTATATGGGCCACATTTTCTTAATCCAGTCTATCACTGATGGATATTTGGGTTGATTCCAAGTCTTTGCTATTGTGAACGCTGCCACAATGAACATACATGTGCGTGTGTCTTTTTTTATTTTTTATTATACTTTAAGTTCTGTGGTACATGTGCACAACATGCAGGTTTGTTACATATGTATACATGTGCCATGTTGGTGTGCTGCACCCGTTAACTCATCATTTACATTAGGTATATCTCATGCTGTCCTTTCCCCACTCCCACCCCGACAGGCCCCAGTGTGTGATGTTCCCCTTCCTGTGTCCAAGTGTTCTCATTATTCAGTTCCCACCTCTGAGTGAGAACATGCGGTGTTTGATTTTCTGTCCTTGTGATAGTTTGCTCAGAATGATGGATTCCAGCTTCTTCCTTGTCCCTACAAAGGACATGGACTCATCCTTTTTTATGGCTGCATAGTATTCCATGGTGTATATGTGCCACATTTTCTTAATCCAGTCTTATTGATGGACGTTTAGGTTGGTTTCAAGTCTTTGCTATTGTGAATAGTGCCGCAATAAACATACGTGTGCATGTGTCTTTATAGCAGCATGATTTATAATCCTTTGGGTATATGCCTAGGAATAGGATATCTGGGTCAAATGGTATTTCTAGTTCTAGATCCTTGAGGAATCGCCACACTGTCTTCCACAATGGTTGAACTAGTTTATAGTCCCACCAACAATGTAAAAGTGTTCCTATTGCTCCACATCCTCTCCAGCAATTGTTGTTTCCTGACTTTTTAATGATCGCCATTCTAACTGGTGTGAGGTTGTATCTCATTGTGGATTTGATTTGCATTTCTCTGGCCAGTGATGATGAGCATTTTTTCATGTGTCTGTTGGCTGCATAAATGTCTTTTGAGAAGTGTCTGTTCATATCCTTTGCCCACTTTTTGATGGGGTTGTTTGCTTTTTTCCTTGTAAATTTAAGTTCTTGGTAGATTTTGGATATTAGCCCTTTGTCAGATGGGTAGATTGTAAAAATTTTCTCCCATTATGCAGGTTGACTGTTCACTCTGATGATAGTTTCTTTCGCTGTGCAGAATCTCTTTTAGCTTAATTAGATCCCATTTGTCAATTTTGTCTTTTGTTGCAATTGCTTTTGTTATTTTAGTGATGATGTCTTTGCCCGTGCCTATGTCCCAAATGGGATTTCCCAGGTTTTCTTCTAGGGTTTTTATGCTTTTAGGTCTAACATTTAAGTCTTTAATCCATCTTGAATTACTTTTTGTATAAGGTGTAAGGAAGGGATCCAGTTTCAGCTTTCTACCTATGGCTAGCCAGTTTTCCCAGCACCATTTATTAAATAGGGACTCCTTTCCCCATTTCTTGTTTTTGTCAGGTTTGTCAAAGATCAGATGGTTGTAGATGTGTGGTATTATTTCTGAGGACTCTGTTCTGTTCCATTGGTCTATATCTCTGTTTTGGTACCAGTACCATGCTGTTTTGGTTACTGTAGCCTTGTAGTATAGTTTCAGTTCGGGTACCATGATGCCTCCAGCTTTGTTCTTTTGGCTTAGAATTGACTTGGCAATGTGGGCTCTTTTTAGCTTCCATATGAACTTGAAAGTAGTTTTTTCCAATTCTGTGAAGAAACTCATTGGTAGCTTGATGGGGATGGCATTGAATCTATAAATTACCTTGGGCAGTATGGCCATTTTCATGATATTGATCCTTCCTGTCCATGAGCATGGAATGTTTTTCCATTTGTTTGTGTCATTTTTTATTTTGTTGAGCACTGGTTTGTAGTTCTCCTTGAAGAGGTCCTTCACATCCCTTGTAAGTTGGATTCCTAGGTATCTTTTTCTCTTTGAAGCAGTTGTGAATGGGAGTTCAGTCATGATTTGACTCTGTTATTGGTGTATAGGAATGCTTGTGATTTTTGCACATTGATGTTGTATCCTGAGACTTTGCTGAAGTTGCTTATCAGCTTAAGGAGAGTTTGGGCTGAGACGATTGGGTTTTCTAAATATTACAATCGTGTCATCTGCAAACAGGGACAATTTGACTTCCTCTTTATTTCTAATTGAATACCTTTTATTTCTTTCTCCTGCCTGATTGCCCTGACCAGAACTTCCAACACCATGTTGAATAGGAGTGGTGAGAGAGGGGATCCCTGTCTTGTGCCAGTTTTCAAAGGGAATTTTTCCAGTTTTTGCCCATTCAGTAAGATATTGGCTGTGGGTTTGTCATAAATAGCTCTTATTATTTTGAGATCTGTCCTATCAGTATCTAGTCTATTAATAGTTTTTAGCATGAAGCACTGTTAAATTTTGTCAAAGGCCTTTTCTGCATCTGTTGAGATAATCATGTGTTTTTTTGTTGTTGGTTCTGTTTATATGATGTATTATGTTTATTGATTTGCATATGTTGAACCAGCCTTGTATCCCAGAGATGAAGCCAACTTGATCGTGGTGGATACGCTTTTTGATGTGCTGCTGGATTCGGTTTGCCAGTATTTTATTGAGGATTTTTGCATGGATGTTCATCAGGGATATTGGTCTAAAATTCTCTTTTTTTGTTGTGTCTTTGCCAGGCTTTGGTATCAGGATGATGCTGGCCTCATAAAATGAGTTAGGGAGGATTCCCTCTTTTTCTATTGATTGGAATAGTTTCCGAAGGAATGGTACCAGCTCATCCTTGTACCTCTGGTAGAAATCGGCTGTGAATCCATCTGTTCCTGGACTTTTTTTGGTTGGTAGGCTATTATTGCCTCAGTTTCAGAGGCTGATATTGGTCTATTCAGGGATTCAGCTTCTTTGTGGTGTAGTCTTGGGAGGGTGTATGTGTCCAGGAATTTATCCATTTCTTCTAAATTTTCTAGTTTATTTGCAAAGAGGTGTTTATAGTATTCTCTGATGGTAGTTTGTATTTCTGTGGGATCAGTGGTGATATCCCCTTTATCATTTTTTATTGCGTCTATTTATTTCATTCTTCTCTCTTTTCTTCTTTCTTAGTCTTGCTAGCGGTCTATCAGTTTTGTTGATCTTTTCAAAAAACCAGCTCCTGGATTCATTAATTTTTTTTTTAAGGGTTTTTTTGTGTCTCTATCTCCTTCATTTCTGCTCTGATCTTCGTTACTTCTTGCCTTCTGCTAGCTTTTGAATGTGTTTGCTCTTGCTTCTCTAGTTCTTTTAATTGTGATATTAGGGTGTCAATTTTAGATCTTTCCTGCTTTCTCTTGTGGGTATTTAGTGCTATAAATTTCCCTCTACACACTGCTTTAATGTGTCCCAGAGATTCTGGTATGTTGTGTCTTTGTTCTCATTGGTTTCAAACAACATCTTTGTTTCTGCCTTTAGTTCGTTGTGTACCCAGTAGTCATTCAGGAGCAGGTTGTTCAGTTTCCATGTAGTTGAGCGGTTTTGAGTGAGTTTCTTAATCCTGAGTTCTAGTTTGATTGCACTGTGGTCCGAGAGACAGTTTGTTATAATTTCTGTTCTTTTACATTTGCTGAGGAGTGCTTTACTTCCAATTATGTGGTCAATTTTGGAATAAGTGTGATGTGGTGCTGAGCCGAACGTATATTTTGTTTGTTTGGGATGGAGAGTTCTGTAGATGTCTATTAGGTCCGGTTGGTACAGAGCTGAGTTCAAGTCCTGGATATCCTTTTTAACTTTGTGTCTCGTTGATCTGTCTAATGTTGACAGTGGGGTGTTAAAGTCTCCCATTATTATTGTGTGGCAGTCTAAGTCTCTTTGTAGGTCTCTAAGGACTTGCATATGAATCTGGGTGCTCCTGTATTGGGTGCATATATATTCAGGATAGTTAGCTCTTGTTGAATTGAATAGTAATTTACTATTACATAATGGCCTTCTTTGTCTCTTTTGATCTTTGTTGGTTTAAAGTCTGTTGTATCAGAGACTAGGATTGCATTCCCTTCTTTTGTTTTCCATTTGCTTGGTAGATCTTCCTCCATCCCTTTATTTTGAGCCTATGTATGTCTCTGCACATGAGATGGGTCTCCTGAATACAGCACACTGATGGGTGTAGACTCTTTATCCAATTTGCTGACTGTGTCTTTTAATTGGAGCATTTAGCCTGTTTACATTTAAAGGTAATATTGTTAATATGTGAATTTGATCCTGTCATTATGATGTTAGCTGGTTATTTTGCCCGTTAGTTGATGCAGTTTCTTCCTGTCAATGGTGGTCTTTATAATTTGGCATGTTTTTGCAGTGGCTAGTACCAGTTGTTCCTTTCTATGTGTTTAGTGCTTCCTTCAGGAGCTCTTGTAAGGCAGGCCTGGTGGTGACAAAATCTCTCAGCATTTGCTTGTCTGTATAGGATTTTATTTCTCCTTCACTTATGAAGCTTAGTTTGGCTGGATATGAAATTCTGGGTGGAGAAGTCTTTTCTTTAAGAATGTTGAATATTTATCCCCACTTTCTTCTGGCTTGTAGAGTTTCTGCTGAGAGATCCGGTGTTAGTCTGATGGGCTTTGTTTTATGGGTAACCCAACCTTTCTCTCTGGCTGCCTTTAGTACTTTTTCCTTCATTTCAACTTTGGTGAATCTGACAATTACGTGTCTTGGAATTGTTCTTCTCGAGGAGTGTCTTTGTGGCATTCTCTGTATTTCCTAAATTTGAATGTTGGCCTGCCTTGCTAGGTTGGGGAAGTTCTCCTGGATAATATCCCGAAGAGTGTTTTCCAATTTGGTTCCCTGCTCCCCGTCACTTTCAGGTACACAAGATGTAGATTTGGTCTTTTCACAGTGTCATTTCATGGAGGCTTTGTTCGTTTTTCTTTTTACTCTTTTTTCTCTAAACTTCTCATCTTGCTTCATTTCATTCATTGGATCTTCAGTCACTGATACCCTTTCTCCCACTTGATCGAATCAGCTACTGAAGCTTGTGCATGCGTCATGTAGTTCTCGTGTCATGGTTTTCAGCTCCATCAGGTCATTTAAGGTCTTCTCTATGCTGTTTATTCTAGTTAGCCATTCGTCTAATCTTTTTTCATGGTTTTTAGCTTCTTTGCGATGGGTTCGAACATGCTCCTTTAGCTTGGAGAAGTTCGTTATTACCGATCATCTGAAGCCTTCTTCTCTCAACTCGTCAAAGTCATTCTCCATCCAGCTTTGTTCTGTTGCTGGCAAGGAGCTGCGTTCCTTCGGAGAAGAGGCGCTCTGATTTTCAGAATTTTCAGCTTTTCTGCTCTGGTTTCTCACCATCTTTGTGGTTTTATCTACCTTTTGTCTTTGATGATGGTGACATACAGATGGGGTTTTGGTGTGGGTGTCCTTTCTGGTTTTTTTTTTTTGTTTTTTCTTTTCTTTATTTTATTTATTATTGTTATTATACTTTAAGTTCTAGGGTACATGTGCATAACGTGCAGGTTTGTTACATATGTATACTTGTGCCATGTTGCTGTGCTGCACCCATCAACTCGTCAGCACCCATCAACTCGTCATTTACATCAGGTATAACTCCCAATGCAATCCCTCCCCCCTCCCCCCTCCCCATGATAGGCCCCGGTGTGTGATGTTCCCCTTCCCGAGTCCAAGTGATCTCATTGTTCAGTTCCCACCTATGAGTGAGAACATGCGGTGTTTGGTTTTCTGTTCTTGTGATAGTTTGCTAAGAATGATGGTTTCCAGCTGCATCCATGTCCCTACAAAGGACACAAACTCATCCTTTTTGATGGCTGCATAGTATTCCATGGTGTATATGTGCCACATTTTCTTAATCCAGTCTGTCACTGATAGACATTTGCGTTGATTCCAAGTCTTTGCTATTGTGAATAGTGCCGCAATAAACATACGTGTGCATGTGTCTTTATAGTAGCATGATTTATAATCCTTTGGATATATACCCAGTAATGGGATGGCTGGGTCATATGGTACATCTAGTTCTAGATCTTTGAGGAATTGCCACACTGTTTTCCACAATGGTTGAACTAGTTTACAGTCCCACCAACAGTGTAAAAGTGTTCCTATTTCTCCACATCCTCTCCAGCACCTGTTGTTTCCTGACTTTTTAATGATCGCCATTCTAACTGGTGTGAGATGGTATCTCATTGTGGTTTTGATTTGCATTTCTCTGATGGCCAGTGATGATGAGCATTTTTCATGTGTCTGTTGGCTGTATGAATGTCTTCTTTTGAGAAATGTCTGTTCCTATCCTTTGCCCACTTTTTGATGGGGTTGTTTTTTTCTTGTAAATTTGTTTGAGTTCTTTGTAGGTTCTGGATATTAGCCCTTTGTCAGATGAGTAGATTGCAAAAATTTTCTCCCATTCTGTAGGTTGCCTGTTCACTCTGATGGTAGTTTCTTTTGCTGTGCAGAAGCTCTTTAGTTTAATTAGATCCCATTTGTCAATTTTGGCTTTTGCTGCTGTTGCTTTTGGTGTTTTAGACATGAAGTCTTTGCCCATGCCTATGTCCTGAATGGTACTACCTAGGTTTTCTTCTAGGATTTTTATGGTATTAGGTCTAACATTTAAGTCTCTAATCCATCTTGAATTAATTTTCGTATAAGGAGTAAGGAAAGGATCCAGTTTCAGCTTTCTACTTATGGCTAGCCAATTTTCCCAGCACCATTGATTAAATAGGGAATCCTTTCCCCATTTCTTGTTTCTCTCAGGTTTGTCAAAGATCAGTTGGCTGTAGATGTGTGGTATTATTTCTGAGGACTCTGTTCTGTTCCATTGGTCTATATCTCTGTTTTGGTACCAGTACCATGCTGTTTTGGTTACTGTAGCCTTGTAGTAGAGTTTGAAGTCAGGTAGCGTGATGCCTCCAGCTTTGTTCTTTTGACTTAGGATTGTCTTGGAGATGCGGGCTCTTTTTTGGTTCCATATGAACTTTAAAGCAGTTTTTTTCCAATTCTGTGAAGAAACTCATTGGTAGCTTGATGGGGATGGCATTGAATCTATAAATAACCTTGGGCAGTATGGCCATTTTCACGATATTGATTCTTCTTATCCATGAGCATGGTATGTTCTTCCATTTGTTTGTGTCCTCTTTTATTTCACTGAGCAGTGGTTTGTAGTTCTCCTTGAAGAGGTCCTTTACATCCCTTGTAAGTTGGATTCCTAGATATTTTATTCTCTTTGAAGCGATTGTGAATGGAAGTTCATTCCTGATTTGGCTCTCTGTTTGTCTGTTACTGGTGTATAAGAATGCTTGTGATTTTTGCACATTAATTTTGTATCCTGAGACTTTGCTGAAGTTGCTTATCAGCTTAAGGAGATTTTGGGCTGAGACAATGGGGTTTTCTAAATATACAATCATGTCATCTGCAAACAGGGACAATTTGACGACTTCTTTTCCTAACTGAATACCCTTGATTTCTTTCTCTTGCCTGATTGCCCTAGCCAGAACTTCCAACACTATGTTGAATAGGAGTGGTGAGAGAGGGCATCCCTGTCTTGTGCCAGTTTTCAAAGGGAATTTTTCCAGTTTTTGCCCATTCAGTAAGATATTGGCTGTGGGTTTGTCATAAATAGCTCTTATTATTTTGAGGTACGTTCCATCAATACCGAATTTATTGAGCGTTTTTAGCATGAAGGGCTGTTGAATTTTGTCAAAAGCCTTTTCTGCATCTATTGAGATAATCATGTGGTTCTTGTCTTTGGTTCTGTTTATATGCTGGATTATGTTTATTGATTTGCGAATGTTAAACCAGCCTTGCATCCCAGGGATGAAGCCCACTTGATCATGGTGGATAAGCTTTTTGATGTGCTGCTGAGTATTTTATTTGCCAGTATTTTATTGAGGATTTTTGCATCGATGTTCATCAGGAATATTGGTCTAAAATTCTCTTTTTTTTGTTGTGTGTCTGCCAGGCTTTGGTATCAGGATGATGTTGGCCTCATAAAATGAGTTAGGGAGGATTCCCTCTTTTTCTATTGATTGGAATAGTTTCCGAAGGAATGGTACCAGCTCATCCTTGTACCTCTGGTAGAATTCAGCTGTGAATCCATCTGGTCCTGGACTTTTTTTGGTTGGTAGGCTATTAATTATTGCCTCAATTTCAGAGCCTGCTATTGGTCTATTCAGGGATTCAACTTCTTCCTGGTTTAGTCTTGGAAGAGTGTAAGTGTCCAGGAAATTATCCATTTCTTCTAGACTTTCTTGTTTATTTGCAAAGAGGTGTTTATAGTATTCTCTGATGGTAGTTTGTATTTCTGTGGGGTCGGTGGTGATATCCCCTTTATCATTTTTTATTGCGTCTATTTGATTCTTCTCTCTTTTCTTCTTTATTAGTCTTGCTAGCGGTCTATCAGTTTTGTTGATCTTTTCAAAAAACCAGCTCCTGGATTCATTGATTTTTTGGAGGGTTTTCTGTGTCTCTATCTCCTTCAGTTCTGCTCTGATCTTAGTTATTTCTAGCCTTCTGCTAGCTTTCGAATGTGTTTGCTCTTGCTTCTCTAGTTCTTTTAATTGTGATGTTAGAGTGTCAATTTTAGATCTTTCCTGCTTTCTCTTGTGGGCATTTAGTGCTATAAATTTCCCTCCACACACTGCTTTAAATGTGTCCCAGAGATTCTGGTATGTTGTATCTTTGTTCTCATTGGTTTCAAAGAACACCTTTATTTCTACCTTCATTTCGTTATGTACCCAGTAGTCATTCAGGAGCAGGTTGTTCAGTTTCCATGTAGTTGAGGGGTTTTGATTGAGTTTCTTAGTCCTGAGTTCTAGTTTGATTGCACTGTGGTCTGAGAGACAGTTTGTTATAATTTCTGTTCTTTTACATTTGCTGAGGAGTGCTTTACTTCCAATTATGTGGTCAATTTTGGAATAAGTGTGATGTGGTGCTGAGAAGAATGTATATTCTGTTGATTTGGGTTGGAGAGTTCTATAGATGTCTATTAGGTCTGCTTGCTGCAGAGATGAGTTTAATTCCTGGATATCCTTGTTAACTTTCTGTCTCGTTGATCAGTCTAATGTTGACAGTGGAGTGTTGAAGTCTCCCATTATTATTGTATGGGAGTCTAAGTCTCTTTGTAAGTCTCTAAGGACTTGCTTTATGAATCTGGGTGCTCCTGTATTGGGTGCATATATATTTAGGATAGTTAGCTCTTCCTGTTGAATTGATCCCTTTACCATTATGTAATGGCCTTCTTTGTCTCTTTTGATCTTTGATGGTTTAAAGTCTATTTTATCAGAGACTAGTATTGCAACTCCTGCTTTTTTTGTTCTCCATTTGCTTGGTAAATCTTCCTCCATCCCTTTATTTTGAGCCTATGTATGTCTCTGCATGTGAGATAGGTCTCCTGAATACAGCAGACTGATGGGTCTTGACTCTTTATCCAGTTTGCCAGTCTGTGTCTTTTAATTGGAGCATTTAGTCCTTTTACAATTAAGGTTAATATTGTTATGTGTGAAATTGATCCTGCCATTATGATATTAACTGGTTATTTTGCTCGTTAGTTGATGCAGTTTCTTCCTAGCCTCGATGGTCTTTACATTTTGGCTTGTTTTTGTAATGGCTGGTACCGGTTGTTCCTTTCCATATTTAGTGCTTCCTTCAGGGTCTCTTGTAAGGCAGGCCTAGTGGTGACAAAATCTCTAAGCATTTGCTTATCTGTAAAGGATTTTATTTCTCCTTCACTTATGAAACTTAATTTGGCTGGATATGAAATTCTGGGTTTAAAATTCTTTTCTTTAAGAATGTTGAATATTGGCCCCCACTCTCTTCTTGCTTGGAGAGTTTCTGCCGAGAGATCTGCTGTTAGTCTGATGGGCTTCCCTTTGTGGGTAACCCGACCTTTCTCTCTGGCTGCCCTTAAGATTTTTTCCTTCATTTCAACTTTGGTGAATCTGGCAATTATGTGTCTTGGAGTTGCTCTTCTCGAGGAGTATCTTTGTGGCATTCTCTGTATTTCCTGGATTTGAATGTTGGCCTGCCCTACTAGGTTGGGGAAGTTCTCCTGGATGATATCCTGAAGAGTGTTTTCCAACTTGGTTCCATTTTCCCCCTCACTTTCAGGCACCCCAATCAGACGTAGATTTGGTCTTTTTACATAGTCCCATACTTCTTGCTGGCTTTGTTCATTTCTTTTTCTTCTTTTTTCTTTTGGTTTCTCTCCTCGCTTCATTTCATTCATTTGATCCTCAATCGCTGATACTCTTTCTTCCAGTTGATCGAGTCGGTTACTGAAGCTTGTGCATTTGTCACGTATTTCTCGTGTCATGGTTTTCATCTCTTTCATTTCATTTATGACCTTCTCTGCATTAATTACTCTAGCTATCAATTCTTCCACTTTTTTTTCAATATTTTTAGTTTCTTTGCGCTGGGTACATAATTCCTCCTTTAGTTCTGAGAAGTTTGATGGACTGAAGCCTTCTTTTCTCATCTCGTCAAAGTCATTCTTTGTCTAGCTCTGATCCGTTGCTGGCGATGAGCTGCGCTCCTTTGCCGGGGGAGATGCGCTCTTATTTTTTGAATTTCCAGCTTTTCTGCCCTGCTTTTTCCCCATCTTTGTGGTTTTATCTGCCTCTGGTCTTTGAGGATGGTGGCGTACTGATGGGGTTTTGGTGTAGGTGTCCTTCCTGTTTGATAGTTTTCCTTCTAACAGTCAGGACCCTCAGCTGTAGGTCTGTTGGAGATTGCTTGAGGTCCACTCCAGACCCTGTTTGCCTGGGTATCAGCAGCAGAGGCTGCAGAAGATAGAATATTGCTGATCAGCGAGTGTACCTGTCTGATTCTTGCTTTGGAAGCTTCCTCTCAGGGGTGTACTCCACCCTGTGAGGTGTGGGGTGTCAGACTGCCCCTAGTGGGGAATGTGTCCCAGTTAGGCTACTCAGGGGTCAGGGACCCACTTGACCCGGCAGTCTGTCCCTTCTCAGATCTCAACTTCCGTGTTGGGAGATCCACTGCTCTCTTCAAAGCTGTCAGACAGAGTCGTTTGCATCTGCAGAGGTTTCTGCTGCTTTTGCTGTTGTTTAGTTGTGCCCTGTCCCCAGAGGTGGAGTCTACAGAGACAGGCAGGTTTCCTTGAGCTGCTGTGAGCTCCACCCAGTTCGAGCTTCCCAGCGGCTTTGTTTACCTACTTAAGCCTCAGCAATGGCGGGCGCCCCTCCCCCAGCCTCGCTGCTGCCTTGCGGTTAGGTCGCAGACTGCTGTGCTAGCAATGAGGGAGGCTCTGTGGTCGTGGGACCCTCCCGGCCAGGTGTGGGATACAATCTCCTGATGTGCCCGTTTGCTTAAAGCGCAGTATTGGGGTGGGAGTTACCCGATTTTCCAAGTGTTGTGTGTCTCAGTTCCCCTGGCTAGGAAAAGGGATTCCCTTCCCCCTTGGCGCTTCCCAGGTGAGGCGATGCCTCGCCCTGCTTCAGCTCTTGCTGGTCGGGCTGCAGCAGCTGACCAGCACCGATTGTCCAGCACTCCCTAGTGAGATGAACCCAGTACCTCAGTTGAAAATGCAGAAATCACCGGTCTTCTGTGTCGCTCGCGCTGGGAGTTGGAGACCGGAGCTGTTCCTATTCGGCCATCTTGCTCCGCCCCCTTTCTGTTTTTTAGTTTTCCTTCTAACAGTCAGGACCCTCAGTTATTGGTCTGTTGCAGTTTGCTGGAGGTCCACTCCAGACCCTGTTTGCCTGGGTATCACCAGCGGAGGCTGCAGAACAGCAAATGTTGCTGCCTGATCCTTCCTCTGGAAGCTTTGTCTCAGAGGGGCACCTGGCTGTTTGAGGTGTCAGTCGGCCCCACCTGGTAGGTGACTCCCAGTTAGCCTTCTTGGGGGTCAGGGACCCACTTGAGGAGGCAGTCTGTCCGTTCTCACATCTCAAACTGCATGCTGGGAGAACCACTACTCTTTAAAGCTGTCAGACAGGGACGTTTAAGTCTGCAGAAGTTTCTGCTGCCTTTTGTTCAGCTATGCCCTGCCCCAGAGGTGGAATCTACAGAGGCAGGCAGGCCTCGTTTAGCTGTGGTGGGCTCCACCCAGTTCAAGCTTCCTGGCCGCTTTGTTTACCTACTCAAGCCTCAGCACTGGCGAACGCCCCTCCCCCAGCCTCCGTGTCACCTTGCAGTTCAATCTCAGACTGCTGTGCTAGCAGTGAGCGAGGCTCTGTGGGCATGGGACCCTCCGAGCCAGGCATGGGATATAATCTCCTGGTGTGCCGTTTGCTAAGACCGTTGGAAAAGCATGGTATTAGGGTGGAAGTGTCCCGATTTTCCAGGTACCGTCTGTCACGGCTTCCCTTTGCTAGGATGGGGGAATTCCCCAACCCCTTGTGCTTCCCTGGTGAGGTGATGCCCCGCCCTGCTTTGGCTCACACTCCGTGGGCTGCACCCACTGTCTGACAAGCCCTAGTGAGATGAACCTGGTACCTCCGTTGGAAATACAGAAATCTACCCATCTTCTTCATCGCTCATGCTGGGAGCTGTAGACTGGAGCTGTTCCTATTTGGCTATGTTGGAACCCATTGCTGGTAATTTTTAACATCATCTAGTTTCATTTAAAGGAATGAAATGTAGGAAAATCATGCAATATTAAGCTAACTTACTCAGTGAACAGCTATTAGTTTGGACTGCCCACTCTGCTAGTCACTATTTTAGGCACAAGGCATACAGTGGTAAATAAGATGGATAAGTTCCTGCTCTCATGAAGATAATATCCAGGTGGAGAGACATAGACTAAAAGGAAGTAAACAACTAAAGGTGATGATTTTAGATTGTGATTAAAAATAAATAGCTGGGCATGGTGGCTCATGGCTGTAATCCCAGCACTCTGGGAGGCTGAGGTGGGCAGATCAGTTGAGGTCAGGAATGTGAGGCCAGCCTGGCCAACATGGTGAAACCCCGTCTGTACTGAAGATACAAAAATTAGCTGGGTATGGTGGCGTGTGCCTGTAATCCCAGCTACTCAGAAGGCTGAGGCAGGAGAATTGCTTGATCCCGTGAGGCGGAGGTTGCAGTGAGCTGAGATTGTGCCACTGTACTCCAGCCTGGGTGACAGCAAGACTTTGTCTCAAAAAATAATAATAATAAATAAATAAACATGGTAAAACACTTATCTATCTCCATGAATAAAGAGGGCAATGTGGAAAAAAGTGACTAGGAAGGGCTGCAGATTGGTTGGTCAGGGAAGCCCTCTCTAAGGTGGGATCATCTGAGCTGAGACCTCCATGACAGGAAGGAGCCAGCCCTACAAATACTAGGGGGAGGAACATTCCAGGCAGAAGCCCTGAAACAGGACTGAGGAACATATATTTCAGTAAAAGAATTGTATTTTGAGACATCAGAAACAGCAGGCCCAGCACATGAGGCTAGAAATGTAGATTCTGACATCTTAGAATGTAGATTCTTGTTAATGTCTCTGGGTCTTTTTAAATTCTATAGTGATTCTAAACCACTATGTACTCTCATACACCCTGTACTCTAAAGACAGCAGATACAGTAATAAATTGGAACTGCACTAGTGCTTTCTTTCCTGAAGTGTATCTTCATTCTTAAAGTTGTAATTAGGACCCAAATTAAATGCTTCCACTTCAGATTAAGGACTACTGCTGTACTTTATTGCTATGTGAACTATAAAAGGGAACATTTAACATTTTAAACATAAAAAAAAATTTTTTTTTTTTTTTTTTTGAGATAAGAGTCTCATTCTGTCACCCAGGTTGGAATACAGTGGCTGGATCTCAACTCACTGCAACCTCTGCCTCCTGGGTTCAAGCAATTCTCCTGCCTCAGCCTCCCGAGTAGCTGGGATTACTGGTGTGTGCCACCACACCCAGCTAATTTTTGTATTTTGAGGGTTACAGAGATGGGGCTGGGTTGAGTAACCAGCCTATCATGTAAATTCTGGGAAAACCCAGGAAATACTGAATTTGCCTGTGGGATGGTGTGAGTAGGTGGAGGAAGTCATGAATGGGGATTAGAAGAGATAAACAGTGGGGGAAAGTACACAAACTGAAAAAGCATGCAAAAATCCCAAAAACGAAGTGCACAATAGCAACAAAACTAACAGGAAAACAAAACTTGGAGGCATTTTTTAATACTTGTTTTTTTCCTTTTCAAAAGCTGGAAAAACAGAAGATGGTGTAGAAGATAAAACATAGGCCAAAAAAAGTAGACCTAGGTCAGAAAAATCAACTACCAAACTCTGGGTTCCTGTTGTCTTTCCATAATGAAGTTGTCTGGCTCACAGTGGGTTCAGTCTAAATTCTAGTGTGAATAGGAGAATGAACTCAATTGGCATTGAATACTTGGCATTCTTTCTTATTGTCTTTCTTTTGCATTAAATACTCCTTTTTCATAGAGAGCAGGCAGGCTTGCTCTGGATTCCCATGACTTCCTTCTTTCAGACTAAAATTGATGACTTACTCCATCATGTTGAGTAACACAAAGATTTCTCATGAATAATTTTTCCCAGATGTATGTATGCAGTTCTTAGGAATAAACTTTGAGTTAAGCAGTAAGTAGAGTTAAACAATAATTGGTACTGAACATTAACTGCATGGCTCTTCATCTCTGCGTGGCTATATTTTTTAAATACATAATTTTGTTTAAAACCTATTAGTAAAGTAATGCATGCACCAGTCTTCCTGGCTTTGAATTACACTCCTTTATAAGGAGTTAAATTGAGGCTGGGCGCAGTGGCTCATGCCTGTAATCCCAGCACTTTGGGAGGCTGTGGCAGGCAGATCACTTGAGGTCAGGAGTTTGATACCAGCCTGACCAACAGAGCAAAACCTTGTCTCTACTAAAAATGCAAAAATTAGCCAGGTGTGGAGATGCGCACCTGTAGTCCCAGCTACTCGGAAGGCTGAGGCAGGAGAATCACTTGAACCTGGGAGGTGGAAGCTGCAGTGAGCTGAGAGCATGCCACTGCACTCCAGCCTGGGCGGTAGAGGGACTCTCCATCTCAAAAAAATGAAATAAAATAAAAAATAAGGAGTTAAACCAAGAATATTTTCATAATGGCTTTTGGATTCTTTGTTTTGTCTTTTTGTTAAGGAAACTTCATGCATGTTTTCTAAAAAAATCTTCACTGAGATGTAATTCACGTACAATATAATTAAATTTATATAATCACACACCCCATTTCAAGTGTACAGTCCAGTGATTTTTAGTATATTCACAGGTATGGTTAACCATCACCACAATCAATTTTAGAACATTTTCATCACCTCAAAAAGAAACCCCGTGCTCTTTATTTATCACCCCCTTATCCTCCCTGCTTTTGCCCCCACCAGCCCTAAGCAACCACAAATCTACTTTCATTTTCCTGTTCTGGACTTTCATATGAATGGAGTCCTACAGTATGGAGTCATGTAGTATGTAGTCTTTCGTGACTCTTATTTCCATACTTCATTCTCTTTTATGGCCACACAATTCACAGTATGAGTATGTCACATATGGTTTATCCATTCATCTGTTGATGGACATTGGAGTTGGTTCCACCTTTTGGTATTATGAATAATGCTTCTATGAATATTTGTGTAAACGCTTTTGTGTGGATATATATTTTCATTTTTATTGTGAATATAACTAGGAGTAGAATTGCTAGGTCATATGGTAACTTTGTTTAATGAACTGCCAAACTGTTTCCCAAAGTAGCCACACTATTTTACATACACACTAGCAGCGTATAAGGGTTTTATTTTCTTCATATCCTCACCAGTCCTTGTTACGGTACGGTTTTTTGGTTGTATTTATCCTAATGGGCATGATGTGTTTTTGATTTGCAATTCCTTGGTAACTAATGATGTTGAACATTTTTTCATGTGATTATGGGTCATTTGTGTATTTTCTGTGAAGAAACGTTTATCCAAGTCCTTTGCCATTTTTTAAAATTGGGTTGTCTTTTTGTTAGCTTGTCTGTGTCTTTTTGTTATTTTTTCTGATTATGAAGATAATACAGGTTCTTGTGGAAATTTATTATTTATTTATTTTTATAAAGATGGAATCTCGTTTTGTTGCCCAAGCTGTTCTGAAACTCCTGGGCTCAAGCAGTCCTTCTGCCTTGGCCTTCCAATGTGCTGGGATTACAGGTGTGAGCCCCTGTGCCCAGCCTGTTGTAGAAATTCTGGAAATACAGCAAAGTATATATTTTTAAAAAATTATTCAAAGTACTCCCACCACAAAGCTATTGTATATTGTGGTGACTATAGTTCACAATATGTTGTATACTTGAAAATTGTTAAGAGAGTAGATTTTAAGAGTTCCCATCACATACAGATGGCCAGTTGATTTCAGACAAAGGTGCAAGAATACACAATGGAAAAGGACAGTCTATTTAATGAATTATGTTGGGAAAACTGGTTATCCACATGCAGAAGAATGAAATAGCACCCTTATCTCAGACCACATGATTTCCATATGGAAAAATCAACTCAAAATGAGTTAAAGATTTAACATGAATCCTGAAGTTGTAAAACTACTAGAAAAAAATAGGAAAAACTACACAACATTGCTCCAGGTAATGATATTTTAGATTTGGCCCCAAAAGCACAGGCAACAAAAACAAAAATAGACAAGATTACATCAAACTGAAAAGCTGCTTCTTAAAAAGGAAACAACAGAATGAAGAGACATCATACAGATTTGGAGGAAATATTTGCAAGCCATATGTTTGTTAAGGGATTAGCATTAAAATATATAAAGAACTCAACTCTATAGAAAGAAAATAAATAATCCAATTTAACAATGGACAAGGAACCTGAATAGACAGACATTTTTCAAAAGAAGACATACAGATAGCCAACAGTTATACGAGAAATTGCTGAATGTCAAGAATCATTAGGGAAATGCAAATTAAAACCACAATGAGGTGTCATCTCACACCTATGAGAATGGCTGTTCTCAAAAAGACAGAAGATAACAAATGTTGGTGATAATGTGGACAAAGGGGACTCTTGTACACTGTTGGTGAGAATGTAAATTAGTACAGCCATTATGGAAAACAATATGGAAGTTCCTCAAAAAATTAAAAATAGAATTACCATATGATCTAGCAATCCCACTTCTGGGTATTTACACAAAAGACAAAATCAGTATGTCAAAAAGATGCCTGCACTCCCATGTTCATTTCAGCACTATTCACAATAGCCAAGTGTATTCATCTGTTCTTGCTGCTATAAAGAAATACTGGTGACTGGATAATTTATAAAGAAAAGAGGTTTAATTGACTCACAGTTCCACATGGCTGGGGAGGCCTCAGAAAACTTGTAATCATGGCGGAAGGCACCTCTTCACAGGGTGGCACGAGTGAGAATGAGTGCCAGCAGGGGAAATGCCCAACACTTACAAAACCGTCAGATCTCATGAAAAACTGTCACGAGAACAGCATGGGGGAAACCTTACCTCCATGATTCAGTTACCTCCCACCAGCTTGCTGCCATGACACTTGGGGATTATGGGGATTACAATTCAACATGAAATTTAAGTGGGGACACAGCCAAACCATATCATTTCACCACTGGCCCCTCTCAAATCTCATGCCCTCACACTTCATGCCTTCCCAACAGTCTTCCAAAGTCTTAACTCATTCCAGCATTAACCCAAAAGTCCAAAATCTCAACTGAGATGAGGCAAGTTCCTTCCACCTATGAGCCTGTAAAATCAAAAGCAAGTTAGTTACTTTCTAGATAAAATGGGAGTACAGGCATTGGGTAAATACACCTGTTTCAAATGGGATAAATTGGCCAAAACAAAGGAGCTGCAGGCCCCATGCAAGTCTGAAATCCAGTAGGGCAGTCATTAAACCTTAAAGTTCCAAAATGATCTCCTTTAACTCTGTGTCTCATATCCAGATCATGCTGATGCAAGAGGTGGGCTCCCATGGCTTTGGGCAGCTCCACCCTTGTGGTTTTGCAGGGTACAGCCCCTTTCCCAGTGCTGTCACTAGCTGGCGTTGAGTGTCTGTGGCTCTTCCAGACACACAGTGCAGCTGTTGATGGATCTACCATTCTGGGGGTTGGAGGACAGTGGCCCTCTTCTCACAGTTTCACTAGGCAGTGCCCCAGTGGGGACCCTGTATGAGGGCTCCAACCCCACATTTCCCTTCTGCACTGCCCTAGCAGAGTTTCTCCATGAAGACTCCACCCCTGTAGCAAACTTCTGCCTAGACATCCAGGCATTTCCATACATTCTCTGAAATCCAGTCAGAGGTTCCCAAACCTCAATTCTTGACTTCTGTGCGCCCACAGGCTCAACACTGCATGGAAACCACCAAGGCTTGGGGCTTACACCCTCTGAAGCAATGGCCTGAGCTGTACCTTGGCCTGTTTTAGCCATGGCTGGAGCTAAAGCAGCAGGAATGCAGGGCACCATGTCCCCAGGCTGCATAGAGCAGGGGGCCTCTGGGCTTGGCCCAGGAAACCATATTTTCCCTCCTAGGCCTCCAGGCCTGTGATGGGAGGGGCTGCTGTGAAGGTATCTGACATGCCCTGGAGACATTTTCTCCATTGTCTTGGTGGTTAACACTTGGCTCCTTGTTACTTTCACAAATTCCTGCAGCCAGCTTGAATTTCTCCTCAGAGAATGGGTTTTTCTTTTCTGTCACATCATCAGGCTACGAATTTTCCAAACTTTTATGCTCTGCTACCTCTTGAATGCTTTGCTGCTAGAAATTTCTGCCAGATACCCTAAATCATGTCTCTCAAGTTCCAATTCCACAGGTATCTAGGGCAGGGGCAAAGGCCACCAATCTCTTCGCTAAAGCATAGCAAGAGTGACCTTTACTCCAGTTCTCAACAAGTTCCTCATATCTCCATCTGAGACCACCTCAGCCTGGACTTCATTGTCCATATCACTCTCAGCATTTTGGTCAAAGCCATTCAACAGGTCTCTAGGAAGTTCCAAACTTTCCCACATCTTTTTGTCTTCTGAGCCCTCCAAGTCTCTAGGAAGTTCCAAACTTTCCCACATTTCCCTGTCTTCTAAGTTCTCCAAACTGTTTAAACCTCTGCCTGTTACCCAGTTCCAAAGTCGCTTCCACTTTTTCAGGTATCCTTATAGTAGCACCCCACTCCCAGTACCAATTTACTGTATTAATCCGTTCTTATACTGCTATGAAGAAATAACCCAAGACTGGGTAATTTATAAAGAAAAGAGGTTTAATTGACTCAGTTCCACATGGGTAGGAAGGCTTCAGGAAACTCATAATCATGGCAGAAGGCACCTCTTCACAGGCTGGCGGGAGAGAGAATGAGTGCCAGCAGGGAAATGCCAGATGCTTATAAAACCATCAGATCTCCTGAGAACTCACTGTCATGGGAACAGCATGGGGGAAACCACCCCCATGATTGAATTTGCTGAGACTTGCTCGGTCGGGGAGTCCCTAACCCAGTGGTGCTAGAGGAATTTAAAGACACACACACAGAAATACAGAGGTGTGAAGTGAGAAATCAGGGGTCTCACAGCTTTCAGAGCTGAGAGTCCCAAACAGAGATTTACCCATGTGTTTATTAACAGCAAATCAGTCATTAGCATTGTTTCTATAGATATAAATTAACTGAAAGTATCCCTTATGGGAAACGATGGGATGCGATGAATTAAAGGAATAGGTTGGGCTAGTTAACTGCAGCAGGAGCATGTCCTTAAGGTACAGATTGCTCATGCTATTGTTTGTGGCTATTGTTGTGCCTTTAAGTGCTTTTCTGCCCTGGGTGGGCCAGGTGTTCCTTGCCCTCATTCCCATAAAACCACAACCTTCCAGCATGGGCGTTATGGCCATCATGAACATGTCACAGTGCTGCAGAGATTTTGTTTGTGGCCAGTTTTGGGGCCAGTTTATGGACATATTTTGGGGGGGCCTCCTGCCAACACAATTACCTACCACCAGGTCACTGCCATGAACACATGGGGATAACAATTCAAGATGAGATTTGGGTGGGGACATAGCCAGCCCATATCACCAAGTTATGGAATTAACCTGTTACTCAGCAGATGAGTGTATAAAGTACACATGATACATATACACACAGTGGAATACTGTTCAGCTTTAAAAAAGTAAATGTGCAAATTCCATCATTTGCGACAACATGGGTGGAATGGCAGAGAGTAGAATGGTGGTTCCCAGAGGCTGCAGGGTGGGGAAAAAGGGGAGATGATGGTTAAAGGGTACAGAGCCTCAGAGAAGAGGAATACTTTTTTTTTGTTATTCTATTGCACAGCATAGTGAATATAGTTAATAGTGTATGGTACCTTCCAAAATTGCTGAGTAAAATTTCAGTGTTTTCACCACAAAAATGATAAGTATTTGAGGTGATGGATATGTTAATTAGCATGATTTAATTATTCTACATGTATTCATAAATCATAACATCACTTTGTACCTGTAAATTTGTACAGCTGTAATTTGTTAGTTTACAAAGATAAGTATGTGAGGTAATGCATATATTAATTAATTTAGCAATTCCACATTGTGTACATGAAACATCATGTTGTACACCATAAATACATATGGTTTTTTTTTTAAAGTATTCCACCAACTATTTTTAGTTTTCTTTTAACCCAACGACATAAGCACAGTTTCCTAAAATGGGAACTGACCCTCTCCTACAAAACATTTCATTATGGTTTTATCTTTATGACATGAAAACAACTAGTTGAAAAGTGATGATTTTTTTTTTAGTCTATTACCTGAGTGTTCAGTAAGAATTGGTTTGACTACTTTTTTCACCTCACATTGAATTTGGTTCACTAGTTTAGTGGCCCCTCCCCCAAGTCATCCCCACCTGGTATGTGTATTATGTTGTATTTTGGGGAAGATACAAAGAGAAAAATTGCTTTGCTGTTAATTGAATTTGGGCAAGCTACTTAATCTCTGCTTCTCACTTCCTGCTATGACATAGAGCTGATTATAGAAAGATGGCTGTCTCATGGGGCTAAGAGAGTATAGCCATCTCATGGGTTAAATGAGATAACATGTAAAGCACCTGGCACAAAACCAGGACCTAAATAAATGTGTTTTTCCTAGCTTTGTGGCCACACTTACCTTTTTGGTTCCTCCTTTCTCTGACCTCTGTGCCACGAGACCTTTGCATGTTCTGTTCGCACTACCTGAAGAGCTCTTCCTTTCATCTTTCCTTTTTTCTGGCTACCAGTTACCCTTTCAGCCTTTAGATTGCTTAAGCTTGTTTCCTCAGGTACAGTCCTAGACCTCTAGGCTTATAACTGGGGTACCTGCCTTGAGAGGACTTTGTGGTTTACTGGTTTACAGTAATATAATGTGATGCTTCATCTCATTCTGCCTCTCCAACTAGAAAGTCAGCTCCTTCAGGGGGAAGACTGATTTTACTCACCACTACCTCCCTAGCACCCAGTGCTGTTTTTGTTGAAACAATGAAGGATATGCGAATGCTATGGGAGGAGTAAACCAGTTTTTGAGTTTTTTGCTTGCTATCTCAGCCTTAGTTGTGAGATGGAGCCCCTTGGTCAAAACAGATCACCACCTGCACTCTGGTCTTCTCACTTAACAAAACAGGGGAGAGTTGCCACAATTGTCTTCTGTGGTCCTGGGCAACTCTGTTCTTTGCCTCTTTGTTTCCATAAAGATAAAGCCCATCCAGAAAAGGCACTCATGCTGGCTGGGGGAGGTGGCATGGGGAAGGGGATGGACAGAGCAATTCAGAAGATCAGAGAGGCCTCTGCCCCTGCTCAGGGCCATGCTTGTCCTGCTGTGTGGTGCTCCCATCTCACAGGCTGCTTCTGGAGGTGCTCAGGTTGTTCAGGCCCTGTGGCTTTTGGCAAGGTGGGAGCATCTGTGCTCCTCTTCACATAAAAGAGGGTAATAAAAGTAACACAGGAAAGGGGTGTTGTGAGGCTTTAGTGATGGTGGAGCAGTGTTGCTGAAGTCCCTCAGGGAGTCTGGATTTGATTGCAGTGAGTCTGGCTGCATCTGAAGCCTATAATAGTTTACAGTGAAAGATGCTGTGTATAAGATGTCAAACATTTGGTTGGTAGAATGTTATGATTGTCAGGAGTTTACTTTTGCACTGAAAATAGTGGTGTTGGTTTGGTGTAAGTAGAGTCACATTGCAGCACACACACAGGCATTCATGCTTTTATGTTGGCTAATTGTAAGGAAATGTTTTCTCAAGGCAAGAGTCAAAGGTTCACAGAGTGCCAAAGACCACCTCAAAGAGAAAAGTCTAATTTTAGAAACTTCATTTTGTATGCCAAAACTTGCCTTTCATTAGTTTTGTGTAATGTTTCTGCTGCCACAAGTTAAAAAATGTGTTCTGTTGTAAAGGAGGAAAAAAAAACCCAAAGAGAAACCATAAGCATGATTAGAAGAAGAGAAAAGAACAGGAAGAAAGTAGACATCATCCCAGATTTAAATTTCATATTGTTAAAATCATTTGGTTGCGAGCAGTAGGAATTATCTAAAGCTAACTTAGATATGGAAGGACTTGTTGGACACCTGCTGTCCAACATTCACAAAACCTAAAGAAGAAAACTGAACTAGATCTAGTGTGGCTAGGGACTTCAGGGACAGGAATTAACAAATCTCCTAAGGAGGTTGCCATCAAAAGACTCTGCTAACTGTTGTCCATCCTGGTGTATGCTACTCACATTTCAGACTCCTACGAGAGGCTGATTGACCTGATTTGAATCTTATGCCTACCCACTCCTAGACCCTCTAGACCCCAGGGGATGAGAGAAGGGTGGTTGCCTGAAGGAAGAGTGGAACAGGAGCTGGGCAGGGAAAAAATATCCACAACTGGCTATTGCTGTGCAATAGAACAACAACAAAAAAGTATTCCTCTTCTACTGGCCACATAGCCACTGTCAGTGGTAATGATTTTTGCCTGGCCAGAGACAGTGGCCAGTAGTTACTAGTCTCCTTTCTCTTCAGAAACATCTGCTCTTGTCAGAGTTGTAGCCTATTCTTGATGAGCTGCAGCAAAAATGTTGTACCACTATTAAATTGGAGATGGCTCATTTCCCAATGATCTCAGAATATCTTTCTCAGTTAGCTTTATAAAGTAATTGTCCATATGGCCATTTAATTTCTGATATGGGATAAAGTAATCTAGGGGAAAAAACACTTCTTTAAAATGACTTTTTTTTTTTTGGCTGGGCACACTGCCTTACATCTGTAATCCCAGCACTTTGGGAGGCCAAGCTGGGTGGATCACCTGGGGTCAGAAGTTCGAGACCAGCCTGGCCAACATGGCAAAACCCTGTCTTTACTAAAAAAATACAAAAAACTTAGCTGGATGTGGTGGCAGGCAACTGTAATCCCAGCTACTTGGCAGGCTGAGGCAGGGAGAATTTCTTGAACCAGGGAGGTGGAGGTTGCCGTGAGCTGAGATTGCGCCACTGCACTCCAGCCTGGGTGACAGTGAGACTCAATCTCAAAAAACTAAAATAAAATGACTTTTTTTGAATTGTGAAGAATATAGGTTAAGATTATATTACAGTAGTAACATGTAATAATGTATTCAGGATAAAAAATTGAAGTTAGATCTGAAATATCAACATACTAAACTACGAAAAACCTTTTACATTAACGTACTCTTTTTTTTTTTTCTTAGCTAATAGTAAGTAATGATAGACTCACACTCCCAGAAAGGGTGAGGAAGGGACAATTCAGACCTCTCTAGACTCCATGCGTGGCCTGGTTAAATCACATTTTTTTTTTATCAGCATCTCATTTTTTCTCCCACCAAGTTTATATCCTTGTTGAGAAAGTGTGTCTTGCCAGAAAATTATTGTGATAATTTTTATAAGATATGTGTATTCTTTTCTGAATCTCAGAGTAAATATTTTTTGTCTTCCTAAATGAACTGGCAGAATGTTTACATTTGAATTCTATTTCTGTAGAATATTTTTAAATTTTTTTATTGAAACAGAGTCTCACTGTGTTCCCGAGGCTGGAGTGCAGTGGCACAATCTCGGCTCACTGCAACCTCTGCCTCTCGGGTTCCAGCGATTCTCCTGCCTCAGTCTCCCAAGTAGCTGGGACTACAGGTGCGCATCACCACGCCTGGCTAATTTTTGTATTTTTTAGTAGAGACAGGATTTCACCATATTGGCCAGGCCTGGTCTCGAACTCCTGACCTCGTGATCCACCCACCTCAGCCTCCCAAAGTGCTTTGATGACAGGTGTGAGCCACCGCACCCAGCTATTTCCGTAGAATTTATACCCTCAGTGTTGCAGTGAGCCGAGATTGTGCCATTGCACTACAGCCTGGGCGACAGAGCAAGACTCCGTCTCCAAAAAACAAAACAAAACAAAACAAAAAAACGATTTATACCCTCCCTGTTTCTTCTCTCCCACTTCTGCCGTCTCTTCCACTTCTGCCTTCTCCCCCTGTTCCTCATAGTTCCTGGGCATGTACTACTTCAGCAGAGACCTGGGTCCTCTTTTGGGAAATTCAGTCAACAAAAAGCTCAAGGAACAAGTCAAGACTGAAGACTGATTGAGTTCATTGAAGTGTGATAGGATTGCATGGTGCCATTTGATATTAAAAGGCATGTATTGTTTAAGAAACTAAACAAAAGCCAACTATATTTGAACAACAGTGTTTGTCAGTGAACTAGCTAGATAGGGAGGATAAAGATATGTATAGTGCGTTCCAGCCACAGACTAGATTGTGAAAAAGAGAACCAGCAAAAAAGAAAAAAGAAAAAAAAACCCGCAAAACAAAAAACCCTGCAACTTAATCTCAGAGTTCGCTCCTGCAATAGACAGTAATACATTTATAGTTAGAAAACTTCAATTTGGTTTGGCAACATCCCAACTATAGAACATCAAGTAACTGATATATATACCCAGACACAAAACTTTTTATCAACTGAATAGCCAGTTGTGGATTTTGATCAATAAATGGGGGGGAAAACAACTTTAAAACCTTTAAGCCATGAGTTTATTCAATCTGTATCTTTGTATTCTAATAAGTAAATTTGCTTTCATTGTTAAACAGCAGCAACAAAGGGACACCAAAGATCTTTGCATACCTTATTTGGTTGTAAACTTTTTGAAGTCAAAGGTAATTTTTCTGACATCTTTGCAATAGCTAAAACTTACAGAACAGCCTCTTTAAGCAGGGAACATTATTGTAAAGAAATTGCTCTTAGATTACTTTCCACTCAACGGTTTTAAGCTTTTTGTTTTGTTTTTAAAATCTTTTATGATGAACACTTGGTAAGTCTACTATTTAGCTCAAAGCAGTTTTCTTTGAGGACCCACTCCAGGCTGGGAGACAGAGCGAGATCCCATCTCTTAAAAACAAAAGATAATAAATATAGAGGGAAATGAATTGTGATACGGAGGTAAAAGCGGCTCACTTCTATTACTGCTTCCTAAAGTTGTTGTGAGGATTAAATGAGTTAACATAGGTAAAGCATTCAGAACAGTGCCTGGCACATAAGTGCTATGGATGTGTTAACTGTTATTATTGTTAAGAATGATTTAAACACAATGGTCAGGAATGGCAAAGTCAGGAGTTCTGATAGGATACTATGGTTATTTAGACTCAAAAGCAAAGCTGCAAAACTCCAGCTGATCTTCCTTGTGATATTTAGAGAAAATCCTGTTACCTAAGCCTCTGATATTTCATTATAGCCACTCAACAAATGTTCATTTGGTACCTTCTATGTGTTGGGCAGTGTGCAAGGTACTGAGGGAGCTACAGAGACATGACATAAATATCACCATTAGGTGCTTATAATTTAATTGGAAAGTTAATAAGAACAAAAATAACTATAATAAAAGACCAGTATGCTAACTACAGTAATAAAGGTGCAGATAACATAAGTGAGCACTCAGAAGAGGGAGAGCTTACTTTCAATTAGGAAAATCTTGAGGGCCGGGCACAATGGCTTATGCCTGTAATTCCAGCACTTTGGGAGGCAGATTGCTTGACCCCAGGAGTTAAGACTAGCCTGTGCAACATGGGGAACCCCCGTCTCCTCAAAAAATACAAAAATTAGCTAGGTGTGGGGGCGCATGACTGTAGCCTCAGTTTCTTAGTTGGGTGAAGTGGGAGGATCACGTGAGCTTGGGAGGTTGAGTCTACAGTGAGCTGCAGCCATGCCACTGCACTTTTAGCCTGGGCAAGAGAGTGAGACCTTGCCTCAAAAAAAAAAATCTTGGAGGAAATAGTGCTTGAACTAGGTCTGAGTGGATGTGGCATTGATAGATGGACAAATGAAAAACAGACAGTGCTTTTTATCAATATCATTGGAGGACACAACATGAACAGTGGTGAGGGGGAAGGAAATGGGTCTATGCTCAAGAGAAGGTGCAAGCCAACCACCTTTATTATTTGCACACAACCTGTTGTACAGTGATATTGCTGGTGGTCTTAACAGTGGTAACCATCTGTTGAGCATAATGCTGTCGCCAAGCGTTGTTGTTCAGGGTGTTTCGTCCTTGTTATTACATTCCATACAATAACCATATGGGTTAAGTGTTATTTTAGGTATTTTAGAGATGAAGAAAGAGCTATACAGAAGATGACTATGCCACAATTTAATCTCAGACTGGTTGGTGCAAAAGCCTCTGTTTCTTTCTGATATGCCTGGGTGCTGCTTGGAGATCACAAGTATTTGATTGACAGATAGTAGACACATATGCTATCATTTTGAGAATAGCAATGGATACAAATTAGGATATTCTTCATTCTCACTTCTGTATTTTCAGTAAGCAGATTTTCTGCCTCTAGTGTTTCCTGGAAACACCAAATAAAAACACATTTTTGTCTTTGACCAAGAATGTGCTTCTGAAAAACTTGCTCAGTGAGCATGCAATCAGTACAGCATTGGGTGGTCTGGAGGGAACATTCATTCTGGCTGTAGTGGCTTGAGGACCCCTATCTACAAGCTTTGACTATCTCCCTTTTCAGTGTCAGATAAATAGGCTTATCTATATAAATCAAATTTGAACTCTTGGAACGGAACTGAGGGTCTTCTATTCCCTGACTCCCCTCACTTCCCGAGCTTTTTTTTTTTTTTTTTTTTTTTGAGACAGGGTCTTGTTGTGTTGCCCAGGCTGGAGTGCAGTGGTGCGATCTTTGCTCATTGCAGCCTCTGCCTCCTGGGTTCAAGCGATTCTCCCGCCTGAGCATCCCAATTAGCTGGGACTACAGGTGTGCGCCACCAAACCTGGCTAATTTTTATTTTTTTTTTAGTAGAGATGAGGTTTTGCCATGTTGGCCAGGCTGGTCTTGAACCTCCTGGCCTCAAGTGATCCCACCTGCCTCAGCCTCCCAAAGTGTTGGGGTTACAGGCATGTGCCACTGTGCCTGGCCCTGAGTTTATTTTCAAATCTGTAAAATGGCAGTAAGTGTATGTCTATAAAGTATATGGAATACTTGATAAATTATTCACTGCTTTATAAATATATGATAAAGTATTCACTGCTTTATAAATACATGATAAAGTATTCACTGCTTTATTATAAATACTGTTTTTGTAATCATAGTCTTGTGAGACAGTTGCATCCTTAGAGGTTTCTTTATAAATACGTAGAGGTCTTTGTTCCTATACTTGAGTGGCTTCAGATGGCTTATATTAGCTTTTGTCTCCTTTTTGGTGACAGACTCAACTGTTGTGTCTTTGTATTGGCATTATGCCTCCCTCTAATAGCCCACTCCTCCCTCAATTTGCTGCTTTTAATCAGCAGTCATCTAGGAAACCACATAATAGAACTTGTTAGCAATGTGTCTAAAATGAAAGAGTCGTTTTGTTCTTTTCTTTTACAGGAGGTGATTTTTAAAAAAAATCTGAATTGGTTTGAAACTTTTATTTTTTTTTAATCTTGATAGCCTTCTAAAAATTGTAGGAGTTAATAATGCATGCACTTAATGTTTTAAGTAATGCAAAAGTGTACAAAAAATAAGCATTCTCTTCCTCCCTCCCTTTGTCTTCCCAATACCTCCCTAGCAATAATCACTGGTAGCTGGTGTGACTATACAAAAGAGGCATACACATTAATATTGTGCAACTTGCTTTTTTGACTGAACTATGAATTTTTGATTTTTTTGTGTTAGTACATTATTGGTTATCTATTGATACATAGCAGAATCCCAGAACTAAGTGGTTTAAAACTGTGCTTATTATCTCATGGTTCCTATGTGTCAGGAGTTTAGAGGTAGCTTAGCTGGGGTCAGATCTGAGGTTGCAGTCATGAAGGCTTAATTGGGGATAGAGAATTTTCTTCCAGTGTGACTTGCTCACATGGCTGGCTATTGGCAGTCAGTCAGTTCTCCATATGAGGTGCCCCATAGGGCTGCCTGAGTGTCTTCACAGCATCATGCCAGGCTTCCGCAAAAGGGAGTTGACTTTAAAGGGAGCTGGGAGGGAGCCATCCTTATTATGACCTAGCCTCAGAAGTCATATAGCATCATTTCATTCTGCCATGTGCTCAGAAGAGAGTCTGGTTAGGTCCACCCACAAGAGAAGTGGAATGAGCCTTCACTTTTTGAAGGGAGGCTTATCAAAGAATTTATGGACATATTTTAAAACCACCACAGTATGTATAGCTGTGTCTCATTCATTTGCATATTTGCACTGTGTTGCATAGTAGGGATATACCATAATTTTTCCTTAGCCATGCCCCCATTTATGGATATTTTTACTCTTCTAAACAGTGCTGAAGTGAACATACATACACACCTTTAGCAGCTTGAGCTAGGATTTAGCCAGATTATTAGAAGTGGGATTGTTGAGTCAGTAGGTGTTGGGTTCTGAGGGCCAGAGGGGTAGCTCTCCTGTAACTAAAAAACCTGACTGTGTACTAACATGTTTTATCTTTCAGCTCTGTTCTGGGTAGATTGTTCAGAAAGCTTTTGGAGTTAATCATTGCATGAGGCCAGACTCATGGAAACATAAAAACATCTTAAAACATAGCTCTTAGGATAAAAATTTTAAATGCTGTGAGAAATGAATGAAATAGAGCTAAAGATGTCAACATGAATGAAATTCATAAATATAATATTGAGTGCAAAAAGCAAATAAAATACATTTTGCATGATGCTATTTATATAAAATTTAAATGTGTGAAAAGCACAGTATTATGTTGCTTAGAAATAGATTGATGTGAAGTAAAAATAAAGAGAAATGTGTGAGAATGATAAACCCAGAATTCAGGATAGTGGTTATCCTGAAAGGGATGCAGTTGAGGAGGGGCACACTTTTGGGGGATTTCTTAATTGGCAGAATGATGAGAACACAGATGTTTATATTATTCTCTTCACTTTTTTTTCTTTTATTTGGAGATGGAGTGTTGTTCTGTCACCCAGGCTGGAGTGCAGCGGCACGATCTTGGCTCACTGCAATCTCCCCCTGCCAGGTTCAAGCGATTCTCCTGTCTCAGCCTCCCAAGTAACTGGGATTACAGGTGTGTGCCACCACACCTGGCTATTTTTATATTTTTTAGTAGAGACAACGTTTTGCCATGTTGGCCAGGCTGGTCTCAAACTCCTGACCTCAAGTGATCCACCCGCCTCGGCCTCCCACAGTGTTGGGATTACAGGCGAGAGCCACCACACTCGGCCATTCTTTTCACCTTTACCATCAACATTAGTGATGAAGTATGTATGTTGTATTGATTGATGATGATTCCAGTGCAGTGAATATAGTGGTAAAATTAATGCCTAATGAATATGTGCAGTTAATATCAAATATGCCAGACTCTAGAATTCAGGTGGATTTTTGTAGAGAAACAGTAAACTAATGACAGGAGCACCAGGCTCAGAGCAGTTCAAAGACCTAAGTTAAAGTGTCTTCACTACCATCTCCAAAAGCAGCATTTATTTAACCTTCTGGGTCAGTTTTCTCATCTGCAAATTGGGAGGAGCAAACCCATCTCCCATTACCGTTCTACAGATCATGTGAAATTTTTTAAAAATTAAAAATATGAAAAAGCACCTAGCATGGTGACTGCACATAGCAAATGTTCAATATTTTCTTCCTGCTTCCCCAGATTACTGCCATCTTCAGTTTGGTACCATTGCTAACATTAAACAAGTATGTGTTTTTAGTAACTGGCGAAGTTTCCATTTTTCCTTTGTCTTGCAAGAAAACATATTTAGTATTAAATATTAAATTTTCTAGTGCCTTTACACAATGAATTAAAATTATTTACTAGTAGATACTAAACTGTACAGTTGTCATCTCTAGGGATTTCTTTTGTGCTGACATTTGAGCAGACGGTTTTTCTTTGCTGACTGAATATCTCTTTGTTGTGGTGCGTTGAGCTTGTTAATGACCAAATTCTTATGTGGCAGCTGCACATTACACATGCTTATTCCCCGTGTTTAGACCATAAATCTTCTGTAACTGAGTGACAGCACCACCTGCACGGCCTTTCAGGGTTGCAAATATAGCTCTAATAATGTTATTTCAAAATATTTCAGACATGTTTTTTCACACATTTTAGTCCCACTGTGACAATAAAATGATATTTTAGAGTATGAGAAGTTGTTGTTGTTGTTATTTCATGTGGATTTTATAATGGAGACAGACTAATAGTATGTCTTGTATGCAGGTTTATAGAACATGGGATATCAGGAGTATTTGGTACATACCCAGTGGAGGTTTATAAAATACTTGGAGTAATTCTGAGCTTGTTTATGTTGTTATTTTTCTACCTAAAATCTATTTATCCCCTAGTTTTTTGTTGTTACTGTTTTCTTTCAAGACAGAGTCTCACTCTGTCACCCAGGCCAGAGTGCAGTGGCGCCATCTTGACTCACTGTAGCCTCCGCCTCCCGGGTTCAAGCAATTCTTGTGCCTCAGTCTCCAGAGTAACTGGGATTACAGGCACGCACCACCCCGCCTGGGTAATTTTTTGTATTTTTGCAGAGACGGGGTTTCACCATGTTGGCCAGGCTGGTTTTGAACTCCCGACCTCAAGTGACCCACTCGCCTTGGCCTCCCAAAGTGAGCCACCAGGCCCAGCCCCCTGGTTTTATCATTCTTAGCCAGCAGTATGTTAAAGGTTAATGTTGGAACATTGGCACATTCACTCACCTGTCCTAACCAAAGCTTCTTGAGTTTGTGATACTGCTCCTTGTGACTGGCAGCCTAATAGTGATGAAGTGCAGGGACTCCTTAGCCAACCTGAGGAAGTCTAAATCTTGGCTCCTCCCCTTACTAGTTTGTGACCCTAGGCAAGTTACTCAACCTCTCTGTGCCGTAGTTTCATCTGTAAAATGGGGATGACAATAACATCTGCCTCCTAGGGTTATGAAAATTACAAATGTTTATAAAATATTTAGAACAGCATTCGGTGCAGAATGAGCACTGTTGAGGTATTCATTGAATACTGCTGGGACAGACAGATACTTATAGAGCACACAGGGCTCAGCTTTTATGAGCTCATTCCAGGTCAGATCTATGCCTAGACAGTAAAAGACATTTACTGTTCTCTGAGTCAGGTAAGTAATACAAACTGGTAAGAATAGTGAGGAATATAAAACATTAACAATGATGCTTTCCCTTTGGCCAGATCTAACCAGAAGCCTTGAGGGGCAAGGGAGCCTGTTAGTGCAGTCTGTAAGTGTCACCTCTCAGGGCAGAGAGCAGGCTGGATGAGGGTGGGGAGGGGATCTGGAGATGCAAATAGTTTCTAATTAATTCCTATATAATTCATATGTTTGTGCATATTTTTATATAAAAACCATTCTTCCCCATTGCCTTCCAATATACTTTATAAGTTTCTACAGAAAGAAATTTGGCCTCAGCATGTAACGGAAGGGAATATAAAAATTCTGGGTTGCTTACAGTGTATATCCTGGATTAATATTTCAAGGCTTAAAACAAGGGAGAAACAGTTCATTTTTCTACCTAATCCATAAAAGCCATTCCAAGCATGGGGGAAATGTTGAAGAGCTGATGGATAGAATTGATAATGCTGCCTCCCAGCTAGAAATGCAGCTGAAACTACCCACCGCGTCTTAATACTTCTAATCCACACTAATAACTTGTGTTCATAAATGTGTTCTTTATTCAGCCATCTCATTCTTCTTTTAATAGAGACCTATTGAGCTCGCTTTACTGTTTACATCTTCAAGGGTATAATGCTAGTGTGGAATATACTGAATTTTAAAAGTAGTTTAAAAAATGCTTTTAAAAAGCCATTGTCTAACAGACTGGACACACAGTTGCCCTGGGGAGGTTTAGGTAGCTGAGAGCTGATGGAGGAGGAGACTTTCTAATTCTCTTGGTGAATTCTTACTAAAGCACCATTTAAAACTCCTTCTGGAGGTTTGTGAAGGAGCCTTTCTTGCTTCACACCATTGAATTAATTTCATGTACAGGTAGGTGTACAAAGTACATGATTAACCCTGGTTTGACAATTGATGTTGGTAGCTAAAAGTACTTATTCAGGATATGAGGAAACATGAACAAGGATTGAAATTAAATATGGATGGATGAGTGAACTTTTTTGTACAACAGGTACTTTAATTTTTAGAATAGTGAACATGAAAGCTGAAAAGCCATAAACTTGAATGCATGTACTTTTTGTTTTTCTTTCCAACTTTTATTTTAGGTTCGGGGGTACATGTGCAGATTTGTTACATGGGTAAATCGTGTGTGACGGGGGTTTGATGTACAGATTATTTCATCACACAGGTAATGAGCCTAGTACTCAATAGGTAGTTTTTCGATCCTCACCCTCCTCCCTACTCCTACCCTCAGGCAGGTCTTGGTGTCTTATTCTTCCCTTCTAAGTGTCCATTGTGTACTCATTGTTTAGCTCCCACTTATAATTGAGAACATGCAGTATTTGATTTTCTGTTTCTGTGTTAATTTGCTTAGGATAATGGCTTCCAGCTGCATCCGTGTTGCTGCAAAGGATGTGATTTCATTCCTTTTTATGGCTGGGTAGTATTCCATGGTGTATATCATTAATACCAGATTTTCTTTATCCAGTCCACCACCGTTGGACTTCTAGGTTGATTCCGTGTCTTTGCTATTGTGAATAGTGCTGCAATTAACATGTGTGTGCATGTGTCTTTATTATAGAATGATTTATATTTTGGGTATATACCCAGTAATGGGATTGCTAAGTCAAATGGTATTTCTATTGTAAGCTCTTTGTGAAATCTTCAAACTGCTTTCCACAGTGGCTGATCTAATTTACATTCCCACCAGTGGTGTATAAGCATTCCTTTTTCTCCATGGACTTGCCAGTATCTATTATTTTTTTTTTTTACCATTCTGACTGGTGTGAGATGCTCTCTCACTGTGGTTTGATTTGCATTTCTCTAATAATTAGTGATGAGCATTTTTTTTTATATGCTTGTTGGCTGCATGTGTATGTCTTTTGGGAAGTGTGCTCATATCCTTTTAATAAGGGTTGTTTTTTGCCTGTTCGTTAAAGTTTCTTACAGATTCTAGATATTAGACCTTTGTCAGATGCATAGTTTGCAAACATTTTCTCCCATTCTGTAGGTTTTCTGTTTACTTCGTTGATAGTTTCTTTTGCAGTACAGAAGCTCTTTAATTAGGTCGCACTTCTCAACTTTTGTTTTTGTTGCAGTTGCCTTTGGTGTCTCTGTCATGAAAGCTTTAACAGGGCCAATGGCCAGAATGGTGTTTCCTAGGTTTTCTTCTAGGTTTTTTTTTTTTTTTTTTCTGCCTCCCTCCCTTCCTCCCTTCAAGGGTTTTTATAGTTTTAGGTTTTACATTTAAGCCTTTAATCCATCTTGAGTTGATTTTCATATATGGTGAAAGGAAGGGATCCAGTTTTAATCTTCTGCTTATGGCTAGCGAGTTATCCTAGTACCATTTATTGAATAGGGAGTCCCTTCCCCATTGCACATTTTTGTTAACTTTGTCAAAGATCAAATGGCTGTAGTTGTCAGGTTTATTTCTGGGTTATCTAACGTGTTCCATTGTTCCATGTATCAGGTTTTGTACTGATAACATGTTGTTTTGGTTACTGTAGTCTTGTAGTGTAGTTTGAAGTCGGGTAGCATGATTACTCTAGCTTTGTTCTTTTTGCTTAGGGTTGCTTTTGCTAGGTGGGCTCTTCTATAGTTCCATACGAATTTTAGAAGAGCTTTTTCCACTTATGTGAAGAATGTCATTGGTGGTTTGATGTCAATAGCACTGAATCTGTAAATTGCTTTGGGCAGTATGGCCATCTTAATAATATTGATTCTTTCTCTCCATGAGCAAGGATGGTTTTTTATTTGTGTCATTTCTGATTTCTTTGAAAAGTGTTTTATAATTCTCGTTGTAGAGACCTTTCACCTCTCTGGTTAGCTGTATTCCTAGGTGTTTGTATGTGTGTGGTGGGGGAAGGGAGTGCTGCTGTGAATGGGATTGCATTCTTGATTTGGCTCTCGGGCATTATTGGTGTATAGAAATGTTACTGATTTTTGTATGTTGATTTTGCATCTCAAAACTTTGCTGAAGTTGTTAATCAGATCTAGGAGCCCTTGGGCAGAGACTGGGGGGTTTTCTAGTTAGAGAATCATATCATCTGCACAGAGAGAGTTTGACTTTCTTTTGGTTACCTGTTATTTCTTTCTCTTGCCTGACTGCCCTGGCTAGGATTTCCAGTACTATCTTGAATAGGAGTGGTGAGAGTGGGCATTTTTGTGTTGTTCTGGTTCTCAAAGGGAGTGCTTCCAGCTTTTGCCCACTCAGTATGATGTTAGGTGTAGGTTTGTCATAGATGGATCTTATTATTTTGAGGTATCTTTCTTTAATACCTAGATCGTTGAGGGTTTTTAACATAAAGGGATTTTGAATTTTATCGAAAGCCTTTTCTTTACTGAGATGATCATGTGGTTTTTTAAGTTCAGATTATGTGATAAATCACATTTATTGATTTGCGTATGTTTAACCAACCTTGCATCCCAAGAAAAAAACCTACTTGATCATGGTAGATTAGCTTTTTGATGTGCTGCTGGATCAGTTTGCCAGTATTTTCTTGAGGATTTTTGTGTCTGTGTTCATCAGGGATATTGGCCTGAAGTTTTCTTTTTTTGTTGTGTCTCTGCCAGATTTTGGTATCAGAATGATGCTAGACTTATAGAATGAGCTAGGGTAGAATCTCTTCTTAATTTTTTGGAATAATTTTATATTTTATTAATATATGCCTGGTAGAACTTGACTGAATCTGTCTGGTCCAAGGCTTTTCCTGATTGGTATGTCTTTTATTACTGATTCAATGTCAGAACTCATTACTGATCTGTTCAGGGTTTCACTTTCTTCTTGGTTCAGTCTTGGAGGTTGTATGTTTCTGGGAATTTATCCATTTCTTCTTCCAGGCTTTCCAGTTTGTGTACATAGTTGTGTTAATAATAGTCTCTGAGGGTTTTGTTTTTTTTTTTTTTACAGAAATACTCTGAGGTTTTTCTCAGAGGAATTTATCCATTTCTTCTTCCAAGTTTTCCAGTTTATGTGCATAGTGGTGTTCATAATAGTCTCTGAGGGTATTTTTTACAGAAATACTTTGAGGTATTTCTGTAGGGTTGGTGGTAATGTTTCCTTTATCATTTCTGATTGTGTTTATTTGGCTCCTCTCTCTTTTTTTCTTAGTCTAGCTAGAGTCTGTCAATCTTATTTATTCTTTCAAATAACCAACTTTTGGGCTGGGCATGGTACCTCACACCTGTAATCCCAACACTTTGGGAGGCCAAGGTGAGTGGATCACCTGAGGTCAGGAGTTTGACACCAGCCTGGCCAACATGGTAAAACTATCTCTACTAAAAATACAAAACTTAGCTGGGTGTGGTGGCGCATACCTGTAGTCCCAGGTACTTGGGAGGCTGAGGCAGGAGAATCACTGGAACCCAGACGGTGGAGGTTGCAGTGAGCTGAGATTGCACCATTGTACTCCAGCCTGGGCAACAGAGCGAGACTCTATCTCAATAATAATAACAACAACAACCAACTTTTGGTTTCATTGATCTTTTGTATGGTTTTTCACATCTCAATTTCATTGAGTTCAGCTCTGATTTTGATTATTTCTTTTCTTCTGCTAGCACTGGGGTTGGTTTGCTTTTGTTTTTCTAGTTCCCCTAGGTGTAATGTTAGGTTGTTAATTTGAGGTCTAACATTTTCGTGTGGGCATTTAGAGCTGTAAATTTTCCTCTTAACACTGGTTTAGCCATGTCTCACAGATTCTGATATGTCGTAGCTTCAGTTTCAAAGACTTTTTTTTATTTCTGTCTTAATTTCATTGTTTACCCCAAAGTTAGTAATGAGCAGATTGTTTAATTTCCTTTTCATTGTATGGGTTTTAAGAGATCTTCCTGGTATTGATTTCCATTTTTACGCTGTGGTCCGAGAGTGTGGTTGGTATGATTTTGAGAATCATAATTTGATGAGAATTGCTTTATGGCTGAGCATGTGGTATGTGCCATGTGCAATTTTAGAGTATGTGCCTTGTGCAGATGAGGAGAATGTATATTCTGTTGTTAGGTGGAGCGCTCTGTAGATATCTGTTAGGTCCATTTGGTCAAGTGTTGAGTTCAGGTCCCAAATATCTTTGTTAGTTTTCTGCTTCAGTGATCTGTCTAATACTGTCAGTGGGGTTTTGAAGTCTGCCACTATTATTGTGTGGTTATCTTAAGAGTCTATAGGTCTCTAAGAACTTGTTTTATGAATCTGGGTTCTCCAGTATTGGGTGTATATTTATTTAGGATAGTTAAGTTGTCTTGTTGAGGTAACCCTATATCTTATGTAATGCCCTTCTTGGTCCTTTTCGATTGTTGTTGGTTTAAAGTTTGTTTTGTCAGAAATAAGAATAGCAACCTCTGTTCTTTTGTGATTTCCATTTGCCTGATTTTTCTTTATCCCTTTCTTTTGAGCCTATGGGTGTCATTGCAGGTGAGACTGGTCTCTTGAAGACAGCATACGATTGGGTTTTGCTTCTTTATCCAATTTGCCATTCTGTACCTTTTAAGTGGGGCATTTAGTTTGTTTACATTCAAGGCTAACATTGATATGTATGGATTTGACCCTGTTACTGTGTTGTTAATTGGTTACTGTGTAAACTTGGTTGTGTAGTTGCTTTTAGTGTCATTGGTCTGTGTACTTAAGTGTGTTTTTGTGGTGGCTGGTAATAGCCCTTTATTTCCATGTTTAGCCCTCTCTTAAGGACCTCTTGTAAGGCAAGTCTGGTGGTAGTGGATTCCCTTAGTGCTTGCGTGTCTGAAATAAATTTTATTTCTCCTTTGCTTATGAAGCTTAGCTTGACTAGATATGACATTCTTGGTTGAAATTTCTCTTCTTTAAGGATGCCGAATATAGGCCCCCAATCTCTTCTGGCTTGTAGGGTTTCTGCAGAAAGGTCTGCTGTTAGCCTGATGGAGTTCCCTCTAAGTTATCTGCCCCTTCTCTCTGTCTTTAGTATTTTTTCTTTTGTGTTGACCTTGGAGAATCTGATGGCTGTATGTCTTGGGGATGGTTATCTTGTATGGTATCTTGCAAGAGTTTTCTCAGTTTCCTGAATTTGAAAGTTGACCTCTCTAGTGAGTTTGGGGAAATTTTCATGGACAGTATCCTCAAGTATGTTTTCCAGGTTGCTTGTTTTCTCTCCCTCTCCGGGATGCCAGTGAGTTGTAGGTTTTGATCTCTTTACATAATCCCAGGAATCCCATATTTCCAGGAAGTTATCTTCATTTCTTTTCCTTCTTTTTTGTTTCTTTTGTCTGACTGAGTTGATTGAAAGAACTCGTCTCTGAGCTCTGAGAGTCTTTCCTCAGATTGGTCTCTTCTGTTGTTAATACTTGCAGTTATATTATGAAATTCTTGTCGTGAATTTTTCAACTCTATCAGATCAGTTTGGTTCTTTCTTAAAATTGCTATTTTGTGTTTCAGCCCTTGTATCATTTTACTGGATTCCCATGGATTGGGCTTCCAACTTTGTCCTGAATCTTGATCTTTCTTGCCCTCCAGATTCTTAATTCTGTGTCTCATGTTTTAGCCATTTCAGTCTCATTAAGAACCATTGCTGGAGAGGCAGTATGGTTGTTTGGAGGTAAGAAGACACTGCAGCTTTTTGAGTTGCCAGAGTTTTTGCACTGTTTCCTTCTCAGGTGTATAGGCTTTGAAGTTGCTGTCCTTTGAGGCTTTTGCTTTTATATTCTTTGATGCCCTTGATTTGACTATGGCATAAGTTGGGTTCATTTGACTGGCTTCATTTCAGAATGCTTTCAGGGGGCCAAGGCTTAGCTCAGCACTCTGGGGCCGTGTGCTCTAACCCTGGAGGTCTGGGACCAGGCCTACAGCTTTGTTTTCTGGTCCCTCGAAATTAAGCACCTGCCATGCTGGAGGAACTTAGGTGTTCCTGGTCTACTGACAATAACATTCCAATGTGGAGGTGCCAGCAAAAGCGCTTTGTCAGGACGGTGGCAGCAGGGTCCACGTGCATATGCCAGTAGTGATGGGGTGGTGGGGTCTGTGCACATGTACACCAGTGGTGCATGCACTTTTTAAATTAAACTTATCTAGCTAGAGGAACCATCTCGAGATGGTTTCCAACAAAATTTTGACAGCAAATTTTTCCAAGTTCTTTCTCTTGGTATGGACTAACACATACCTTAACAGAAACTTATGAAGTATAAGTCTCACATTTAAGAGGAATGCAGCCTTCAAAAGTTCTCAAATTTCTCTGAAATGGAAACATTTGTATGAGTTGCTGGAAGATGGTGTGCATTTTTTAAGCTTATTCTCACATCAAAAGTTCATTTTACCTTTCTTTCCAATACATGCATTTTTGCTGTAAGTTTCTCTCTCTAAGCATAGCTTGAGTTGCATCCCACAAGTTTTTAGGTCATAGGTTCCTTATCAAAATATTTTTAATTTTTTTTTTTTTACTTTATCAATAATTGGGAAATATTTATTTTCTCATCCTTTGGGAATTAGCATGTGAAGAATTCTGTAGTTTTCAGGTACATTGTTCTATATGTGAAGAAGTCAGATTTGTTAACATTGTTGGGAACCTGTAATTTCCTTATGAATTTCTTGGGGTCTGTTCTTTTGCTTAGAGATGTTGACAAAAGTCCAACTCTATAAAAAGTGTCTACTTTTCTCCATCAGGTCTATCATATTTTGTTTTATGTATTTCTCATCTTGTATATGAAGTATATTTTCCTGTTAGATTGATTGATTTATGAGATGTCTTTTTAAAAAATTTCTAGTGATGCTTTTCACCTTAAAGACTTGCATATGATATTAATAGAGTTTTGTTATCTTTATTTTCTGGCCAGTAGTTGTATTGTAAAATTTCTTTACTTTTACTTTCAATACTTTTTAGCATTTCTATATCTTATATTTAAGTTGTATTACTTATAAACCGTTAAATCCAGCCTCATAATCTCTGTCTTTTAAATGGCCTATTGATGCCATTTGGTGTTTTGTTTTTGAAACCGAGTTTTGCACTGCTGCCCAGGCTGGAGTGCACTGGTGCGATCTCGGCTCATGCAACCCCCGCCTCCCGGGTTCAGGCGATTCTCCTGCCTCAGCTTCCTGAGTAGCTGGGATTACAGGCATGCGCCACCACACCCGGCTAATTTTGTATTTTTAGTAGAGATGGGGTTTCACCATGTTGGTCAGGCTGGTCTTAAACTCCTGACCTCAGATGATTTGCCCGCCTTGGCCTCCCAAAGTGCTGGGATTACAGGCATGAGCCACCGCACCCGGCCTCTATTTGCTTTTAATATACCTTTAATACGATGTGTAGACTGGTTCTTGAACATGAGTAAAATTTCACAGAGCTGAGAATGGGTGGGAAGCAGCCCAGGCACCTGTAGTAACATAACAAACAACAGAAATAAAAATGAACTGCATGCTAGGGGATAGGTAGGTAGATAGATCTTCCTCCTGGGGCAGAAGGGTATAAGCAGCAGAGGGCGACCGGGGCCTTGGCTGTAATGGTGAAGAGTTCAGACACATCTTGGGTGCCCCCCAACTGTATATGCTACAGACTGTGCTAGGCACTTGCACAGGTTGGAGCGTATACTAGAAATTATCATGTTTTCCCAGAACTGTGTCTGACACTTTGATAGAATGAAATGAAAATGTAAGACATAGTTCTTACAATTAATTCAATTGAAAAGATAAACAAGACCTGGGAAAATACCGTTTCTCTATAATCATACAGCACTTCTGACACCAGATGTGTGTTTTTTTTTTCCCACATCAGCCAGTTCTCAGACTTCAGCTGAGTGTTCTACAATCCAATTCAATTCTGACTCTATCTACTACCTATCTGGATTTAGTGTCAGATCCCACCAGTTAAGGTCTCAGCCCACAAGACTGCCCTCAGTTCAGATGCTAATTGCAAGTTTAGCTCTTGTACTCCTAATTAACTATAAATCAGGGTTTCCCATAACCCCCTCCTTAGATAATTTGCTAGAATGGCTCCCAGAACTCAAGGAAACACTTTATTTACATTTATTGGTTTATTATAGAGGATGTAACTCAGGAGCAGCCAAATGGAAGAGATAGTTAGGGTAAGGTATGGGCGTGGAGGAATGATGCACAGAGCTTCAATACGCTCTCTGGGAACACGCCTTCTTAGTACCTCCATGTGTTCACCAGCTCAGAAGCCCCTCAAATCTCAGTCCAGGAGTTTATTTTATAGAGCTTAATTTCTAGCTTTCCCAAAGGTTGATGGATGGGGCTGAAAGTTCCAACCCTCTAATCCCCTGGTATTTCTGGTGAGGAGCCCATCCTGAGGCTATCCATGGGCCCTACCCTGTGGCACTTCATTGGCCAAAAACTCAGGTTTGAGCAAAAGAGGGGTCCTCATGAGTAACCAAAGACGCTCCCATCATTCAGGAAATCCCAAGGGGTTTTAGGAACTCTGTGCCAGGAACCAGGGACAAAGACCAAATATATTTTGTATTATAACACACAAGATACATTCATTTTTAAAGTAATGATATTAAAAGTTCAGAAAAATGAACAATAGGTGTTCAATAAAAAGGAAGATGCCTGAGGAGGAGGTGAAAATCGAACTGGCCCCTGGCATACATATTGTAACTGTGTTGTTTTCTTCTCGTCCTTACTAGACCACCCTCCATGCTGGTAAGGATCACGTCTCTTCTGTGTCTGCAGAGCCTCCTAGTATAGTTCTTGGTACAGAGAAGGTACTAAACAAGGGTATGGAAAGGCATGAGGGAGGAGCCAGCTGCCAGCCTAACAGGAACGTGATAGGGAGGAATAGCAGAGTGAATTCTGCTCCCTGGAGAGTGAGGATGCCAGGATGAGAGGCTTGGGGGAGTTTTGAGCAGCAACAGGGGGAAAATGTCAGTCTAGCCTGATGCGCTTGTGGCTGTGATTCATGCCTCTTTTTTTGTAACTAACAGGGGTTATTAATTGTCTATTGAGTATGTAGAAAAGGAATGGAATGGGCAAGACCTGTGGGAAAAGCATAAAGAAGCCTGGACACTGTCTACAGTGCCCTGTCAACCTTGCCCATCTGTTAGTCTCATGCCCTAGGAAGCCAGGCTGCTTTTCTCACCCTCTCTGCTCAGCTTCTTTGCAGTTCAATTCCAGTTCTGGGAATGAACAGGATCACCTTTCAAGCATGTTTCCTTACACAGACCTGAACTATGTCTCCGTTGTTAGCTCTCATTGTCCTTAATACAGGTCATTATCACTTTAACTGTAAGTGCCTCTTTCATTTATTGCCACAGGAAACAAACATCCTATTTATGTTCATAGATTTTAGTGGAATGAATGATAGTTTGACTAAAATGTGGTAGTAAATTTACTGCAGATATACTGTAACTTATTGGAATCCCTAGTTGTTATTTTTCTGTGATTATATATACACCATTGTTTTTCCCTTTTGAAACTTTTTTAGTTTTTGAGTTTAAAAATTAAGGAATTTATAAAACGTTTTCAGAAAATGTAGTTATTTATCATGATTTTTTTAAAGCTGTTTTAGATTTTTTTTTATTTATTTGAATCTAGATTTATCTAGTATGTTTTCTTTTTTTTTTTTTTTTTTTTTTTTTTTTTTTTTTTTTTTTTTTTTTTGAGACGGAGTCTCGCTGTGTCTCCCAGGCTGGAGTGCAGTGGCGCGATCTCGGCTCACTGCAAGCTCCGCCCCCTGGGTTCACGCCATTCTCCCGACTCAGCCTCCCAAGTAGCTGGGACTACAGGCGCCCGCTACCACGCCCGGCTAATTTTTTTGCATTTTTAGTAGAGACGGGGTTTCACCGTGTTAGCCAGGATAGTCTCGATCTCCTGACCTCGTGATCCACCCGCCTCGGCCTCCCAAAGTGCTGGGATTACAGGCTTGAGCCACCGCGCCCGGCCATATGTTTTCATTTGTTTGTTTTTTTTGTGACAGAGTCTTGCTTTGTCACCCAGGCTGGAGGGTAGTGCCTGCGATCTCGGCTCACTGCAACCTCTGCCTCCCAGGTTCAAGCAATTCTCCTGCCTCAGCCTCCCCAGTAGCTGGGATTACAGGTGCCCGCCACCACGCCTGGCTAATTTTTATATTTTTATTAGAGGCAAGGTTTCACCATGTTGGCCAGGCTGGTCTCGAATTCCTGACCTCAGGTGATCTGCCCGCCTGGGCCTCCCAAAGTGCTGGGATTACAGGTATAAGCCACCATACCCGGCCTGTCTAGGTTTTTTTTAAGATTTTTTTTTTTTTAATGTAGATTCTCAGTTGTATGGATTTTTGATCCCCAGGTAATTTGAATTCAGAAGAATGTTTAGAATGAATCTGTTGACTCTGTAATGAGGAAAGGCCTCTTTGCTTTCTAAACAATGAATGTTTCTGGAATTACACTGATATTTAGTTGATGGGGTAAGGTTGTAAATTCTATAGGAAAGAGATTCTCAAGGTTTTCATGTTTTAAAAAATTCCCAGAACCCCACATAAGAGTAGTTATTCTTAAATTTACTCAAGCTGCAGACCATTCCTAGAATCACAGATCCCCCAAAATAACTATGGCACCAGGAATTTATGGTTTATGTCTTGAATAGCTCAGTATTTTTGACAACTACAATATGAAATGAAAAGCTGCTACTGTCCCATTTAAAAATAACTATGAGATTTTTAAAAATTGGATGTGTATTTTCAACTCCGGTTTAAGTGTATATCTGATGCCCTGATGAAAACAAATTGTCATCCTTAACTTTGAGATATCTAGGTTAAAGGAGAACAATGGCACTTAGATATTTTTGGACTCAAGGTTATAGGAATAAGGTTAAGTTATTTCAACACAGCAGAGATAGTCGGAATGAATCCAAACTTTGATGAGTACTTTTACTTGAAACTAGAAAGATGGACTGCTTCATAGTGTCCTTGGCCTTGTTGCAATATGGTAGCTGTCTGGTATTAACAGAAAAAGGTCTGGGCCTCACTTTTTTCTTTTTGGGTGTTTGCATTGATAAATCAAAAATACCCCAATAGTGTCTTCTTCCGTAAGATGTTATTCAGATGGTAGTTATGGTAACCATGGGAGCTCGGAGATCTCACAGTGCCTATTCCTCAGCCTCCCATCGGGAATTGTACAGTGCAGCTCTGTAGGGGAGTTACATTTAATGAAACTAATGGTTAAAAAGAATTAGTTGAGCACTTCTCAGGCACTGTGCGAAGTGCTCAACACAGATTATATCAGTGAATTCTCCCAAACTCTTGTGATAGCCCTGATTTATAGACAAGAAAGGATAGTGAATCTAAGGTACCCAAGCAAGTAAATCGCTGAGCTCATCCAGAGCTTGAGCTTGTACTCACCATGCCTAGGTAACATTACCAGGCTTGGTGAAAAGAAGAGCTCAGCAAATGGAAGCTCTAATTCTAATCACAGAAAAATTAGGAGTAATAGTTTTACCACCAAACAGGAATGGAGAACTGATTGGGCTGTTGGAATATATTTTTTTACAGCAGTGCCAGACGTCGCTCATAGCCATGTGTGCATTCTTTGTCGTCTTTCACTGTGGGCTGAACACTGCAGCTGCTGGGAAGGAAGGTGCATGGATGCTGTTATTACAGTCTTCACTTCATTTTTCCTGTAATTATGTTAGTTGAAACCAGGAGTTAAAGAGAGAAATTCTTATATCTCTGATTGACATCTATACATGATCTCAGCTTTCATTAAAACAAGTTTTGTGAGTGGTTTGACGAGTATTTACAGACTGACTTTATATCATGGTGACTAGTTTCAAAGATCTGCAAAAGGAATCGGCTCAATACAATCACTAGTGCCAGTTGTACCATTGCATGGAGACATATTTTTTATAAATGAAAAAAAGTTTGAAGCTGAGTGTATTAATTTGCATGGGCTGCAGAAACAAAGGACCGGAAACTGGGTGGCTTAAACAACAGAAATGGATTGTCTCACAGTTCGGGAGGCTGGAGTCGGAGGTGAAGGTGTTTGCAGAGTTGCTTCCTTCTGGGGGCTTTGAGAGAATCTGTTCCATGCCTCTCCTCTGGCTTCTGGCGGTTTGTGGCAATCCATGGCATTCCCTGGCTTATGGAAACATCACCATGATCTCTGTCTTCGTCTTCACAGGGTGTTCTTTCTGTGTGTTTGTGTGTCTGTCTCCAAATTTTCCCTTTTAATAAGGACACTAAGCATAATGGGTTAGTAAGCCTAACCTAACGACTTAATGACCTTTGTAAAGATTCTCTCTCCAAGTAAGGTCACATTCTGAAGTACTGGGGGTTAGGACTTCAACATATGAATTTGGGCAGGGTGGAGAGGGGAACAGTTCAACCCTTAACACTGGGCATGGACAACTGAATGTCACACACATCCTTTCCCTGGTGGCTCTCCCCTCCCAACTGCACTAGCTGAGGTGTTATAGATACAATGTCCAGTTCACTGAATAAGTTCTCTTTAGTAGGGTGCAGCTCCTGTCCAGAATAATGCCAAAATAATAAAACTCTACAGTGATTCAAAATTGAAACTTGTCCCTTCTGCCAGCCCAGGCCTGCTTCAGGCTTAGAAGCCTGCAGTGGGAAAGTTAATGTTGTTGGCTTCCTTCCTTGTTCCACCTCTTCTCCTCAATTCTGCTGTTTGCCACCCTTATGGAATCAGGCCTAGAGAGGCTTAAGGGACAAAAGCTGTTTGGTTGATGGCTGGGCTGTTTTCATTTGGCACAGGTGCCCTCTGGATGGCAGATGTGTGGTTCTCATTGGTAGGTTCCTGGGAGATCCTCCTGCTAAGCCTCCCCCTTCAGCTCTCTTGATGCAGTGGGCCTCTCCTTCAGCTGGCCCATGCTTTTGGTGCTCCACCCCCGCCCCCCCCTCTGTGACCTCCCCCTCTCTAGGCTGTACTCTCTTGGGAAGCTATCTTTTTTTTTTTTTTGAGACGGAGTCTCATTCTGTGGCCCAGGCTGGAATGCAGTGGCACGTTCTCAGCTCACTGCAAGCTCTGCCTCCCAGGTTCACGCCATTCTCCTGCCTCAGCCTCCCAAGTAGCTGGGACTACAGGTGCCCGCCACCACGTCTGGCTAATTTTTTGTATTTTTAGTAGAGATGGGGTTTCACCGTGTTAGCCAGGATGGTCTCGATCTCCTGACCTTGTGATCCACCTGCCTCGGCCTCCCAAAGTGCTGGGATTACAGGCGTGAGCCACCGTGCTCAGCCCCAGGAAGCTGTCTTTTTTAAGGCAATCCATGTCATTTATCTTCCATGAAGTTTGATTTGGTTCATGGGAAACAAGAACCTTTGCTGTTAGTGGAGGTGTGGTCTACTCCTAGTGCAGCCTTTTAAACTTAGCTGATGGGTAGATGGAGCTCAGTCATAGTGTCTTACCTTTGTTCAGGCTTGAATCAAATCGTACTATCTGTGTCCATGTAAGTCTAGTAGATGCTTGTCCAGCTCTTCAGGTAGTGCCCTGGAAGCCTTCCCAGGCTGGTGTGAGGTGAAGGATGGCATTCTCCTCTTTTCCCCCGCTATAGACAGAGGACGGAGTGGACACCCTGCACACCGACACCCTCCAGCAACATATGCGCCTCAGATTCTTCAACCTTAGCTTATCGGAGGCTGGAGGAGACTGAGTGGCCAAGATGGGCAGAGTTAGATAAAGCTTCACCCCTTGCAAGTCCCGCATGGATGGTCCGTTCTACATCTCTGTGCAGGTGTTAACTGTGCCACTCCTAGAGGTGCCAGTCAGCATTTCAACAGTTAAGGGAGAGGAAAGAAGACCGGAGTTGGGATGGTATCATTTGCAGAGGAAAACAAGTGACTGTTTACTTACTACACAAGACTGGGTCATCTGATGTGAATTCTGAGAGCATCCTTGCATTTCGTTTACACTTTTAAGCATCAGGAAACACAGTTTAATGCAAAATTTCCTTTGCCTGTTTTGTCAGTTCATAGAAATTGACAAAATTTTTTGTGTCTTTAGCACATTTGGATTGACTTAGCGGAGAACTAACCTATTATAGCTTCCCGTTTTTGCCCACGTAACTTTGTGCAGTATTTCTGAAGAATGTTTTATTATACCAGAGCCCAGGGGGAAGGGAGTGTGTATGTGTTGAATCCAAAAGCAGTATCATGCTCATTGTTTTATTCCGCAGGATCATTCTGTTCTAAAGATATGATATAAACGTTGGTTCTTTGCTGTATTTAATTTCATTGCAATAGAATCCATTCAGCATTTTAAAATAAAAGGTGATTATTTTAATGTTAAATTCTATTACTTATATCTTTATAGAACATTCAGACTTGAAAAGAAAAGATTAGTTCAAGGTCATTTGAACTTAGTGCATTTGTATTACCTACTTAGATAATTTTTATTTATTCGCCTATGTAGTATAAAAAGCATTAATTCCTTTGGCCTTATTAAGAAAATAGATCATACTCAGTAGAAGAGATCACAGAGACCCAAAGTTGAAGAAAGTAGTAGAAATGTCAGTAGTAAAACCTGATATGCAGGTAAGCGGCACTATTAAAACCAACTTGTTTTGACAGTTAAGTCAAAAATAAGTAATAGTGGGGGCCGGGCATGGTGGCTCAAACTGTAATCCCAGCACTTTGGGAGGCCAAGGCAGGCAGATCACCTGAGGTCAGAAGTTCAAGACCAGCCTGGCCAACGTGGCAAAACCCCGTCTCTACTAAAAATTAGCTGGGCGTGGTGGTGCATGTCTGTGACCCCAGCTACTAGGGAGGCTGAGGCAGGAGAATTGCTTGAACCTGGGAGGCAGAGGTTACAGTGAGCAGAGATCGCAGGCACCACACTCCAGCCTGGGCGACAGAGCAAGACTCTGTCTCAAAAATAGTAATAATAATAATAAATACATATGGGGCCAGGTGCAGTGGCTCACGCCTGCAGTACCAGCACTTTGAGAGGCTCAGGTGGGCGGATCACCTGACTTCAGGAGTTTGAAACCATCCTGGCCAACATGGTGAAGCCCTCTACTAAAAATACAAAAATTAGCCAGGCATGGTGGCACGTGCCTGTAATCCCAGCTACTCGGTAGGCTGAGGCACGAGAATCGCTTGAACCCAGGAGGCGGAGATTGCAGTGAGCTGAGCTCGTGCCACTGCACCCCAGCCTGGGTGACACAGTGACACTTCGTCTCTAAGTAAATAAATAAATACCAATCTATGTATCTTTCAAGAATAAGGCCAAAATAGTTGTGGCAGATAGGATAATATATGAAGTACCACTTTTGGTACTTGGCAGCAGTGGTGGGGCAAGGAACCCTAAGGCATTGGTACTGCTCTCACTGGGGGAAAGGAGAAGGCAGTGATCCCAGCACTTGGGGAAGCCGAGGCGGGCAGATCACTTGAGGTCAGGCATTCAGGACCAGCCTGGCCAACATGGCGAAACCTCATCTCTACTAAAAATACAAAAATTAGCCGGCATGGTGGCAGACGCCCATAATCCCAGGAGGCCAAGGCAGGAGAATCACTTGGACCCGGGAAGTGGAGGTTGCAGTGAGCCGAGATCTTGCCACTGCACTTCAGCCTGGGTGACAGTGAAACTCTATCTCAAAAAAAAAAAAAAAAAAGGAGCATTAACAACATCAGTACCTATTTGTTTTTGTTTACATCATACCCCACAAAAAACAAAAACTCAGTTTCAGGTATGAGCGAAGGTATTGTTTGAGTTGTGTATTTTAAATCACTAATTTTTCTTTTCATATCAAATTGACTTTTGGATTTTTAAAACTTTCACAGATAGTTTTAGAACTGTCCTTCCAGCTATGGGAAATCATTACTACCAGTATGACAGCTAGCCACATTCTGTGATGGTATTTCACTTCCTAATGCATAGGGGGAAGTTGGCTTTACTCTTACAAAGAATAATTCACTTGCACTTCTCATTCTACCAGCAGGGTTAGAAACATGCAGCTACTGAATTTATTGTCCTCAAAGCCCCTTAGAAGGTATAGCAGAGAACTGGAAATTTAAAAACCATTTTTATATTCATTATCCATCCATTCAATAGGTATTTGTTGAAAGCCTACTATGTGATATGAAGTATGTTGAGATGTTCACAGAGATGATTAAGACATGTCCCTGCACTGAGGGAACTCAGTCTTCTGGGGTTTTTGTTCTTCATATTTTCCCCAAAATTTCTAACTTCATATAAATTTAGACTTGGTTTCTGTTGAGTCTTTAACTAGTTTGAGACATTTTATTGCAGTATAGTGCAAAGTATTAATGGGCTAAGTATGTTAAATGCTGCTGTATTTGTAAGATCTCTTGCTTTGTCTGTGACCGTGAAAGTCTCAGTGAAATGGGATCTTATTCCCTAAATCATAGCTCTGGTTTTAATGTTTCTTGATATTATTGCAGAGACTCAACATGTGCCTTCCAACCATACAAATGAAACTTCCAACAGTACTGCGAAACCACCAACTTCAGTTACCTCAGTCTCCAGCAGTATGACAGTCACCACCATGAAACCCACATCAGCATCTAATACAACAATACCAGCGATGGTCTCAACAAATATGACTTCTACCACCTTAAAGTCTACACCCAAAACAACAAGTGCTTCACAGAACACATCTCAGATATCAACATCCACAATGACCGTAACCCACAATAGTTCAGTGACATCTGCTGCTTCATCAGTAACAAGTATGTATTAAAGCTGACCTGTTTTTCCTATGCTGCAAGTAAATGCCACGTTTAAGTCATTATTCTGTCTTTCAAAAATAATATAGAAACTTTATATGCCTAGATTTTCCTTAATTCCTAATTAAATGTTCTTCACACAGAAAATCAGAGAGCTTTAATTACAATGTTAAAAAAAAAAAAAAGCACCTAAAGCCCTTTTTTGTTTTGTTTTGTTTTGTTTTTTTCTAGTCACAACAACTATGCATTCTGAAGCAAAGAAAGGATCAAAATTTGATACTGGGAGCTTTGTTGGTGGTATTGTATTAACGCTGGGAGTTTTATCTATTCTTTACATTGGATGCAAAATGTATTACTCAAGAAGAGGCATTCGGTATAGAACCATGTAAGTTTTGAATGGCCAGGACTTTTTAAAAAAATTGTTGTTGCACATCTTTAATTATGATAAAATATCAAGCCAGTGTTCATCTCAGGGATGAATAATTGATGGATTTATGAGTTACATTCCCATTAACCCTCTTCGCCCAAAGTAAATTATATACAAGCTTGTGATTATAATTATTTGCAAATGAAAATGGATGTATGTACTTACAAAAATGTATTTTACTAGTGTCAAACATACTTTACCAAGAGACCAGAGTTAACCCACCCTGAAATTTTCACTTACTCATACCACTAATCATAAGAAATACCAGTTCTCAGCAGGCGGTTGACTTAGTATGTCTGTGTCTGTTGTGGTACTAAATAGCATCCTTGGTAAAACCATGGCTTTTGCTTTCCATGACAAAGACAAACAAAAGAAATTCCTCTGACACCCTCATTATCCCTGATAATTTAAATGAGTAGTTAGTATAAATAATATATCATTTTATCTATAGCAAAACTCTCTTTATAAATGTGCATTATCAACAAGACCCAATCAACAAACCATGTTTACCCTACATGAAGCTCTATAGGTCTTATGGTTTGAGGACATATCCAAAATTTTGTTGCTCCAATAGTCCTTTTTGTTTATGTTTTTTGAATCTTACATGTTGTCTTAGTTCACGCTGATACAACAAAGTATCATACAGCTGGGTGCCTTAAACAACAGACGTTTATATCTCACACTTCTGGATGCTTGGAAGTCCAAGATTAGGGTACCACCATGGTTGAGTTCTAGTAAAGGCCTTCTTCACATGGCAGAAAGAAGGCTAGCTAGTTCTCTGACCTCTAATTGTAAGGGTATTAATTCTGTTCATGAGGGCTCCACCCTCATGACCTAACTACCTCCCCAAGGCCCCACTTCAGAATATCATCACACTGGGATTAGGGTTTCAACATATTCATACTGGGTGACACAAACATTCATTCCATTGCATATATGCAAGAGCTAATTCACTTTTTTGATTGATAATGTATATAAATACCGTAGAACAGATGACTGTTTTCCAAAATTTGCCTTGTGGGTTAACATTTGACATACATGTGTCCCACACACAGAGTTCCTATATCAAAAAGTTTGGGAAATGTTCAGTTGACTCAAGTAAACTAAAACAGTTTACTATAAGACTTCTCTAAGCCTTTAAAATGTTGATATACATTATGATTTTCCAGGATGGAATACAGTATGAACTGTTTCCCAAGTTTTTAACCAAAATACTTGTTAAATGATTAAATCCCTCCCCCTGCCCCTTTTCAAGGGGAGCTAATACTGTCTATCTCTTGGAACTAGTATTGTGTGGAATACATTTTGGGAAATGTTGGACTAGGCCATTGGAGGGAATCTTCCAGTTTTGACACTACATATGATTCAGTACACATAAAAGCAAATCAAACTTCTTGATATATTTGTAAGAAGTACTAAATAACATGGAAGTTTCCCAAATTTTCAGTTTATTGATATAAGCTCTTAAACATCTCATCATAAATAAAAATTGGATCTAACAGTTACATTACTAATACTTAAACAAAAATGATAATTTAAGAACAGATTTTTTTTTTTTTTTTTTTGAGATGGAGTTTCCCTCTTGTCACCCAGGCTGTGGAGTGCAATGGCACGATCTCATCTCACTGCAGCCTCCACCTCCTGGGTTCAAGCTATTCTCCTGCCTCAGCCTCCCCAGTAGCTGGGATTATAGGTGCCTGCCACCATGCCCAGCTAATTTTTGTGTTTTTTGTAGAGACGGGGTTTCACCATGTTGGCCAGGCTGGTCTCGAACCCCTGACCTTAGGTGATCCTCCCACCTTGGTCTCCTAAAGTGCTGGGATTACAGGCGTGAGCCACCATGCCTGGCCTTAAGAACATATTTTTAAAAGTTATATTTAAATGAAGTTGCATTGCATGTATTTATCCCATCAAACTCACTTTAGCTTCCAGGATCAAATGAGATCAGACACATTCACAATGGTGTGGCTGTAGGCTCAAACTCATTTTAAAAGAATATCAAGGTGATATTTTGTCAGATTAAAGGCATATTCAGAAACGTTCTTTTTTAAGGTCAATACATGAAAGAATACATAAAGGAAACTATGACTAAACAGAGTGCTTTGCAGTGGGCAGGTTTGGGCAAACCTACCCTTAAAAGTCTGAGGAAGCTAAGAGGCCAAAGGAAAAGAGGCTGACATACCCAGTTTCTCAGAAACTTTTTTTGGGGGAAGGGGACATGGTCTGGCTCTTTCAACCAGGCTGGAGTGCAGTGGTACGATCACGGGTCACTGCAACCTCAGCCTCCTGGGCTTAAGGTGATCCTCTTGTGTCAGCCTGCTGAGTAGCTGGGGCTACAGGCATGCAGTACCACACCGGGCTAATTTTTAAATTTTTTGTAGAGATGGTGGTCTCACTGTTTTGCCCAGGCTGGTCTCAAACTCCTGGGCTCAAGTGATCCTCTGTTCTGACCTCCTAGAGTGCTGGGATTATAAACATGAGCCACTGTGCCCAGGTAGAAAGAAATATTTAATAGGGACTTACAAACAGAAGCTATGTCTGTGTCTGTGATCGCAGCAAGACAAGATGGGTGGATCCCCATGCCATAACCCCCATATCTTTAACCACTACGGTATACTGGATACTTAAGGAACTTTACACAGAACAATGACAATTTTGATTGTGCAGCTTGAAATTGTTCTAATGTTACTTAACTAACAAATAGGAACGTAACTAGTCTTGACAGAAATACAAAACAAAGTAATTGTAACTTTTAATATATTACAGAGATGAACATGATGCCATCATTTAAGGAAATCCATGGACCAAGGAAGGAAGACAGATTGATGCCGCCCTATCAATTAATTTTGGTTTATTAATAGTTTAAAACAATATTCTTTTTTTGAAAATAGTATAAACAGGCCATGCATTTAATGTACAGTGTATTACGTAAATATGTAAAGATTCCTCAAGGTAACGGGTTTGGGTTTTGTAATAAACATCTGGAGCTTACAGACAGTGAATATAATGGTTTATATTCACTTTTAGCAAGCTCATAGTAAGACAAACAAGTCCTATCTCTTTTTTTTTTTTTTTTTTAATGGCCGGGGGTTGGGGGGCATTGGTCACATATAACCAGTAATTGAAAGGTGTCATCACTGAAAGTGCCATCTGGGCATACAAATAAGGAGTTTGTCACAGCACTCAGGATTTTGGGTATCTTTTGGAGCTCACAAAAAGAACTTCAGTGCTTTTCAGAGCTGGATGTATCCTGATTACTGATGCCACACAGAAATTATACAATCAAGTAAACCAGATCTGAAGCGTAGTTTAAGAAAAACATCAACCTTTTTTGTGCTTTAAACTGTAGTAGTTGGTCTAGAAACAAAATACTCTGAGAAAAAGAAAATTTTCAAATAAAACCCAAAATAATATCTGTGCTTAACCCTGTTAGGGATCCATTGGAGCATTAAAGAGCGTATATTTTTATTAACTTCTTTTGAGCTTTCAATGTTGATGTAATTTTTGTTCTCTGTGTAATTTAGGTAAACTGCAGTGTTTAACATAATAATGTTTTAAAGACTTAGCTGTCAGTATTAAATAATCCTGGCAATATAGGGAAAAAAACACCTAGAAGTTAGATTATTTGCTACTGTGAGAATATTGTCACCACTGGAAGTTACTTTAGTTCATTTAATTTTAATCTTATATTTCATGAATATTTTAAGAACTGTAGAGCTGCTTTCAATATCTAGAAATTTTTAATTGAGTGTAAACACACCTAACTTTAAGAAAAAGAACCCCTTGTGTGATTTTCGAAGGAACATTTAGAATTCTATAGAGTCAAAACTGTAGCCTAATGCTGTGTTTATTAACCCAGGGATTGTGGGACTTCCCCCAGGCTACTAAACCTGCAGGATGAAAATGCTGTATTTTCTTTCATGCACTGTTGGTATTACTCAGAGATTTGGGGAAATGACATTTTTTATACTAAAACACCAACATATTTTAGAATAAATTCTTAGAAAGTTTTGAGAGGAATTTTTAGCAGGACATTTCCTCCTTCCTGATTTGGATATTCCCTCAGATCCCTCTTACTCCATGCTGAAGGAGAAGTACTTTCAGATGCATTATGTTAATGGACAGAAAAAGCACAGTATTTGTAGACACCCCGGTATTAGCCACAATGTATTTTGGAGTGTTTTCCGTTTCACAGTTTATATTCCAGCACTCAAAACTCAGGGTCAGGCTTTAACAAAAGAGGTATGTAGTCACAGTAAATACTAAGATCGCATTTCTATCTCAGAGGGCCAAAGTAAATCACACCAGTTTCTGAAGGTCCTAAAAATAGCTCAGATGTCCTAATGAACATGCGCCTACATTTAACGGGAATACAATAAAACTACTGTGGTCAGCTTTTGTTTTGCAGAGAATGCTAGATATTAAGAATTTTGAAATGGATCATTTCTGCTTGCTGTGCATTATAACCAATAATCTGATGAACATAGAAAAAAATTATCCAAAATATGGATATGATTGGATGTATGTAACATATAGAGTATGGAGGAAATTTTCTGAAAAATACATTTAGATTAGTTGAAAGAGATGTGGGTTGATGGCTGAGTTGTATGTTACTAACTTGGCCCTGACTGGTTATGCAACCATTGCTTCATTTCTTTGCAAAATGTAGTTAAGATATACTTTATTCTAATGAAGGCCTTTTAAATTTGTCCACTGCATTCTTGGTATTTCACTACTTCAAGTCAGTCAGAACTTTGTGGACTGACCTGAAGTTTCTTTTTGAATACTTGTTTCTTTAGCCCTTTGAAGATAGAAAAACCACTTTTTAAGTACTAAGTCATTTGCCCTGAAAGTTTCCTCTGCATTGGATTTGAAGTAGTTTAGTTATGTCTTTTCTCTGTATATAAGTAGTATAATTTGTTACTTGCAAATACCAGTACTTTCAATGCAGGGTTTTTTTGTTGTTATCTATAAAAATTGAGGGAAATGGTTATGCAAAAAAAAATTTTGCTTTGGATCACATTTCCTAAGCATAAATTTACCTTCCTAATTATGTTTACTTAGGAAAATGCTCAATTTTGCTTGCATTCCTTGAGAATGTATTTATTTGAAGATCAAAACAATCCAAATGTATAAGTACTAGGCAGAAGCCAATTTTAAAATTTTCTTGAATAATCCATGAAAGGAGTAATTCAAATACAGATAAACAGAGTTGGCAGTATATTATAGTGATAATTTTGTATTTTCAGGAAAAAAAGTTAAACTCTTTTCTTTTTATTATAATGACCAGCTTTTGGTATTTCATTGTTACCAAGATCTATTTTTAGAATAAAATTGTTCTCCTTCTAAAATTTTAAGTGTGTGATTTTGCTTTATTTCATGTTTAATGAAATTTCATTTTCAAGATTAATAGAAAACGCTCAAAATAAAAGGGCAGATTGCAAGTGTGGTTGTCTGGGTAAGGAGCAGCAGCACTACCTGGGAACGTGTTAGAAAATGCAAATTCTTTGGCCCCAACCCAATTATGTTGAGTTGGAAATTCTGGGGTAGAGCTCAGCAATCTGACTGTTTTTTTTAGAGATAGGGTCTTGCTCTGTCACCCAGGCTGGAGTGCAGTGGCACAATCATAGCTCACTATAACTTTGAACCCCTCGACTCGGTTCAAGTGATCCTCCAGCCTCAGCCTCCTGAGTAGCTAGGACTGCAGGCATGCACCATCACACCCAGCTATTTTAAAAATATTTTTTGTAGAGACGGGGTCTCGCTGTGTTGCCCAGGCTAGTCTCAAACTTAGAGCATCAAGCGATCCTCATGCCATGGCCTCCCAGAGTGCTGGGATTACAGGACTGAGCCACTGCACCTGGCCAGCAGTCTATTTTAATGAGCCTACCATCTGATTCTGATGTACACCAAAATAATGAGAACCACTAAAAGGATTTTTATTTGCAGCTGCTGCAAATAAAACTCTGGACAGAGTTTTAAAAATTGGTATACTAATGGTAGAAAATTTATTCCCTAGATAAATCAGTTACAAATGCATTAGTGTATGGTATTTTCAACAGTCTTTTTCTTCTTTAAAAGTAGATATAATTTAGGCTGGATGCAGTGGCTCACACCTATAATCCCAGCAATTTGGGAGGACAAGGCGGGCGGATCACCTGAGGTCAGCAGTTCGAGACCAGCCTGGCCAACATGCGAAACCCCATCTCTACCAAAAACAGAAAAATTAGCCGCCCGTGGTGGTGTGTGCTTGTAATCCCAGCTACTGGGGAGGCTAAGGAAGAAGAATCGCTTGAACTCAGGAGGTGGAGGTTGTAGTGAGCCGAGATCACACCACTGCCCTCCAGCCTGGGTGACAGAGCAAGACTATACCTCAAGAAAGAAAAAACGAGATATAATTTGTATCTGAGAATGGATTTAAATATTATAGACAACCAAGGTAAAATGATGCTGTCTTAAGAAAAAAAAAATTTTGGGCCGGGCGCGGTGGCTCAAGCCTGTAATCCCAGCACTTTGGGAGGCCGAGACGGGCGGATCACGAGGTCAGGAGATCGAGACCATCCTGGCTGACATGGTGAAACCCCGTCTCTACTTTAAAAATACAAAAAACTAGCCGGGCGAGGTGGCAGGCGCCTATAGTCCCAGCTACTCGGGAGGCTGAGGCAGGAGAATGGCGTGAACCCGGGAGGCGGAGCTTGCAGTGAGCTGAGATCCGGCCACTGCACTCCAGCCTGGGCGGCAGAGCGAGACTCTGTCTCAACAAAAAAAAAAAAAAAAAAAAAGAAAAAAAAATTTTTTTGAGAATGAGTTTTGCTCTTGTCACCCAGGCTGGAGTGCAATGGCATGACCTTGGCTCACTGCAACCTCCACCTTCCAGGTTCAAGCGATTCTCCTGCTCCAGCCTCTCTAGTTAGGATTACAGGTGCCTGCCACTATGCCCAGCTAATTGTTGTACTTTTAGAAGAGATGAGGTTTCACCATGTTGGCCAAGCTGGTCTTGCACTCCTGACCTCAGGGGATCCACCCACCTCGGCCTCCCAAAGTGCTGAGATTACAGGTGTGAGCCACTGTGCCAGCCAAAAAAAATTTTAAGTATCCTCCTATAGTCAAGCTCTGATGTCAGATTGCTTGGGGTTAAGTGCTTCCTCTACTATATACTAGCTGTATGACCTTGGGTAAGTTACTCCTCTTACCCTCCATGTCATCTGTAAAATGGGGATGGTAACAGTACTTACTGCACAGGGTTATTGCATGAGGATTATATAGGATACTTCATATAAAGTATTTAGGATACTGTCTTGCACAAGTGCTAAAGTCTTACTAATCCCGACAAAGCCAATTTTCTGATACCCAAGGGAAAAAAAAGTACCCTCTCTTTTTTTTTTCCAAAAGATTAAAAGTACCCTCTTTCGATATTTGTTCACAGTTCTGCCTCCCTCCTCACCTTGCCATGGCTTCAAAATGGGCACAGTTTACTCCCCCAACAACTTTAGGTGTGGGTATGTGTCTTGCTTTTAGTCCATAGGTACGAGAGTGAATGTAATAAACATTATGTCTGTTCTGGGGGTAAAAAGACCCTCCTAACTTTCATCTAATCACTTTTTAAAAATTACATTCTACCTACCAAAAAATGCGCAAATCAGAAGTATATAGAAATTTTGGCAAGTGATGTCACCAAAATGGTGGAGTAGGAGATACCAGCCTTCATACCCTGTCAAAAGAAACAAATATACACTGCTATCCACAAACCAAAATAGCCCTGGAGGGCTCAAGGGCAATTGTCTTTTTATATATGTATGTATGTTAGTATGTTTGTATGAATTAATGCATGGCAGGATCTCCCACTCTGTCGCCCAGGCTGGAGTGCAGTGGTGTGATCATAGCACACTGTAGCCTCAAACTCCTGGGCTGAAGTGATCCTCCCACCTCAGACTCTCAAGTAGCTGGGACTCAGGTGCCACCATGCTTGACTAAGTTTTTGGTTGTTTTTGTTTCTCAGTAGAAACAGGGCCTCACTATGTTGCCCGGGCTGGTCTCAAACTCTTGAGCTCAAGCGATCCTCCTGCCTCAGCCTCCCAAACTGCTAGAATTACAGGCATGAGCTACTGCGTCCGGCCTCAAGGGCCCATTAAATAATGTGCAACAACCTAGTGGAGAATTAAAAAAAAAATGCACATAAAGAATTGCTTCTGAGATCAGAATTCCTGAGACACCAGAAGATGGCTAAGAAGAAAGGCAGGGGCTATCAGTATCAGTCATGTGGCCTCCTCTGCAGAGGATACCAGCTTCATTTGCCACAAAGGTAACCAACAGCCATGGCCATAGCAAGCTAGTTTGCACTCCAGAGCCAAGATCTCTCTGCATGTCCACACTCCGAACACCAACTCAGCTGCCATTGAAAGCCCACACTCCAGGCCCTGACTCCAAGGCTGGGCTGTGCACACCTATACTGCAAACAGTAAAGCCACTGCCATAGTAAGGGAGTTTGCACCCTGGGCCCCAGAGCCAAGGTTTCTCTATCTGTTTACACCCTGGCGACCAGCTCAGTCATCATAGAGGGCCAGGCCTTGCCCCAACCCTTAAGCTACTGTAGCTGTGTGCACACTTGTGCTCTTGTCCCTGCCTGTTTCACAAGCTCCCATACTTCACATACCATTATCAACCGTCAGCAGGGTGTCTGTGCCCTGGGCACCAGTGCCATTACCACCCCAGAGCTATAGTCCCTTTACACATGCTGCTCTCTGGGCATCACTCATCAGACACCAGTTTCTTTACCACCTCAAGTGGGCTTGCATGCCAGACCCAGTGTCAAGAAGGATCCCTTTAGCCACAACTTCCCTGGTCGGGGAAAGAGAGATCAAGAGGACCCTACAGTCATCATCACTGAGCACCCCAACAGCCCTTACTACTGCTGCAAACACAGTGTTGGTTGCTGAGGATCCCTGCAGTTTTCAACAGTGGTCTCAGCTGAAACAGCTACAAGGAGACCACACTGCTGCATCCTCACAGCTGCCAGAATCACTGCACCTCACCCAGCCAGTGCTCTCACATCCCCCGCACAGGGAAGTCTTTCCTTAACAAAACCAGCCTGAAAAGTCTGGAAGAGGTGACTGCTGCACCAAATGCACAAACATCAACATAAAGTAAAAAGAAACATGAAAAGCCAAGGAAACATCAATATCAAAAGAACACAATAATTTCCCAGTAGCTAATGCCAGAGAAATGGAGAGCAACAAACTACATAACAAAGAATTCAAAGTAATCATTTTAAGGAAGCTCAGCACACTAAGGAAATACAGAGGAACAAGTCAATGAAATCAGGAACACAAAATTAGAAATTTAATAGATCGAAATTAAAAAAAAGTTCCATAGCTGCAGAGTACAACAAATGAAAAATGCAATAAAGATACCAGGTTCAACATGGCTGACTAGAGTGCAGCTATGATATGCCTCTTCCACAAAGGGGAACCAAAATATTGAGTAAATCACATGAACAGATCTTTTAAGAGAGAACAGGTTGGGAGCGGTGGCTCATACCTGTAATCCCAACACTTTGGGAGGCTGAGGCAGGCAGATCACCTGAGGTCGGGAGTTCGAGACCAGCCTGACCAACATGGAGAAACCCTGTCTGTACTAAAAACACAAAAATTAGACAGGCATGGTGGCACATGCCTGTAATCCCAGCTACTTGGGAGGCTGAGGCAGGAGAATCATTTGAACCCGCAAGGCGGGCTCAAAAAAAAGAGAACACTGAAATTCAAGAGGAGATGGGAGACACTGGTGGAGGAAGGAAGAAATGGGACTGCATGCTTGATATCACCAAGTGCCAAGACTGGCCCCAGACCAGGAAAGGGTGAGTGAAGGAACCCTGGGCACCACATTCCTGCCATAGGCCTCTGAGATCTTAGCTAAAGAAGAGTTCCATGACCCCACAGACCTTCAGACTGGCAGAGGGAGCTAGGGAATTACCTGGTGACCACACACACAGAGGTCACTTGAACTCGCATAGAACCTCAAAGGCTTCCATGTACTGGACAATTTAAACAAAGCGTGACTCTGGGCACCAACCTCCAAGACTCTATGTCCTGTCGTAAGCTGTTGCAGCTGCTGCTGTCTGCCAGACCAGGGAATGAGCAGGGCCCAGGCACTCTCACTCTTATATGCCACAAAGACAGGCTACATCTGAGCATGCCCCATGCCTGCTCATCCCTCCCAAGACTGCCTGCCTTGCCATTCCCATGGCTTGTTGGGGAGGGACGGGACAGGGGGAACCTGACCCCATAGTGTAGCCACCATTGTCCCATCTGAGTGTTTTGTTGGCAGCCTGGGGACAATTTGCTCCTATCACAGCTGGTACTGGAGGCCAAGGGGTCAGTGGACAAGTCTGCTGACTTGGTACTGGTTCCCCAGGACTCAAGCACACCATCCAGGAGCATGGAGATTTATGATCTGATCTCAAGCAGGGTAGAAGCTCCCACTGTCAGAACCGCAGAGAAGAGCATGGTGTGGGTTCGTGCAGTGGCAGAGAAGCATGGTGGCCCTCCCTCCATAAGGCTAAACCAGAAAGGGTATGGCCTAATAACCATGGTTTCTGCCCCTAAGGAGTCACATGGCCTGTGGCTAGGCAATTTGAATGCAGTTGGCTTGGGACTAGCATAACCATTCTGTTCTGCTGCTGACAGCTGAAGGGGTGGCCTACTCCTCCACACCTGTGGGCGTTTCTCGTTAGGTGGAACTAGAGACTTGAGAAAAGAAATGAGACACAGAGACAAAGTACAGAGAAAGAAAAAGTGGGCCCAGGGGACCGGCGCTCAGCATACAGAGGACCCACGCCTGCACCCGGTCTCTGAGTTCCCTAGTATTTATTGATAATTATCTTTACCATCTTAAAGATAAGGGAGTGGCAGGATAATAGGATCATCGTAGGGAGAAAATCAGCAGTAAGACATATGAATAAAGATCTCTGTGACATGAATAAGTTTAAAGGAAAATGCTGTGCCTTGATATGCATATGCAAACATCTCCATAAACCTTTTAGCAGCATTGTGCCAGCAAGTCCCACCTTTGTTTTCTCCTATCCCAGTAAACAGAGCATACAATCGGGTTTTACACTGAGATGTTCCATTGCCCAGGGACGGGCAGGAGACAGATGCTTTTCTCTATCTCAACTGCCAACAACCGCCAAAAGGCCTTCTTTCCTCTTGTACTAGTCCTCCTCAGCACAGACCCTTCACGGGTGTCAGGCTGGGGGACGATCAGGTCTTTCCCTTCCCACGAGGCCATATTTCAGACTATCACATGGGGAGAAACCTTGGACAATACCTAGCTTTCCTAGGCAGAGGTCCCTGGGACCTTTGGCAGTGTACGTGTCCCTGGGTACTTGAGATTAAGAGAATGATGATGACTTTTAACCAGCAAGCTGCCTTCAGGCACTTGTTTAACAAAGGCACATCCTGCACAGCCCAAAATCCATTAAACCTTGAGTCACCACAGCACATGTCTCTTGCAAGGACAAGGTTGGGGGTAGGGTCACAGATTAACAGCATCTCAAATACAGAACAAAATGGAGTCTCTTATGTCTACTTCTTTCTATATAGACACAGTAACAGTCTGATCTTTCTTTTCCCCACAACAGCTAGATACTGGAGACCTTCCAGCTCAGGGGTGTGGGAGCTGGGTGGGTCCCACTGCAACGTGGTACAGTGAAAACCCGGGGCTGTCCCAATTCCCCTGAATGGGCTCTGTAGCACAGGAGAGGCACCTCCCGGTCTCTCTGGAAGATTGCCCCAGTGGCCTGGAAGCTGACCCTAGACCCTTGCCAGCCACCTTGGCAGCGGAGCTGGGATGGGGACCACTGGGAACCCCATGGGCCCACTCATTGCCCAGGAACTCTGATACCTCTCCTGATTAACAAAGGCCAAGTAAAAATTTTACACCATCGCAATACCTGGCGCCTGCAAGCGCCAGCTACTGGCTGGGAGGTCAACCTCCAGGGCCCATCACTTCTACTGACACCATTGGACAGTGCTTGGCCGTCTTTTGCCCGCAAGCTCCACCTACTGGCCGGTAGAGTGAACTGCACAACCCAATGTAATTCCTCCTGACAGAAGTACACAGCTCTGGAGAATGAGATAAGCCTCCCAACACCTCCACCTTCCCATCTCTGTAGGAGACAGTGAGCCATTACTACAACCTAAAACAACCAGCATTTGAGAGAACCACTACATTAAGGCTATTATTAGTACAGAGCTTTGGCCCCCTAAAAACAAAGAGAAGCAGACTATGCACTTACCTTGCAATGCCCTACTTCAGAAATGAAGGAGAGATAAAGACTCTCAGACAAAAGCTATGGGGGTTCATCGCCGCTAAACCTGCCGTATAAGAAATGTTAAGGGAATTCTTCAAACTGAAAGAAAAGGATGCTAATTATTAACAGGAAAACATGAATATGAAACTCACTGGTTAAAAAGTAAGTACATAGTCAACCCTAGAATACTCTAATACCATAATGGTGGTTTATAAATCAACTTATATCATTAGTATGAATGTTAAAAGACACAACTTTAAGCTGGGTGCGGTGGCTCACGACTGTAAGCCCAGCACTTTGGGAGGCCAAGGCAGGCAGATCACCCGAGGTCAAGAGTTCGAGACCAGCCTGGCCAACATGGCGAAACCCCATCTCTACTAAAAATACAAAAATTAGCCACGTGTGGTGGCGGGCGCCTGTAATCCCAGCTACTCAGGAGGCTGAGTCAGGGAGAATCGCTTGAACCCGGGAGGTGAAGGTTGCAGTGAGCTGAGATTGTGCCACTAAACTCCAGCCTGGGTAACAGAGGGAGACTCCATCTCAAGAAAAAAAAAAAAAAAAAAAAAACACACACAACTTGAAAAAATAATAATAGCGATAATAATTTGTTAATGGATATGTGATATAAAAAATATAAATTGTGACATCAAAAACAAAATGGGGAGCATGGAGTAAAAGTATAGTTTTTTTAATGCAATGAAAATTATTAGTCTGAAATATCCGGTTATAAGATGTTTTATATAAGCCTCATGGTAACCACAAACTAAAAGCCAAGAGTAGATGCACAAAAAGTAAACAGTAAGGAATGAAAGCATGCCACTACAGAAAATCATCTAATCACAAAGGAAGACAGCAAGAGAGGAAGAAACAAAGAATCTGCTAAACAACCACAAAACAATTAACAAAATTGCAGTAGTGAGTTCTTCTTTATCAATAATTATCTTGAATGTAAATGGGTTAAATTCTCTGATATGGTTTGTATATTTGTTCCCTCCAAATGTCATGCTGAAATGTGACCTCCATTATTGAAGGTAGGGCCTGGTGGGAGGTGTTTGAGTCATGGAGGTGGATTCCTCATGGATGGCTTAGCATTATCCCCTGGGTGACAAGTGAGTTCGTGTTCTGAGTTCACAAGAGATCTGGTTATTTAAAAGAGTGTGGGACTTCCCCCTTCTCTTGCTTCCTCTCACCATGTGACATGTGACTTCACCTTCTACTACGAGTAAAAGCTCCATGAGGCCCTCACCAGAAGCTGAATAGATGCCAGCACTGTGCTTCCTGTACAGTCTACAGAACTGTGAGCCAATTAAACCTCTTTCCTTTATAAATTACCCAGTCTTAGGTATTCCTTTATAGCAACACAAAATAGATGAACACATTCTCACATGAAAAGATGCAGAGCAGGCCGGGCGCGGTGGCTCACGCCTGTAATCCCAGCACTTTGGGAGGCCGAGGCGGGTGGATCACAAGGTCAGGAGATCGAGACCACGGTGAAACCCCGTCTCTACTAAAAATACAAAAAATTAGCCGGGCGCGGTGGCGGGCGCCTCTAGTCCCAGCTACTCAGGAGGCTGAGGCAGGAGAATGGCGTAAACCCAGGAGGCGGAGCTTGCAGTGAGCCGAGATCGCGCCACTGCACTCCAGCCTGGGCGACAGAGCGAGACTCCGTCTCAAAAAAAAAAAAACAAAAAAAAAAAAACCAAAAAAAAACAAAAACAAAAAAAAAAACAAAAAAAAAAAACAAAAAAAAAAAGAAAAGAAAAGATGCAGAGCAGCTGAATGGATAAAGGAAAAGAAGATCCAACTACATGTTGCCTACAAGGACACACATGGTTTGAAAGAGAACGGATGGAAAAAAAGATATTCCAAGAAAACGGAAACCAAGAGTGCAGAAGACACTATAGTTTTATCAAATAGAATAGATTTTAATTCAAAAACTGCAAAAAGAGACAAGGTAAATATATGACAAAGGGGTGAATTCTGCAAGAGAATGTAACAATTGTAAATATATATGCTTCCAGTGTCAGACCTCCTAAATACAGTCATACCTCAGTATCTTGAGGGACTGGTTCCAGGTCTCTGGCAGATACCAAAAGACACACACATTCAAGTCCCATAATTGGCCCTGCAGAACTCTGCAGATACAGATTTTGCATCCCATGAATACCATATTCTTTATATAGGTTTGGTTGCAGATGTGAAACCTGCTAATACAGGGGGCCAACGGTATTTACTGCCAAAATCTGTATATAAGCAGACCCACGCAGTTCGAACCCATATTGTTCAAGGGTCAAACTGTATGTAAAGAAAGAAAACACAGCGTTCTTTTCTGATCTGAAGGAAGAAATAAAGAGCAACACAGCTGAAGAGGACTTCAATACCCCACTTTCAACAATGGACTTACCATCCAGACAGAAAATCAGTAAGGATATATTTGAACTACATACATTAAACCAAATGGAGCTAAAAGACATATACAGAACATTCGATTTAACAGCAGCAGGATACAAATTCTTCTCAAGCACACACAGAACATACTGCAGGAGAGATCATATATTTGACCACAAAACAAGTCTTTATAAATTTAAGAGACTGAAATAAAATCAAGTGCCTTTCAAATCACAATGTTATGTAACTAGAAATCTAAAAGGAATTCTAGAAAATTCAGAAATATATGGAAATTAAACAGATGCACCTGAATAGCCAATGGGTCAAAGAAATTAAAGGGGATATTTAAAATTTTCTTGAGACAAACAAAAGTGGGAACTCAACATACCAAAATTTACAGTATGCAGCAAAAGCAGATCCAAAAGGAAAGTTTATAGCAATAAATGCCTATGTCAAAAAGAGAAGAAAAATCTGATATAAACAACCTAATCTATTACCTCAGTCAACAGAGTAGAGACAACCTACAGAATGGGAAATAATATATGTAAACCATACATCTGATAAGGGGTTAATATTCAAAAAATATATAAGGATCTGAAGCAATAGTAAGAAAACAAATAACCCTATTAAAAATAGGGGCAAAGGATCTGAATAGACATTTTTCAAAAGAGGACATACAGACAACAGATACATGAAAATATGCAAATCATGAATCATCAGGGAAATGCAAATTAAAATCATGATCTCTCACAACTGTTAAAAATGGCTATCATCAGCTGGGTGTGGTGGCTCACATCTGTAATCCTAGCACTTTGGGAAGCCGAGGTGAGTGGATTGTCTGAGCTCAGGAGTTCGAGACCAGCCTGGGCAACATGGCAAAACCCCGTCTCTACTAAAAAAATACAAAAAAATTAGCTGGGTGTGGTGGTGCACACCTGTAATCCCAGCTACTTGGGAGGCTGAGGCATGAGAATCGCTTGAACCTGGGAGGTAGAGGTTGCAGTTAACCGACATCGTGCCACTGCACGCCAGCCTAAGTGACAGAGCAAGACTCTGTCTCAAAAAAAAAAGGCTGTCATTAAACAGATGAAAGATATCAAGTGTTGGTGCATATGCAGGCAAAAGGGAACCCTGTATGCTATTGGTGAGAATGTAAATTAGTACAGGCATTATGGGAAACTTGTGGTGGTTAAAACAACTCCATATGGGATGCTAATCAGCCATGTTGACTTCTGATTAACCCCAGTTCTGGGAATGCCTCTAAGGTTTCTACTTTCACATACTTTCTGTAAATCCTGTCCTTAGGTCAAAACAATCTTGATGCTCTCATAAACACATACTTACCATAAATCTTGCCCTTAGGCAAATTCCTTATGATAGAAAAGCCCTGGGTCTAGCAGGTAACAGTACAGGGATCCACCATCTCAGAGTCACTGGAGACATGGCTTCTGTTTGTTAAGATCCTATTTTCTTTCTGAGAAACTGGATTTATCAGCCTCTTTCTTTGGCCTCACAGCTCCTCAGCTTTTGGCGGTCAGCTTACATATACCTACTCACTATGAAACAAAACTGTAGTATGGAGATTCCTCAAAACATTACAAATAGAACTACCATATGAACCAGCCGTCCCACTTACAAGTATTTACCTAAAAGATCTGAAATCAGCATGTTGAAGAGACATCTCTACTCTCATGTTCATGAATGTATACAGAAAATGTGGGATACATACACTATGTAATACTATTTAGCCTTAGAAAAGAATGAAACCCTGTCATTTGTGATAACAGGGATGAACCCGGAGGGCATTCTGTTAAGTGAAATAAGCCAGGCACAGAAAGACAAATACTGCATGATCTCACTTATAATATGGGAATCTAAAAAAGTTGAACTCATAGAAGCAGAGAGTATAATGGTGTTTACCAGAGGCTCTGGGGACTGGGAGATGTTGGTCAAAGGATATAAAGTTTCAGTTAGACAGGAAGAATACATCCAATAGATCTACTGAATATCATGCTGACTATAGTTAACAACAATATGTTGTAGACTTGAAAACTGTTGAGAGTAGATTTTAAGTATTCTGACCACAAAAGAAAATGAGGTAATACATATGTTAATTTTCTTCATTTAGCCATTCCACAGGGTATACATATGTCAAAACATATTATACAATATGTAATAAAGTTTTGTCAACTTTAAAAGCTTTTTTTTAAAAAGTACATAGCACAATGAATTATTAAAGTGAACAAACCTATCTAACTCCCACTTACGTCAAAGACTAGAACATTACCAGCACTCCAGAAGTGCCCCTGATATTCCCAACCATTCTTCCCTAGTTGTTAGATAACAACCAACTTTTAACACCATAGATGAGTATTGCCTGATTTAGAACTTTATATAGCAGAATCAAGCTTCTTTTGCATATGGGTTCATTGCATTTAATTTCATAGGAAAACTAAATTTCTGTTCTATGCAAGGCATCAATATATGGTATATACAATCTATATTTTCATTAAATGTTTACAGCCAAAACCAGTTTTCATTATATCCTCTGAAAATGCTTCAAATAAATGTTTATTTTTGATCCTTGCAAATGTTGTGTATGACAGTACAGAGAAACCAACTTCCGAAGAAATAATGCATATTAAAATGAAACATTTGATAAACACAAACCTTTTATACCTACTCTGCTATTGTGTGATCATACAGATTAGTGGGTTTGTAGTAGAGGTTAGAACCCAATTTAATAGACATCTTCGGATGTAAGTAGCTGACAACCTCACAAAAAAGAGGAAAATGAGTTGGAAATCTAAGATTAAGACCTGGAAGATTTCTATTGTGAACAGAAAGAAGTCAGCTTCCTGCTCTTTTCCTGCAGCTATACCCATCCATCTGATACGGAAGGGGGCCAGGGAAGTGCTGGAAAGGGAAGGGCTTGGTCCCTTTAAATGATATGGAAGTGGGGAAGGGAAGTGCTGGGTAGAGGAGGGTGCAGTCTCAGGCTAGGGCTCCAACCCCACAGACCTAGGTGAGAACAGGCATTTTTGTTTTCCTCCCCAAATGTTGCATTTCCCAAGACCACCCTGGCCTGCCATGGCCCCATCCTGTGCCTATAAAAACCCTGAGACCCTAGCAGGCATGGAACAGGAATTAAAAGAAATTAAAGAATGGTTAGCAGAAACTCAGCTGTATGTAAGAAAATCCAGTTCCCCCTGAGAAAGAGAAAGAGCTGGAGTCCTTTAAAAATTAACTGCCTGTTTTTTATGACTAGTGAGCCTTATCTCTCCTCCTTTCTCAGGCATTGTGTAAGACCCTGTTTCTCTAGCTGTGCAGCTGCAAGGTCAACAGACAGATAAACTCAAGTCGTAAAACATGATTTTCCTTGAAAAGTAATAAATGATGTAATGCATGTCTCAATTAATTAAATAACTGTCTTTGTTTCTCGCTTCTGTAATATGCTTCCCCCTGCACAGATCTCCCCCTGCCCCAAGAATTGCTTAAAAGGTAACTTAACTCCTTGTTCAGGGCTCAGTCCTTTGGATGTTAATCCGACTGGGCTGGTGCACCTAAAATAAGGGAAAATATCCTCCTCAACCCCATCGGTCTCTCTGATTCCTTATCAATCCTGCCACAGGCAGACAAACAGCCAGCTGGACGTCGAGAGGGGGCACATGAGCAGAGGAACACAAAAGCGGCTGGACGTCAAGAGGACATTGAGGGGAGCATGCCAGCACACCAGCAGGCCATCAACCAGCGGAATGAGGTGGAGAGTTTGGCTGGGGCAGTCAGAGGAGAGCCCGTGCCACTGAGCGGCCAGACTCCAGGGGAAAAGCATCTCCCTTCTGGCTCCCTCATCTGCTGAGAGTTACTTCCACTCAATAAAAGCTTGCACTCATTCTCCAAGCTCATGTGTGATTCGGTTCTTCCGGTACACTAAGGCAAGAACCCCAGGCCAAGAAAGCCCTCTGTCCTTGAGCTAAGGCAGGGGTCTAACTGAGCTAACACAAGCCGCCCACGGACAACTAAACTAAAAGAGCACCCTGTAACATATGCCCACTGGGGCTTCAGCTGTAAACATTCACCCCTAGACACTGCCGTAGGGTCAGAGCCTCACAGCCTGTCCATTGGTATGCTCCCCTAGAGGTTTGAGCAGTAGGGCACTGAAGAAGCGAGCCACTCCTTCATCACATGCTCTGCGAGGGGGACAAGGGAACTTTTCCTGTTTCACATCCTAACCCTCTTCCTTCTCATCTCAGGAGAAGATGGCCTTTCTGTGCAAAAATATCTAGATTTATCACTTGCCAATTACTCAAAGACTTTTCCCCTTTATATTAAAACATTAATCATAATCACTTAAAAAATTTTTTTAAGAACCAGTTAAAGTGACCTCTTTTACACAGAACTTTTACCACGTGGTCAAGACTGCTCCTTTTCTATTTTTCTTCTATTCCTTGTTCTCTGCTGCTAGTGCTGCTGCTTCAAAAAGTTGAGAGGAAGGCATGTATCAAAAGGTCTCTCAGGACATGTTGTTCTATCCTGTTTCTTTGCTGTGGGATCAGGAATGGAATTTCTGAGAACCTCAAGTTCTCTGCACCCAAGGGTAAAAGGAAAAAAAATCAGCTGAAAAGGAACACTTCCTAACTCATTCTGAGACCAGTATTACACTGATACCAAATCTAGACAAACATACCACAAAAAACTACAAACCAATATCCTTCATAAATACAGATGCAAAAATCTTCAACAAAATACTAACAGTGCTTTATGAATTGGGCTTCAAGCCTAATCAGCTTGCTTCCCAACCCCTTTCATATGGAAATCCAATTCTGCCACTACATTGTTCTTTGTGAGTAACACCTAAAATCATATAACTCCTCTGCTTAAAAACCAACAGCTCTCCTTTACCTAAAGAAAGAAGTCTAGATGGCAAAGCCCGTAATTTGTAGTCCTCTTAAGCCTGGTCCCCATCCTATCTTCCCAACCTTGTTTCCCATTATTCACCTTCACTGACCCTAAAACTACTTTTCACAAAAATGATTCATGCATTTTTGTCTTTCTTCGTTCTTCCCTCTTCCTGGAAAATACTTTCCAACAACTCCATTCTCCAACTTTGCATATTTTAACCCTATTTAATCCTCAATACCCAATTGAGATATTTCATCTAATATTCTTTTTTAAAAAGACCCCATAGCACTTCATCTGAACCTCTCTTATGGCACTTATTTCTTACTTTGGATTAAAATACTTCCGAGCCTCAGTAAAACAAGAGTAATATGTTTTAATTCATAGGACAACTCCCTGTTCTCTGACAATGCTTGCGCTTTTGCACCTCTGTGCCTTTACTGTGCCAAACCTATCACTGATCTCTAGACCTGATCCTGTTTTTTTCACCTCTGTGTAAAATATTCTCCAATATCCTGAATTGTGCTGTACTACGAATTACTCTAGCAACCAAAATAGCCTCAAAATGGATATATTTAAGTAATGAATTGTCTGAAACAGAGGTTGTACATGTACTTGTCAGAAATACTATAAAGTGATTTTATATTATCAAATAGGACAGAGAAAATATCTTAGTGTCCATATAGCTTTGAAGCTGAAATTATGACTTCTATATTTATAGAAAAATAATTGGATATTTGCTTACTATCATGGAAAGATAAAGATCTTCAAGACCTACTACTGAGTGAAAAAGTAACCTTAAGAACATTTCTATAACCATATGTATGTAGGCATGTGTGTATACATATACCCCCACACACTGAATACATATCAAATTTAACAGTGATTACTACCAGGGAGCGGACTGAAAGTAGTAGTGGGGAGAAATTAAAGGGGATTCAAACATGTTACTTTATACACTGATTTTGTTTGAAACTTTTTACAACAAATATATATTCTAAAGTATTTACCTTACCTTAAAACAAAACAAAACAAAAACTGATTGGAACACAATGCTATGACTCAGTCTATCCAGGTCTGATACGAAACAGAACGCTTGCTACTTGGGAATCAGACCTGTGATAGTCTTTAGCATAGCCCACTAATGAAGAATACAGAAGTCAAGTGTAGCTCTACATCAGACCTCACTACAGCCCTGTGAGGAATAAGCAGGGCAGAAATTCACCCTCACAGAAAAACTGAGGACCAGAAAGGGTTGTAAAGGGCTTGCCGAAGACCTCATTAAACTGCAGAATTAGGCTTAGAGGCAAAGTCTTTGGATTTGAAATTCAGGGCTCTTTAACTACCTATTACCCTTCATTATCAGAGCTGCTAAGGCTTACAAGCTCCAAGGACTCCATGGTTAAAGCCTATCTGGACACCATACCAGAAAGATAACAGGACCTAACACAGTGATCAATTATTACCATAGTTTTCATTTCTACTAAGCCATCTAAACCTTCTTCCCCGGAATAATCACGCATATCCCAACAGACCAAGTAGGCAAAAGAATCTATTATGGACTTGTGGGGCTCAATAGATAACATCCCTTTTAAGCAAGTTTAGAACCAATAAAAAGAGACACCATGTAACATTGAAAACATCATGTTTATCACTGATAAAAGATCTGAAGGATGATGCTTTCGTGTAGATTTCCTGATATGAATGCTAGAAGGAAACACACTTTACCAGTCACTGGCAATACTGAACAACTAAGACAGGCCCCTGTGATGCCGACATCACAGAAGGACAGAGCACACTCTCTTCAGACAAGCTGGCTCCCAAAGAGAAAGAAGAAAGATGGGATTGAGCTACCGGGCATACCCATGTTTCTCTCCGAAAAGCACCAAGATGGTAAGTGCAGGGGCAAAAAGAGTTCCTTCTATGTTGAAGAAAACCGCAACAGATAAGACTAAGTGTTATCCTTTAATACGATTCTTCTTAGATTCTTTTTTTTTTTTTTTTTTTTTTGAGACGGAGTCTCGCTCTGTCGCCCAGGCTGGAGTGCAGTGGCCGGATCTCAGCTCACTGCAAGCTCCGCCTCCCGGGTTCACGCCATTCTCCTGCCTCAGCCTCCCAAGTAGCTGGGACTACAGGCGCCCGCCGCCTCGCCCGGCTAGTTTTTTGTATTTTTTAGTAGAGACGGGGTTTCACTGGGTTAGCCAGGATGGTCTCGATCTCCTGACCTCGTGATCCGCCGGTCTCGGCCTCCCAAAGTGCTGGGATTACAGGCTTGAGCCACCGCGCCCGGCCTTTTTTTTTTTTTAAATCAGGCTAATGGTTTTACCATACACCAGTGGTTCTTAAATGCAGGTCTACTGACCACCATTGTGCCTGCAAAATCATTGCAAATGTCAGCACAGTGAAAACAGCAAATAGCATCTTACTTCTGTTTTGTTGTTGTTGTTTTTGAGACAGAATCTCACTGTGTTGCCCAGGATGGAGTGCAGTGGTGAAATCCTGGCTCACTGCAACCTCTGCCTCCCACATTCAAACAATTCTCCTGCTTCAGCCTCTAGAGTAGCTGGGATTACAGGCAACTGCCATCACGCCCAGCTAATTTTTGTATTTTTAGTAGAGATGAGGGTTTCACCATGTTGGCCAGACTGGTCTTGAACTCCTGACATCAAGTGATCAGCCCGCCTCGACCTCCCAAAGGGTTGGGATTACAGGCGTGAGCCACTGTGCCCCGCCAGCATCTTAGTTCTACTTTTATTTTTTTCACAGTACCCAAAAAGGTTGAAAGAACTGTTACTATGTACTGACAGGTTTCTCTTACATATAGTAGGGGATACTCATTGAAATGTTACACCTCTAGAAAAAATTTAGGTGTGTCTTCAAAGCTGACTATCAATTGTCCTTTGACTTATGGAATGGCAGTCAACAAGTAATGGGTCTCTTAGCTCACTAGTGTTGAGAAATGCAGACTGTATTCAGCTCTGGTACCTGAGCTCTTTTAAGAAAAAATGTGGGAAACAAATGAGAAGCATAACTAACAGTCATACAATTCTTCCCATTTAGGTTAAGACAGGGAAGAAAGAGATCCAAACCACAAGAAAGAAAGTACAAAACTAAAGTACGGGCTGCGTGCAGTGGCTCACACCTGTAATCCCAGCACTTCGGGAGGCAGAGGCAGGTGGATCACCTGAGGTCAGGGGTTTGAGACCGGTCTGGCCAACATGGTGAAACCCTGGCTCTACTAAAAATATTAGCCAGTTGTGGTGGCGGGCCCCTATAATCCCAGCTACTTGGGAGGCTGAGGCAGGAGAATCACTTCAACCCAGGAGGCAGAGGTTGCAGTGAAGCGAGATCATATCATTGCACTCCAGCCTGGGCAACAAGAACGAGACTCCATCTCAAAAGCAAACAAACAAATAAAAACTGAAGTACGGTTTAGCAAGAGATTAAAAAATAAAAAGTAAATGTTCTGGAGCCACTTCCACCTGGACTGTATACAATTCACACTCTACCACTTGCTATCTCTAGCAAATTACTTGGTTTCACTGGGCCTAAATTTCCACATTTGTATTATAAAAAGGAGACATGTTTCCTATGGTTTTAAGGATTATGGAAGGCAATAAAAAATCCAAACAAAGCATCTGACATTCATCTGTCTGCTCAACATAATGGGCACCTGCTAGGACACTGATTAACTGATTATCATCATTAAGAGGGCAAAAAAGATAAGAGACTAAAACCCTAATCTCAAACCCAGGTCCATGTGAGAATTTTGCAAGCAGATAAAGTATAAATTACACTATGTTTAGTTATATTTTTTGCATTGTTTTTACGGAATGTGAAAAACACAGAAGTCTTTAAACTGCTAGCTGAATAAAGCCAAATAAGATAACTCTTTTATAAATAGATGGCAAATCGTAAGCTGTTACAGTTATACTGTAAGCATCAGTATGTTATACTATACAGCAGCCCATGTTAATCTTTAAAAATATAAGGATAGCTTATTGGGACAGTTTGTTTAAAAAGCACAAGCTAAGGAGTCAGGCAGATCTGTGTTCAAATCTTACTTTGCAAAATTGCTGAAAGGATCAGCGCCAATGTGCTTTAAAGTATCCATTAAGGGCAGTTTGTATTACTTTGCTAAGGCTGCTATAAAGTACCAATGACTGGGTGGCTTAAACAACAGAAATTTATTTTCTTACCGCTCTGGAAGCTAGAAGGCCAAGATCAAGGTGTTGGTAGGTTTGCTTTCTTCTGAGGCCTCTTTCTCAGGTGTCTTCACATAGTCACCCCTCTGCATCTGTATCCTAATCCCTTCTTAGAACACCAATCATGTTGATTAGCAGTCACCTATATAATCTCATTTTACCTTATTTGCCTCTTTAACGGCCCCATTTCCAAATACAGGTACATTCTGAGGTACTGGCAATTAGGACTTCAACATATAAATTTGCGGGGGATACAACTGAACCTACAGCACATCTCAATTGTTTAAAGCATTTAGCACTGTATCTGGCAAACAGGATCCTCGATAGAGCAGCTATTACAAGCAAGATAAGAAAAAAAGAGAATAGTTTTTAAAAAGATTTAATAGTATCCTGTGACAACAAGGGGGATTGGTTTTACGACTTAGACATATTGGGTTGTTCTAACTAAAGGACTTCTAATTTGATTCCTTGAGGGTGCTAATTATCCCTTCAGCAATCATACGTCCAGGATGAAAAGCAGAGAAAAGTTAACAATGTTTTAACATTGTTCTGAGTCTACTGAATTTGCGGGGGGGAGGGGGAAGAATTCCCTCTTTATATTCCCTCCATAATGGCTGGGAGTTTCTCTCGTGAGGTCTTTAATCTAGGTATATGCATCTGGACTTATATACATGTATCAGCATATCAGGACAGAAACAAAGGCAAGAGAAGAGACTGGGGAATACAGGAATTCTTACTCACTCTTCCCATGTTCTCTAAAGGAATCCAAAAGAGTTGTGAGGTGAGAAGAAAAAGGAAGAGTTTTTAACATTAGACTTCCTTATCCACCTGGCTTCAGAAGTCTGCCACAGAGTGAGATCTAAGAAAGGTCAAATATGGCTGGACCAAGAAAGGAGGTACTAACCATTCATTGCCTGTATGCCACCACCTCACCTCATCAACACCTATGCAACAAAGCAATTACACGATTGTCTGAAAATAATGCCTATTTATCTAATTTAAGAGTTTTTTGAAATTAACGTTGGATTCATTTTTCATCCAACATTGTATCTATAACATACAAAGCAACAAGAGACTGTCATCTAAAGAAATTTCACAGATAACATTATTTTTAAAACAATAATTTCTCATGAATGCAATTTTTTACTTAATAGCTGGCATTTGAGTACAATGAAGACACATGAAAATTACTTTTTAAATCAGGACAGAAAAAATATTCTGGTAACACAATCTTTTTAAAGCACTTTATTGAGATGTTTCTCACAAACTAGGGGGAGAAATAAGAGAAAATAATAAGGATATTTTAAAACACAAGTGAAAAGCACCAAAGACAATTCGGCACCATTAACTCTGATGAACTCCAGAGTTTCTGGTTTCCAGTTCTTTTAATCTACACTGTAATTTAGTATTCAAAGAAAGTATTCTTTCTGAAAGAATACCAAATCCAGTAACTCCTGAAATGATACATAACAAGCAGTGACACTACTCCCTTAGTTCCTCTTAGGTCCACACATACATACCAATATAGTTCACCAAACATAAATCTTCCCTTGTAAATAAACAGATTAAGATTAAATATATGATACCATCTTTTCAGAAACAAGATTATTAGTACCAAAGCAGACTAGAACATGAATGTCACTAATTGAAAAACTAATAATTCCCTTTTTACTTCAGATGGCTTCAAGTGTTCAACAATATTTTAAAGACTTTTTTTTATACATGTTAAAATATAGCCTATTTTTCTTTAAGACAGAAATGTACGAACAGTACCCTTGATTATACCCCTGCAAATAGGGCATTTTCTTAGAGAAGGGGCACATTCCTGGCATACTACCAGATGACCACAAGGAATAAATACAATAGAAACTTCTTTGTCCATACACACTTTACAAGTTCGTTCTTCTTGCAACCTCCTCAATTGTTCTTCCAGTGACAGACCTAATAACAAAAAATTACTTTAGTAAAACTGCTTCCACTTCATTCCCCATTAAAAAAAAAAGAGTAATAATTCATGTTGGTTTTAAATCTTTGTTTTACCTGAAACATCTTCTGTTGGAATATACTTCATATTCTTATCCACTGAGGAAAGAAAACATATAAAAAGCATCACTCTACAAAACTGAGCCACCGTGTCTAGCCAGTCCTAAGAATTTCTAAAATAATTTTCTCAACAAACTCACCAAATAAGTTCTTATACAATGTAGAGTCAATTTCTTTTAGACAGTTTTTGAAGATGTTGGCTGCAGCATTTCCTTTAACCAAAACGGTATCAATCAGTTCTCTCGCTTGTAAAGGTATCTGTGTTTTTTGTTTAATAATATCATGTTCCTGTTTATTAATTACATTGGCCTTTAAAAGATTATCCAAAATAGGAAGCACACACGTCAACTGTTGAAAGAGAGCCATTCTATTCTTCCGAATTAATGACAAATCATCTTCATTAAAAAAAGAAAAAGAAATCCATTAGAATTTAAACTCCTTTAACTATACTCATATAGTCACTAATAACCAACCCTACAAACAATTTAGGCACTAAAGTTCAAAAAAGAACAAAGTAACTTGTTTGCATTTGAAAGTTTGTTGTTTGGTAAACTTCCAGAGGAAGTCTCTGGTTCTGTAATTTTTAAGTCTACATGTTTACATGTCCTAGAACTCTGCTTTTATTTTGTTGCAAGTAAGAGATTTTTAGAAGACAGTAATAATTTCCCCCACCCTATATAATAATACTGAGTTATATTTCCATTATATCACTTTACTTTTGTAAGCACTTTCATAGTAATTTGTCTCATTTGATACAGTGATCCTGTCAATTAAACAAGGGAAGTATCACTGGCTCTCATTTTCACATAGGGAGAAAAAAGACTCAGATAAGAATGAGTGGCCTGTCCAAGATCACAGAAAGAATAAGCTGCAGAACCAGGTATCCTAGACGACTGTTCTTTTCAACACCCCATATTTAAGACGCGGTATTGTAGTATTGTAAGGTTTGAGCTGTGAAGTCAAAACAGACCTACGTTCCAGTTGGCTAGGCTCACTCACTAGCTATGCCTCCTCATCTTTCCCCATACACCTCAGTTTCCTCATCTGTAAAATATACATAATGGTACCTTCCTCAGAGTTGTGAGGATTGAATAATACATGTAAAGCATCTGGCACAATATGTGGTACACAGTTAACTACCATTATTATTTTATAAATATCTATGTTTATAGCAATTTTAAGAAAAACTACGTAAGAATGAAGCCTGACCTTTTTATTAAAAGTCAACGTTTTTCCTTCAATATTGCATCCCATAAAACTCCATAGTTAATTTATATTTATGGAATATGGTAGTTCCTTCTTTTGGTATCTGAATCATTAAAAAATTTAATTGTCTATTTTCAGACTTTCAAAAAAATTTTAAAAGTACATCTCTACAAAGTACCAGTTTAATGAGAAATAAATTATAAAAACAGAAGTCTATCTTCTTTCCCCTTTTACATCTTTCTAGAAGTGAACTGCTCTAATACTCTCAAAACTATAAAATTCCATTCTGTGACCACAACTTTTTCTTCTACTGAAATAATTCCTCTCACTGCTAACAAATTTGTTCTTCACCTTTTCAAGATCTCCACGTCATTCCCAATTCTACCTGCACAAGGCTGTCTCCAGGCTTTGCTTCAAATCTCCTATTCCAATCTAGGTAGCAGTCAGGTGTTTCAATGAGGTTCTCTGTATTAGCACCCTTAACTCATCTTCCATATTCCTTACTTGGCCTTTCCCCTATTAACACTGCCAAATCTGTAATTCAGTACTATCTTCCGACCCACACAAAGTATGAGAAAGTCATAAATCTAAGGTGACAGTAATTTCATATAACCTTAGCTGGATTTCATTACTACTTAACAATCCTTAAATTGACCTTCCTTAGGCCCTTTCTTTCACCAAGTCCCTCCCACTTCCCAAGTCAATCTACCTAATGGATAAAAATATATATATAAATAAAGAAATAAATTGATGTGCTAGGAGCTGTGTTAAAGTGTTTTATTTGCAATATCTCATTTAATTCCAACAGCAACCTTATGGGATTCATACTATTATTATCCCCATTTTACAGATAAGAAAGCAGATGTCTGGTTGAATAAATAGCCAAGCTAGTAACTGATGGAGTTGGAATTTTTTTTTTTTTTTTGAGACAGTCTTGCTCTGTCCCCCAGGCTGGAGTGCAATGGCGCAATCTCGGCTCCCTGCAAGCTCTGCCTCAGCCTCTCGAGTAGCTGGGACTACAGGCGCCTGCCACCACGTCCGGCTAATTTTTTGTATTTTTAGTAGAGACGGGGTTTCACCGTGTTAGCCAGGATGGTTTCGATTTCCTGACCTCGTGATCCGCCCGTCTCGGCCTCCCAAAGTGCTGGGATTACAGGCGTGAGCCACCGTGCCCGGCCTGGAGCTGCAATTTAAACACAAATCTGTTTCAATGTAGAAATCCAGACTTTAAACATTTTGCTACATGGTCGTGCAATAATGTACCCCCTTTTTTTTTTTTTGAGACGGAGTCTCGCTCTGTCGCCCAGGCTGGAGTGCAGTGGCCGGATCTCAGCTCACTGCAAGCTCTGCCTGCCGGGTTCACGCCATTCTCCTGCCTCAGCCTCCCAAGTAGCTGGGACTACAGGGGCCCGCCACCTCGCCCGGCTAGTTTTTTGTATTTTTTAGTAGAGACGGGGTTTCACCGTGTTAGCCACGATGGTCTTGATCTCCTGACCTCGTGATCCACCCGTCTCGGCCTCCCAAAGTGCTGGGATTACAGGCTTGACCCACCGCGCCCGGCCAATAATGTACTCTTAAGTTATTTCCTATCTTTACTTACAAGCTTAAAAAGAAAGCATCTTCCAACCCAATACTCCAATACATATGCAACCTTCGCCTCTCTGCTGGCCCTTTAACCCTGTTTTCTGCACACTAGTCTCGCCAGCTAGCGTATATACTCCTTGAGAGCAACCACCATGATTAGGCACAGTATTTGGCACTGGGGCTCATGGTCAATAAATATTTATTGAAGGAATAAATGATTACTCAAAATACTTGTTTTGGGGGGCCGAAACTTAACACTGTCTGGACGAATACAAAAATTAGTTTTCCTGTTATCCTTGGATTGGGCAGGTGGTTCTCATCAAGCCCCAGAATTTTATTGTAAGTTCTATTTTTTGTATGCGGACCATTTAGCAAGGATTAGGGAGTAAAATATCATATTAAAAATATGATTTGAAGAAACTTAAAAAACAGGTTGAAAAAAGACCTGCATCCAACTTTAATATCTTGCTTTTTCAAAACAATTTAAATTTGTTATGTATGAGAAAGAAATGGAATACAGCTCAAGGAAGAGCTTATTATGCTAAAATTCTCTGATTGGCATAAATCAGGGAACCTCAGCCAAAAATAAATATGTAGAAAAAAGCTGCAGTCAGTGGTTCTCAACTAGAAGCAATAGAGAGGGGTAGAAAAGGAGGGATGGTTTCGAAATTACTGGAGGACTGCTACCAGCACTTAGTGGATGTGAAACAAGCATGTTGTTCTGTAACATGTGAGACAGTCCTAAGAGTTCCATTGAGAAATAATGCAGGTGACTAACATTCCCAAATACCTGATGCCATTTCTTCAGCTTGTCTTTCCTTCTCCTCTTCTCTTTTTTCATCTTCAGCATTAAGAAGTGCTGATACAATATCATTAACTGTTTTGTAGTTCTCTCCAGTTGTCAGGATTTTACTTTGAACTGTTTGTTTTACCAGGTCTCTACTAAAGCCCATTTCCAAGGCAGATTTAACCACAGGTGTATTCATCATGACGGCATCTTCTGAAGAACTTTCTCCGGGTCCAAAATGAATAACTATTTGAAAAGACACATGCTAATATTAAATTCCACAAACATAAACCTATGGAAAAAAGTATCACAGCACAATCTTTATTCATCCTTTACTCTCATATTCTGGTAAAGGAGATGAGCTATATGCATCAATTACCTATAACTCCAATAAAAGTCTGAACTTCATAATGGTCAAATGAGAATACAATTAATATGCTATACTCTTCACAAAACCCACCTCTCTGGCTACATCCTAGACCTACTTAATGAAAGATTATCTAAGGATAAGAATTAGCAATCTGTATCTTTTAAATATTTCCCCAAATGATTCTGATGTATAGTCATTTCTGGAAACCAAAATGCTACACAAACTTAGAAGTGAGAAATAATCTTCTCCAGCCAGGAAAGTGGGGGAAAATCACAAAGACTTCATGGAAAAGTGGCATTAGAGTTTGGACTTGAAGGATGGACAGGGTCTAGACAAGTGGATAGCTGAAGTAGAGAGAATAACAAACAAAAATAGGAAGTATAGCAAAATAGAAGATCAGTTCACCCAGAAGACGTAGTGAAAAAGTATGGCTTAAGAAGTAATTAAAGCAATATGATTTTAGGCAGTGACAGATGCTCTGAAGAAAAAAGTAGTGTAAGGTCATTAAAAGAAACTGGGAAGCAGGAAGACATTTTAGATAGGGTAGTCAGGGAAGCATTTTCTGCTAACAGTCAATGCTAGCCCATATGATACTTTAATGAAAAAAATACAAAAAGACATAATTCTTCAAGATACTACTGCCATCTTCTGTGAAACTGTTATAACAAACATATAAATATACAATGTCAACAATGTGCTCTCTTGTTCAAATATGCGTGGAATCCCTGTTTGGAGAAACGGCACCAGAACAAAGACTTAAATAACAAGGAATGAGCTCTATTTCACTTTTAAGTGCATCCCTTAAGGAAATACTTAATGTTCAAGGTAAGAGACACATGAGAGGATCGTTACAGCAATATTTACAGCAGGAAAAAAAAAAACCCAGAAAACAACATAGCTCTCAATAGGGAATGGATAAATAAAATACAATATATGCTGGACTACTGTAAAAATATTTAAAAATATACAAATGAACTAAACTGGTATAAATCTAGTCCATGTTACTGAGCTCTGGGTGTTAGAAGTTAGAAACAGAACTGTATGTAAGCATCAGAGGGAAATTTGGCATTGCCTACAGCATTTAGTTCTTTTTCTTTCCCTTATGAAGAATGTATACATCTATTACATGTGCAATTATTAATACTCGGGGGGGGAAGGAGTAAGCTATGGAAATATGTCAAAGAAGTCTTCTAAGCAAAGAGAATAGCAAGTGTAAAAGCCTTAAATTAAGTGAAAAGCTTGACATGATCAAGAAACAGAAAGAAGGTGGCAGAAGGTAAAAGAGGACAATGCCCAGATGAGCAGAGCCTTCCTAAGAGTTTATATTTTATTCTAATTTTGGTAGACTATTCCAGGAGTGTTTTAAGCATGCAATTGATAAAACTTGACTTGTGTTTCAGAAGATGACTTCTTAATGCTGAAGATGAAAAAAGAGAAGAGGAGAAGGAAAGACAAGCTGAAGAAATGGCATCAGGTATTTGGGAATGTTAGTCACCTGCATTATTTCTCAATGGAACTCTTAGGACTGTCTCACATGTTACAGAACAACATGCTTGTTTCACATCCACTAAGTGCTGGTAGCAGTCCTCCAGTAATTTCGAAACCAACCCTCCTTTTCTACCCCTCTCAATTGCTTCTAGTTGAGAACCACTGACTGCAGCTTTTTTCTACATATTTATTTTTGGCTGAGGTTCCCTGATTTATGCCAATCAGAGAATTTTAGCATAATAAGCTCTTTCTTGAGCTGTATTCCATTTCTTTCTCATACATAACAAATTTAAATTGTTTTGAAAAAGCAAGATGTTAAAGTTGGATGCAGGTCTTTTTTCAACCTGTTTTTTTTTTAAGTATCTGCAAATCATATTTTTAATAAGGTATCTTCTGTGGAGATGTACTTTAATGGGGTAATCTGGAATCAGGAAGACTTGTTAGGATGTTAGACACAGATGACGGTAGTTTGGATTAGGTTAATAGTGGTGGAGACAGTGAGATGTAGTCAGATTTGGCATATGTTATGAAGACAGAAATGAAAAGACTTTAATAGATTAAATATAAAAACTAAAGGAAGGAGAGGAATCAGGGATGATACCTATCTTGAGCCAACTTTTAATGCTAAGAAATGAGTACCATTAACTGAGATGGGGAAGATCAAAGAAGGAACAAATCTGATGAATGAAGAATGGGGGAGAAAATTTCTGGTTTGGTCCTATTAACTCTACGATGTCTGTTACAGCCAAGTAGAGATTTAAACACTCAGCTGGACATTCCAGCTTGGGGCTCAGGAAATGTAGAAATAAGCTGAGCTTTGAGGGGTACTCCATCATTTTAAAGTTTGAAAAAGGAGCAGCCAACAAAGGAAATTGTTCAGGATCAACCAGGGAAACAGAAAACCAAGGGTATGGGATCTGATTAGTCAAGCAAAAAACGTGTCTTAAGAAAGATGAGGCCAAGTGCAGTGGCTCATGCCTGTAATCCCAGCACTATGGGAGGCCGAGGCAGGCAGATTGCTTAAGTTCAAGAGTTTGAGACTAGCCTGGGCAACATGGTGAAACCCTGCATCTACAAAACACACACACACACACACACACACACAGACACAATTAGCTGAACGTGGTGGTGCATGCCTGTAGTCCCAGCTACTCGGGGGGCTGAGGTGAGAGGATCACCTGAGCCAGGGAAGTTAAGGCTACAGTGAGCCATGATGGCACCACTACACTACAGCCTAGGTGACAAAGTGAGACCTTGTTTCAAAAAAAGAAAAAAGAAAGACAAAGCACCCAATGATTATCAAATGCTGGTTAACAGGTCAAGTGGTGGATTTGCTAACATGGCAGTCCTTGGTTACCATGACAAGAACAGTTCCAACAGAACAAGAGAAAGAATGAAAGGTGAGAAAGTAAAACAGAGTAAGCATAGATAAATCTTCCTAGGTATTTTGTTGTAAAGGGAAGCAGAGTAATAAGATAATAGCTGAATGGGGACATTGGTTCATGGAAGTTTTCCTAGGATTAGCAAAAGTACATTATGTTTATATGCTAACATGAATGATTCAGGAGAGATGGAAAAATTGAAGACTCGAGAGAAAGGGTATGTCACTGCCAAAGTAACCTTCTTAAGTTGGCAGCAGGGGATGGAATACAGAGGACAAGTGGAAGTACTGGCCTTAGAAAAGGGAAAGGACAATTCATCTCTTATGAACGAACAGAAAGAAAAGTACAAGGATAAATTATGTAGCCTTGTGGTTTTGCTGGTGAGGCAATAAAGCAGCTCTCTTTTGGATTCTATTTTCTTAGGGAAGCAAGGTTATAAACTGACAAGGTGGGAAGAGAGTGTTAGAAAATTACCAAGAAAGAAAACAAGAAACAGTCATTTAAAGATTGACAAAGTGATTTTATTAGGAACTATGGTAGAACTTCAGGGGAGCCTACTTGACAGCAGTGGTTAAAAATTTTAAGAACAGCCCACACTGCTATCTATCTTTTCTAGGTCCATTACACAAGAGATAGCTGTCATGTACCCAGGTACTCTCCTTCCTATTTCCCAGTCAAATACTACCAAATCCTTCATCCAGTCCTCCTGAGCCATGGTTTCTAAGATTCATACATCTTGGTCACCTTTCTCTGGTCCAGTTAACAAATCTACCAGTATCTTTCTTGAAATGCTGTGCCACAAACAGAACGGCCCTTGGTACATAAAACAGTGGATTATTACCTTAGCCATTTTAGACACCATAACATATGTATATTACATAAACTGGCAGATGTGGCTAACATTAAGCTCTAATCAAAAGCTATACTATTTCCTGCCCTTGCGTTGAAATACAACATACCTGACTTAAATACCTAACATCTAGTCCAATTCGTAAATCATATGTGAACTGCTTTTCCAAATCATGCTAGCTCACAGCAACCTTTTCTTTTCTGGGGGGCTTATTATTTGCACCGCTTATTTGGCATTGCTTCAAGCTATCTGTTGTTTTTCTTTTGCTTATGTCTCATTTCTCCAGTTGGAATGTCAGCACTAAAAGTGGTAAGTATAGCACTAGAACAAAAACTAGTGTGTAAGCATATATATATAAAATATATATATATAAAATATTTATTAGCTGACTTCCCAGTATTTTTCCCTATGGCTTCAGAAACTCTTTTAAAAAGTACATACTTTCATTCCTACATTTGTTTTTTTGGAGACCGAGTCTCACTCTGTCGCCCAGGCTGAAGTGCAATGGCACAATCTCAGTTCACTGCAACCTCCGCCTCCTGGGTTCAAGCAATTCTCCTGCCTCAGCCTCCCGAGTAGCTGAGACTACAGGCGCATCACGCCCAGCTAATTTTTGTATTTTTAGTAGAGATGGGGTTTACTATGTTGGCCAGGCTGGTCTCGAACTCCTGACCTCAGGTGATCTGCCAACCTCGGCCTCTCAAAGTGTTGGGATTACAGGCATGAGCCACTGCACCTAGCCTATTCCTAAAATTCTTATAAAAATTTACACTCTATACTTAAAATTATTTCATACATACTTGGTGGGTCAGCATTTTCGTCTCCAGTAGTATCCGAAGTTGACAACAGCTATGAAACAAGAGAAAAGTTAATAGGTAAAATCAGATATCCCCAACAATCTGAAAGGAACAACACTAAAGTAAGTTTATGTTAAGTATATGTATATATTCTATTGAGAACTGAGTGATTTATGAGCTTTACTTTGCTTTCTTTCACCCTAATCACATAGATTTCCTTAAATTTCATGTTATCCCAAATTAGAATTCAAGTATTTCTCTAGTTTCAGGAAAGTAGAAAAATGTATCAGTGGTTTCTCATTCCATTAGGAAAATAAGATTTTAACTGGGTTACTCTCAAAGGGTCTCAGAGCCTAACAAGTTATTTTTTGTTTGTTTTTCTGGAAAACAGCAAAGAGACACTAAAGCTCCTTCTCTAATCCCATCACAAATTTGTACAGTGGCAGCATAAATGATTTTTCAAAATAGTAAAAACAAACAACAATCTTTTTAAAAAGCCCTAAACAATCAAGTTGATTACGAAAGTAAAAATCAAAGTTGTCATTAACATCAATGAAAATATGTACCTACAATTAATAAAAGAGAAATAAGTATAACTTCTAATACAGGTTGGTACAAAAGTGGTCACGGTTTTGGCCATGATTTTCAATGGCAAAAACCATGATTACTTTTGCACCAATCTAATAGTATTTTTATTATAAAGCAGAATTCAAAGTTGTTAATTTTAAAAATATATTTACCTGTTCAAGAAGATGAGGATATCTACCTTGAATCTCATCAACAAACTCTTGACCTTTCATTCGTATCAAGAACTCACACCTAAAACATATGAGGAAAATTATTTTTTAAAATTGTTCCATATCAATATAACCTGACCATTCTAGAAAAAATGGCTTTCAAATCTTTCATTGTACCCCACAGTAAAAACATTTTACATCACAACCCAGAACACATACATATCTAACGGGAACAAAATTATCATAAAACAATATACATCTTACTGTGTGTTATATATCATGGTATTTTCTAATTCAATCCATTAACACAACAACAACAAAAAGAAAAGCGTCTGCACCTACAAAGGGGAACAAGTTGACTCCCAAAAAACACTATTATACACAATTTATTTTGTGCTTAAAGTGAACTACTTAACAGTTTCAGATACTATTAACTTAGTATTCCTACAACATGATCTTTCACAATATAACTGCTCATCTTTCTTCAATGTTCACTCTTCCATTACATTTGAGCCACAATCCACTACCTTCCCTCCAAAAAATATGGAATCAAATATTTTTATCTATATATAATGTGACAGTGTTTCTCAAATATTTGTTTTTAAACTGATAGGGCTTCTTGAAGATGTTCCAAGAAGTTCACATACCATCTATATCCATTCTACTCCTTTTGTTTCTTCAACAAATGATACTCTACAACAGGATATACGTATTTAAAAAACAAAAAACTCTGACCTATGCCCATATTATACGCAAAAATAGCAAAAATAAAAGTAAAAATAGATTATATACCTAAATATAAAACCTAAAATAATAAAACTTCTAGGAAAAAGTACAGGAGAAAAATACTTTTGTCTTTACATTAGGTAAAGAATTATTAGACAAAAGACCAAAAACATCTTCTACAAAAGATAAAATTGATAAACTGACATCATCAACATTGAAAATATCTGCTCTTCAAAAGATGTTAAAAAATGAAAAGCCACAACACTCGAAGAAAGTTTGCAAGAGTGACATCAGCAAGACGGCAGACTAGGAGACACCAGCCTTCTTCCACCCACAAACAACAATAAAGAGACAGCTATCCACAAACAAATACAGCTCTGGAAGAACTCAATAGCCCAATCAGCCTACAGCAATACAGTGAGGAGGAAAAAAAAAAAAAAAAAAAAGAGAGAGAATAACCACACAGAAAGGACTGCTGGGAGATCTGCTTAGCAGAGACATCTGGAGACGGCTAAGAACAAGGGGTGAGGGCTATCTGTATCAGTCATGTGGTGAGTGCCATCACAGTCCTCAGTGGCAAAGACTGCTAGGCTCCTCCCCAGAGTAGGTCCCTGGAGACCCCAATAACCCTCAGGATAGCCACAGACTTCCTGCAGGTTTCACAGTGAAGGACCCTATAGTGTTCATTGATGCCAACTGCAGTAGCCTACTCTGCAGAGGACACTGAGAGCTTTCACCATTAAGGTAACCAGCACCCAGCACTGCTGTGAACGCCCTGGAGAGGGAGACACTACCGCACTCCTCACCCTGAAAAAAAGCAGCTCTTGCACTGCCCAGAGACAGTGCAGCCCCTCACCCCCAGACCCCAGAGCCACAGGTGGTCCACGTGTACTTGCATGTAAAATCATACACTTTCCAGATCCCAGCTCTCTGGCTGCTCTGCACACCTGCACTCCACACCCAACTCAAAGGCTGCTCTATGTGCACCCACATCTGAGGCACTAGAAGCACCACTGCTGCAGGCTAGTCAACATCCTGAACCCCAGACCCGCTGTCTTTCTGCAGGCACTTGCACTCCAAACCTTGGCTCTGTAGCTGCCCCACAGGTGTCCATGCCATCAGAGACATCAGTGCTGCCACCAACACCAACACAACAAAGCCCAAAGCCAGAACCTGCGCCAAAAAGAATCCCCTTGGCCACGATGTCTCCCATGGGAGAAAAAGTGATCAAGAGGTCCCCAGCAGCCTCTGCCACCAAAAAAACCTTGCTGCTGGTATGGATACCTGCAGCCTTGGATGTTGAGGACCCCTGCAATCCTCACTGACAATGATCTGGGGTAACAGAGCTACATGGAGTTTACAATGCTGGGCCTTCCACAGAGCCAGAACTACCACACCTACTGGCTGGCACCCTCACACTCACCCACAGGCAAATGTCTTTGCTCAAAAAAAAAAACTAATCTGTAATGTCTGAAAGTAATTATTCCATCAAATACACAGATAACAACAGAAGGCCACAAGAAACAGAAAGAAAAAAAAAAAAGAAACATCACATTACCAAAGAAACACAGTAATTTTCCATAACCACCCCCAAAGAAAGGGAGATCTATCAACTAACAGATAAAGAATTCAAAATAATTGTTTCAAGCAAACTCAGTGAGCTACAAAAGAACACAGATAATGAAATAAAAAAATATATACAAACAAATGAGAAATTCAACAGAGATAGGAATAATAAAAAGAAACACATTCAGGAGCTGAAGAATATAACAACAAAAAAAAATGCAATAGAGAGCATCAACAGCAGACCTGATTAAGCAGAAGAAAGAATCTGTGAACTCAAAGGCAGGTCATCTGAAATGATCTAGTCAGAGGAAAAAAAAAGAAAAAAGAAAAAAGAAAAGTGGAGAAAGCCTATCTGAATTATAGGACACCATCAAGCAAAACAATATTTGCATTTTAAGAATTCAAGGCCAGGAACAATGGCTCACACATGTAATCCTAGCACTTTGGGAGGTCGAGGCGGTGGATCACATGAGGTCAGGGGTTCAAGACCAGCCTGACCAACATGGCAAAACCCTGTCTCTACTAAAAATATAAAAATTAGCAAGGTATGGTGGTGCGCACCTGTAGTCCCAGCTAGGTGGGAGGCTGAGGCAAGAGAATTCCTTGAACCTGGGAGGTGGAGGCTGCAGTGAGCTGAGATCATGCCACCAAGACACCATCTAAAAAAATACCAAGAAAACAAAAAACAAACTCGAGAATTCAAGAAGGAAAAGAGAGAAAGGGCAGAAAGATGATTTTAAAAAAACAATGGCTGAAAACTTCATAAACCTAGGGAAAGATAAGATGTCCAGGTACAGGAAGTTCAAAGGACCTCGTAAAGATTCAACCCAAAAAAGATTTCACTGACACACATTATAATGAAACTGTCAAAAATAGAAGATGAAAGAGAATTTAAAAACTGTAACAGAAAAGAAACTCATTTTCTACAAGGGAATCACTATAAGACCATAAGTGGATTTCTCTGCAAAAACCTTGTAGGCCAGGAGAGAGTTGGATATATTCAAAGTGCTGAAAGAAAAAACTGCCAGACAAGAATATGTATCCCAGCAAAGCTGTCCTTCAGAAATGAAAGAGATGTAAACAGTCCCAGACAAGCAAAAGCTGAGGGAGTTTATCACCACTAGATGCGCCTTACAAGAAATGCTGAAGAGTTCTTCAAACTGAAACGAAAGGACACTAATTAGCAACATGGAAACATATGAAAGTATAAAACTCACTGGTAAGATACATATCTAATCAAATTAAGAATATTCTAAATTTATAATAACCATGTGTAAATTACTTAATTCTAAAATACAGGTTTTTTAAAAAAAAGTATTAAAAACTATAGCTTCAATATTTCTTTCATGAATATACAATATAAAACGATGTAAATAATGACATCAAAAACATAAAATATATGCAGGAAGGTCTGAGTAAGAGTACAGTTTTTTTATGCAATTGAAATTAAATTGTTAGTGCTTGAAATAGACTACTATAACTAACTATAAGATGTTCTATGTAAGCCTCATGATAGCCACAAAGTAGAAACCAATAGTAGATGCACAAAAGATATAAAGGAATCAAAGCATACCACCACAGAAAATCATCTAAACACAAAGGAAGACAGCAAGAGAGGAAGAAACAAAGAATCTGCCAAACAACCAGAAAACAATTACAAAATGACAGTAGTCTTTACCCATCAATAACTACCTTGAATGTAAATGGGTTAAATTCTCCTATCAAAAGATAAAGAGCAGATGAATGGATAAAGAAAACAAGATTCAACTACAGGTTGTCTACAAGAGACTCAATTCACCTTTAAGCACATGCATGTGTATGAGAAAAAAGATATTCCATACAAATGGAAACCAAAATAGAGCAGAGGAAGCTATAGTTCTATCAGATAGGACAGACTTTACATCAAAAACTGTAAAAAGAGTCAGAGAAAGTAATTATATAATGAGAAAGGGGCCAATTCCACAAGAGGATATAATGACTGTAAATATATATATGCACTCAACATCAGACCACCTAAATATATAGAGAAAATATAACAGATCTGAAGACATTAATAGATAGGAACACAATTATAGTAGACGACTTCAAAAACCCTACTTTCAATAATGGATGGGTCATCCAGGCAGAAAATAAGTAAGAAAATATTGGACTTCGACTATACATTGGATCTAATGGACCTAACATACATACAGGTTGAGTATTCCTTATCTAAAATACTTGGGACTAAAAGTGTTTTGAATTTTAGATTTTTTTGGATTTGGGAATATCTGCCTTATGTTTACCAGCTGAGCATCCTAATCGAAAAATGCAAAACCAAAAATGTTTCAAAGAGCATTTCCTTTGAGCATCATGTTGATATTCAAAAAGTTCTAAATTTTGGAACATTTTAGATTTTGGACTAGAGATACTCAACCTTTATACAGAACATTCCATCAAACAGCAGATAATACACATTCTTCTTAAGCACACATGAAAAATTATCCAGGGTAGATCATGTAGCAGGTCGCAAAACCAGACTCAACAAACTGATGAAGACTGAAATCCTATCAAGTATCTTTTCAGACCACAATGGTATGTAACCAGAAATCAGTAACAGAATGAAAGCTGGAAAGCTGACAACTATGTGGAAACTGAACAAAATACTCCTGAATAATCAATGGGTCAAAGAAGAAATCAAAAAGAAAATTTAAAAAATCTGAAGAAGTATTAAAATTGAAACATGACACAGCAAAATGTATAGAACAAATGCAGTTCTAAAAGGCAAGTTTATAGCAATAATTGCCTACATTAAAAAAAATCTTAAAAATAAACAATGTAACTTTACATCTAAAGGAACTACAAAAAGCAGAAGAAAATAAAAATCAGAAAAGAAACGAAGACTACAAAAACAATAGAAAAGATGACTAAAACTAAGAGCTAGATTTTGAAAAGATAAGTAAAATCAACAAAGCTTTAGCTCGACTAGTAAAAAGGAAGACTAAAATAAATAAAATCAAAACCAAGAGACGTTACCATTGATAACACAGAAATGCAAATGATCATAAGAGACTACCATGAACAATTATTCACCAAAAAACTGGATAACCTAGAAGAAATGGATACATTCTTAGAAACCTGTAACTTACCAAGACTAAAATAAGGACGAAATAGAAGATCTGAAAAGACTTACAACTAGTAAGAAGATTGAATCAGTAATCATAAATCTTCTGACAAAGAAAAGCCCAGGGAATAGATGACTTCACAGCACAATTCTACCAAGAAGAAGAAAGAGAGGAGGAGGAGAAGAAAGAAGAGGAGGAGGAGGAGAAAAGAAGGAAGGAAGAAGAAGAAAGGAGGATGAAGAAGAAAGAAAAGGGAGGAGGAGGAGGAAGAAGGAGGAGGAAAAGGGAGGGAAGAGGGAGGAGGAAAAGGGAGGGAAGAGGGAGTAGCGGGGGAGGAGGAGGGGGAATACTTCCAAACTCATTTTACCAAGCCAAGCATTACTCTGACACCAAAGCCATACCAGGACAACAAAAGAAAAGAAAATTACAAGCCAATAGCCCTGATGAGCACAGACGCGAAAATCCTCAACAAATACTAGCAAACTGAATTCAGCAGCATACTAGAAGAATCATATATCAAGATCAAGTGAGATTTATACCTGGGATGCAAGGATGGTATGACACATGCAAATCAATAAATGTGATACCACACATTGACAAAATGAAGGATAAAAATCACATAATCAGCCGGGTGAAGGGGCTCACACCTGTAATTCCAACAGTTTGGGAGGCCAAAGTGGGTGGATCACCTGAGGTCAGGAGTTTGAGACCAGCCCCATCACTACAAAAAATAAAAAAATCAGCTGGGTGTGGTGGCATGCACCTGTAGTCCCACCTACTCGGGAGGCTGAGGCAGGAGAATCACTTGAACCCAGGAGGCAGAGGTTGCAGTGAGCTGAGATTGCACCACTGCACTCCAGCCCGGGCAACACACCAACACTCAATCTCAAAAAACAAACAAACAAACAAAATCATATAATCATCTCAACAGACACAGAAAAAGCATTTGACAAAATTCAATACCCTTTCAGGATAAAAATTCTCACTAATTTAGCTATAGAAGGAATATACTTCAACATAAGGACCACAAGTGCACAGTTAATATCATACTCGGTAATGAAAAATCTGAAAGCTGGCTGGGCGCGGTGGCTCACACCTCTAATCCCAGCACTTTGGGAGGCTGAGGCGGGTGGATCATGAGGTCAGGAGTTAGAGACCAGCCTGGCCAACATGGTGAAACATCGTCTCTACTAAAAGTACAAAAATTAGCCAGGTGCAGTGGCACACACCTGTAATCCCAGCTACTCAGGAGGCTGGGGCAGAAGAGTCACTTGAACCCGGGAGGCGGAGGTTGCAATGAGCTGAGATCACACCACTGCATTCTAGCCTGGGCAACAGAGCAAGACTCCGTCTCAAGAGGAAAAAAAAAAAAAAAAAAAAAAGCTTTCAGCTTTTCCACTAACATGAGGAACAAGACAAGGGTGCTTACTCTTGCCACTTCTATTCAACATAATACTGGAACAGTTAGCCAGAGCAATTAAGCAAGAAAAAGAAAAAGGAATCCAAATCAGACTGGAAGAAGTCAAACTGTCTCTGTCTGCAGATGACATAATCTTATATATAGAAAACCCTAAAGATGCCACCAAAAACATTTAAAACTAATAAACCATCCAGAAGTTGCAGGATACAAAACCAACTTACAAAAGTCAGTACTAACAATGAACTATGTGAAAGAGAACTCAAGAAAGTAATCCCATGTACAATAGCACCAAAATAATAAAACACTTAAGAATAAATTTAACCAAGGAGGTAAAAGAGAAATACAATGAAAAACAAATGACACTGAAAAAGGAAACTGAAAATGACAGAAATAAATTTTTTAAAAATCTTGTGTTCTTGAATTAACAGAATATTGTTAAAATGTACATACTACCTATAACAATCTACAGGTTCAATATAATCCCTATCAAAATTCCAATGACTTTTTTTCACAGAAATGGAAAAACCAATCATAAAATTTGTATGGAACTTAAGGCCCAGAATAGCCTAAGCAATCTTGAGGAAAAACAAAAAAACAAAAAAAACAAAAAAAACGAGGCATCATACTTCCTGATTGCAAGCTATATTACAAAGCTACAGTAATCAAAACAATATGATACTAGCATAAAAACAAAGACATATACCAACAGAACAGAGAGCCCAGAAATAAATCCACATATACAGTCAACTAATCTCTGACAAGGGCACAAAGAACACACCATGTTGAAATGATAGTCTCTTTAACAAACAGTATTGGGAAAGCTGGATATCCACATGTAAAACAATAAAACCAGACCTCTATCTTACACCACCTACAAAAATTAACCAGAAATGGATTAAAGACTAAACATAAATCCAGAAACCATAAAACTCCTTTAAGAAAATGTAGGCTAAAAAGCTCCTTGGCAGTGGTCTTGGCAATGATGTGGATATGACACCAAAAGCATAGGCAACCAAAATAAAAATAAACTGGGACTACATCAAGCTAAAAAGCTTCTGCTCAGCAAAGGAAACAATCAACAAAATAAAAAGGTAACCTAGAGAATGGGAGAAAATATTTGCAAATTATACATTTGATAAGGAGTTAATATCTAAAATATATAAGGAATTTATACAACTCAAAGGCAAAAAAATAACATATAATTCAGGTTAAAAAAATGGGCAAAGGACCTGAATAGAAATTTTCCCAAAGATATACAAATGGCCAACAGGTACATGAAAAGGTGTTCAATATCACTAATCATCAGGGAAATACAAACTAAAACCAAAATGAAACATCACCTCCCACCTGTAATGATGCTTTATTATCAAACAGACAAGAAGTAACAAATGTTGGCAAACATGTGAAGAAAAGGGAACCCCTGACCATTGCTGGCAACTTAGTACAGTCATTATGGAAAACAGCATAGAGGCTGTTCAAAAAACTAAAAATAGAACTAGCATATGATCTAGCAATCCCACTCCTGTGTACATATCTTAAGGAAATGAAATCAGTATCTCAAAAAGATATCTCTACTCTCATGTTCAAGCAGCTATATGGAAACAACTTAAGTGTCTACTGAGGGATGAATGGGGGATGAGCCTGGCCAGGCGTGGTGGTTCATGCCTGTAATCCCATCCACGTCCTCACTTGAGGTCAGGAGTTTGAGACCAGCCTGGCCAACATGGTGAAACCCCATCTCTACAATAATAGAGTAATTAGCCGGGCATGATGGCAGGTGCCTATAATGCCAGCTACTCAAGAGGCAGAGGCAGGAGAATCGCTTGAGGCCAGGAGGTAGAGACCGCAGTGAGCCAAAATGGCGCCACTGCACTCCAGCCTGGGCGACAGAGAGAGCCTCCGTCAAAAAAAAACAAATACATAAAATCCTGCCATCTGCAATATGAATAAACCCAGAAGGCATTATGCCAAGTGAAACAAGCCAGAGAAAGACAAATACAACTGGTCCTTGAACAACACAGGTTTGAACTGCACGTGTCCACTTACACACAGATTTTTCTCAACAAAATGCAGATCGTATCTGCAGATGTGAAACCCACATATTTGGAGGGCTGACTTTTGGATGCACAGGTTCTGCAGAGTCAACTTCAGGACTTCAGTATATGCGAATTTTGGTATACATCCTAGAACCAATCCCCCAAGCATACCAAGGGACAACTATACTATATGGTATCCAAAACCATAGAAACAGAGAGTAGAATGCTGGTGGCCAGGGACAAGGGGGTGGGTGAAATGGGAAGATGCTGGTCAAAGGACACAAACTTTCTGAGGATCTAATGTATAGCACACGGTGACTACAGCTAATAATACTGGACCCTATACCTGAAATTTGCGAAGAGAGCATCTTTTAAAAGTTCTCACCAAAAAAAAAAGAAAGTTACTACATAAGGTGATTGATTTATGGAGATTAAAAATTATTCCCAATTGAAATGTGGGCCAGGCTCAGTGGCTCAGGTCTGTAAGCCCAGCACTTTGGGAGGCCAAAGAGGGCAGATCACTTGAGGTCAGGAGTTTGAGACCAGGCTGGCCAACATAGCGAAACTCCGTCTCTACTAAAAATACAAAAACTACTGAGCATGGTGGTGCGTGCCTATGATTCCAGCTACTTGGGGGGCTGAGGCTTGAACCCAGGAGGAAGAGGTTGCAGTGAACTGCCATCTTGCCACTGCACTCCAGCAGTGATAGGTGATAAAATGAGACTCTGTCTCAAAAAAATTTAAAAAAGGAAAAAAGAATGTGTTGTTTTCAGAGAAGCATTTACAAAATGCACCCCTACATCTTCTCCCTTATTTAATCATTTAAAACAAAACACAAGTTACAAAAATAAAGATTTTAATTTTGTTTCATAAAGTACAAAATGTAGCAGTTCCAACACTGGAATTTGGAAGCTGTTTTTGTCTTTGATACCATAACATGAATTAAATTTCAAATTAAATGTATACAATCCCATAGAGCCCAACATAATTAAGTCATTTAAAAGTCTGATAAAACATGCGTTTTAATTTTAAACGTAATAGTCATTTTTCAAAGTGTAAAAAAGTCAAAATTTATCTTGATATGACTATTAATGATATAACTTTAAAATACAACTTTTAACAATGTAGTGATCCATAATGAAGTATTTACTTCAAGTTTCTTTTTCATCATATATCACACAAAATGACAAAAATATGTTTTTAATTTCCTGAAGGGGTTCAAGAGATTCTTCATTATTGTGAAAGACACTCACAGGTAAAAACATAATCTATATGTATGATTCCACTTATATGTGGTGCCTAGAGTAGTCGAATTCATAGAGACAGAAACAGAATGGTGGAGCAGGGAGCGGTGGCTCACACCTGTAATCCCAGGACTTTCCGAGGCAGAGGTGAGCAGATCGCTTGAGGTCAGGAGTTCAAGATCGGCCTGGCCAACATGGTGAAACTGGGTCTCTACTAAAAACCGTCTCTACTAAAAATACAAAAAAATTAGCCAGGTGTGGTGGCGGGCACCTGTAATCCCAGCAGTTTCCGAGGCAGAGGTGAGCAGATCGCTTGAGGTCAGGAGTTCAAGATCGGCCTGGCCAACATGGTGAAACTGGGTCTCTACTAAAAACCGTCTCTACTAAAAATACAAAAAAATTAGCCAGGTGTGGTGGCGGGCACCTGTAATCCCAGCTACTCAGGAGCCTGAGGCAGGAGAATCGCTTGAACCTGGGAGGTGGAGGTTGCAGTGAGCCAAGATCATGTCACTGCACTCCAGCCTGGATGACAGAGCAAGACTCCACCACAAAAAAACAAACAAAAAAAGAAGTAGAATGGTGGTTGCCAGGATGCTGGGGAAAGGGGAATGGGGAATTAGTACTTGATGGGTAGACAGTTTCAGTTTGGGAAGATGCAAAGATTCTGGAGATGGATAGCGGTGTGATCGCAGAACAGTATGAATGTACTTAATGACACAGAACTCTACACTTAAAAATGGTTAAGATTGTAAATGTTATGTTATGCCTATTTTATCACTATTTAAAAAAAATTATCCAGGCCAACCCCTCCTCATTTTACAAATGATGTCTCAGTTCACACAGCTACTCAATTACAAACACAATTAATCTCTAATTTTATTTCTACTAATAACACTGCCCCTAAATTCTTTCTAGGCTATAATAAAAAAACACTGCTAGAGATAAAGTGGCTAAAAAGAGGTAAATGACAGATTATAAAAAAAGAAAATTGTACAGAAAAAAAAACTTACAATTACAATTAAAATGGGCAGTCAGATATGCTTTTTTTTTTTTTTTTTTTTTTTGAGATGGAGTCTCGCTGTTACCCAGGCTGGAGTGCAGTGGCATGATCCTGGCTCACTGCAGCCTCCACCTCCTGGGCTCAACCGATTCTCCTGCCTCAGCCTCCCGAGAAGCTGGGACTACAGCCGTGTGCCACCATGCCCAGCCAGTTTTTGTATTTTTAGTAGATACAGGGTTTCACCATGTTGGTCAGGCTGGTCTTGAACTCCTGACCTCAGGTGGTCCACCTGTCTTGGCCTCCCAAAGTGCTGGGATTACAGGTGTGAGCCACCGCACCCAGCCAAGATATGCTCTTAATATATGCATTTTTACATTTGCCTTATTCCTGCATCCATTCTATGTCCCTTCTTGTTTTCCCGTTCTTACCTTTTTCTAACTTCTTTTTAATCTATTTTATATGTCTTTGTAATCCTTAAGTACTGTTTAAAAGAAGACGGGCAATAAATAAAATGTATGGCTATACTTGTAACTGACTTACAAAAGTACACAGAAGACTGCATAATATTTTTCAACAAAACAATTAAAGTTAAAATGTGATCTTTTAGAAGGATAATTCCCCAGCGGCACAAAAGAGGCTTTGTTATAATTTAACGGTAAACTAAATCATGTAAGCATGCCTACTTCTTTTAAGCACAGAGTTTTTTGTACAAATACCTTTTTCAAAACAATTACCTTGGAAACCACTTGGCATGTTCTACCCATGGATCATCTCCAGATTCCCAACACCTCAAGCCGCCATCACAACAAAAGCATTTGACATCATCATTGCGACCTTCAAGAAAAAAAAAAAGACTAAATATTGAAAACACATTATGTTCTAATATGTAAATCAAAATAAAATGATAAAATGTAGTTATTTGCTTCTTACCCACATAATAAAAACCAGCACTTGCAAGCTGCTCAGGCTGAACTGGAACACTGGATGGCCAGTACATAAACGTTCTCATTCGAGCTGCATGTGTCTGCATGCTCAGATTTGAAATGCTAAACCTCAGCGTTTCTAGAGAATTTTCCAAAAATGGACAGTTGGGAAAATGCCTCCGGTGTTCTGACATAGCATCATCCTTTGGTTCCCAGTTACTGAGCTTCCCACCACAGGCAAAGCAGGCTACCCTATCTCCAGGTCCTATATAATAAAAACCAGCTCTTGCCAATTCTGATGGTGACAAAAAAGTTAATGGCCACATATGGTAGGTAAGAAATCGGGCTTCTTCAGTACTCATTGCATAACTGTAGGGGTTAGTCCTCGATGGAGAGAAGTCTTCAAGTGCTCTAGAATTAAGAGGGTTTGGTGAAAGGCTAGAGTAAGAACCACTGAACAAGCTACTATGTTCCAAGGTGGGAGATAATGAATGTGCAAAACTGTTTCTCATTGGAGAAGTATTCTTAGAGGTGGATCCCAGAGTAGCTGAAACCAGATTCTGAATAAAGCTACAGCTAGGATATAGTTGTTTATGCTTTTCAATAGGACTGTCTCCTAGTTTCCAGTTATCCAGCATCAGGCCACAACAGAAGCATTTGACCTTGTCATTCACACCAGTATAATAAAAACCAGCACGAGCAAGACTCCTTTCTGAGACAGGAACGCCGGTGGGGAAAGTTGAATATGTAGACATTCTGTAGAGTTCACAGGAAAAGTCATACTTCATTTTTTGTTTGTTGCTGTTTGTCCAATCTGACAAGATCGTGCTATCTTCCATTATACTCTTAATGTTTTGATACGAGGGACCTGGGAAAAGTCTTTGGGAGGCAGTTTTGTGCATGAGTAGGTGACAGTACTGTTTGATAGCTAAAACAGTCACATGAAATTTCTTCACACAAAATAAGATTTTTACCACAAAAAGAAATCAATGATAGACTCTTACGTAGAATTCACTACACTTTCTTTACTGGATTTATCTCAGTTTATATTCAGGTAGGATGAGTCTCTCTCTGAATTACCAAGATACTACTTAGAACACAAGTCTTTGGGGTTGTAGTAACTCTTTTAAGTAATCTAAGTGCTATTTGTTCATAATCTTGAGTAATACTAACCTAAAGCCCTGAAGAGGTGGATGCCCTTTCGAAAATGTTGAAACTCCTTGATTTTTCACAGAGATTTATATTCTCAAAATTCTAAGCAACTACAGAATACCTAAATTATGCCTTTTATTTATATTTGGTTACAAGCTATGAAGCCTGGGTAACAGATCAATTACTGATTATGCCACAAGGTAAAAAATTACATGCAGGCTTCTTTCCCTATAAGCACTTTAATATAATGTCCCCAAAAAATCTCATTTTATTCCAATAAACAAAAGTAATTAAAATCTTCATATGGTCACACTATTTAAAGGCTAAGTTCACACAGCTTATCACCATAGTATTTACATAAGCGGGCTATATTACTTCAGCTGACAACTTTTGGGGAAGTCAACACCCACAAGCTTTGTTGAACCTGTGCCTGTTATAGTGTTTGATGTCAAATGAATTTGGCTTAAAGTTCACAAACTATAAACTCTTCTATCTTTGTTAAATATCATTTGTATTTGTTTCTATTTCCTGCAGCATGTTGACTTTCTTCCTAACTTTGTATACCACTTTATTATTCTTGATCAACTGAAGGTATTTTCTCCATAAACTTAATTAGTTAGCCATAAAATTTCCACAGCACACTTTTCACACTGCATTTAAAAACTAAATAACCTGTTCATCATTTAAGGGCTATTCAGCTATAATTATCAGTCATGCTGTAAACATTAATCAATTTGTCACAAGACACAACTTGTCCTTTCTAGTGTTATCAGAAAGGCCTAACAAAATACTGTATTACCAAAAAAGTACTGCTTAGCATAACGTATCAGTAATCAACTCTACTAGCCTTCTTTCTGAAAACTCTTCAATGTTTTAAAAATATAATTCATACACAAAATTACACTCCATAGAATTCAAACTATATCCCTTTATAAAGCTTCGAGATCTCCAAAATGGGATTTATTACTGCAAGGGGAAAATAGGGAGAGGAGGATTCTTCAGGGCTGTAAATCTGAAAAGAAAAAACAAAAGGTATTTTAGAAAACCGTATTTGCATGCCAAATAGAACTTACATACTCTTCAATTTATTCACTAAAGTCTAAGAATAATTTACATTTTAGATAACACATCTTAATTTCCAGCAATTTGTCACAACTTTCTAACTGAAAAAGCTCTTAATTAAAATAAATAAATGCAACATACTCCCATAGCACTAACTATACGTGTCTTTAAAAAGCACAACTTTAGAGACAGATGGAAATTTTCACACAGGAAAACATTTTGTCCTTGCTCTCCTCCCCTTTTCTGACCTAAAGGTATCTTTGGCACTCTGCTGGAGGCAAAGGAACATTGGTGAAAAAGGCAGAGAGAGCGACAAGGTACTCCACTAAACCCTGTCAACAGCAGTACAGCAGTAATCAGACAGCAACGTTAGTTTGTAATATCAAGTCTCTCCGCGACTAGGAAAACTGCAGTAAAATGTACCACGAGTTCATTAATATAAACCCTTAAACTCTGCCAATCCCTTACAATTTCAAAGCAACGACGGTAGAAAACAACCGAAAACAAAACCTAACACAGCGGCCTGTGAAACAGTGGCCTGACGCCCACTGGCATGATTGCTTTAATTACACGCGATTTTTTATATACTATCTTTAAACGAAAGACTTTTATCTGCGAGCACCGTACTGCAGCATTCTCTTTATGCAAACTGCAGCTGGACAGGGGATAGGATGGAAGGGAAAAGAATAGAAACTATGGGATTTACCCAATAATTACCCAGAGTTGTTTCTCACAATACACAACAGACTACTGGAATGACAGAGCGCAGTGGCAACTATGAAATATGAAATATCACCGCCACCGAAATATCTTCGTTTCAATGTATTACATTAAAAGAACGCCGAGGGCTGTTTAAAACCTTGCAAAAACTGCGAGAAAACATCTTGGTCAAAGTCCAAGGGCCAGAAGAGTGGGCGGCGGCCAGAGGAGGTTTGAAAACAAGTCATATTTTAAAAACGGCTTTGACTGCAAGTCTTGAAGTTTAGGCTTCCGAATCCAATAAAACCTTGGCGAGAGTAGAAAGCAGAGAGCCCCCGGCGACCCTCGACCCTTGGCCGAAGGGCCTCTGGCCCCTTCCTTCCTCGCCCGGCCGCCACATCAGGGAAGTGGGCCCCCGCGGGCCCGCGCGTCCCCACCCTCCCCGCGCCGCCCGAGTCCGGAAGGAGCAGCACTCACCGCAGTGCGGGCGCAGCAAACACGGAAGCTGCGCGGCAGCCTACAGGCCTCCCCAGAGCCGGGAAGCCGCGGTACCGACAAGCAGATACGGCCGCCTCGGCTCGGGTCAGCTCCGGCGCTCCCGAAGCCCGCCGCCCCATCCGGGCTCACGCCGACGCACGATGACGTCAGCGCGCCCGGCCGGAGACTCGCGTTGGCAGCCGCGCGAGGGCGCCCGGGAGGCTGGGGCCGGAAAGCGGAACCGAGCGCACTTGCGGCCGTGGGGCGACTAACCGCCGGGAAAGACGCTGGGAGGCCCAGGGACGCCCGGCGCAACTGGACGCCCATCGGGAGTCGCGGGGTCGGCCCTCAGGGGAACGGGGACTGTCCGTATCAACTCGGTGTTTGTTCGTTTTCTTCACCTTGCAGTTTGTGCCCCCTCCACGTTTCCTCTCTCTCTGTGCCTACCATTCTCCTGGGGGACGTGGCAAACCGTGAGCCGCTGCGTTTGACTCTTGGGAAACCCTGCGGAAACGCCCTGGCGCCGGTGGTTTTGCGCGTCTACCCTGTGTCACCTCAGGGTTATGGTCTGGCCCCTGGCAAGGCTCCCCTAGTGTGATGCCTCCCCCGTCGAGATGACTGCATTTTGAGGATGGAGTCAGTCTGATGGCATTTTTTGCTCAAGTAAACAGTTGTAACCGTTTGTGTAGCATCAGCGTTCAACAGCTGTCTGTGCAAATCGAAAAAAGCGAAGCGTTGGAAAGTAGGAAGCATCTGATGAATAATTTTGACTCGATGAGTTTTACAATCAACTAGGTTATCTTGTTTTTAAACTTTTGGTTTTCTGTTCTGGAGACAAACAGTGCATATGCACTAAAGACAAAAGTGTCATTATTTCAGATGCTCATTGCCAGCAACGGGAACGGTATTGCAAGTCAGGCTTCACTCCCAGTATTTTCTGAATGTTTCAATAAAATGAAATATATACGTCCGCCTGTGTATTGGTGTACATGCACATATAATTGTACATAAACCACAGAGAAGCCCAAGGTTTTTTTTTTTTTTTTTTTTTAACGCTTAGGTAATAGAAAATTTGTAAACAAAAACCCTTGGCTTTTACTAGTGATGGACCTTTTGTATCCCTCCGCCATACTCCCCCAGTAGTGCCATAGACACAGTGGCATGCAGTAAATGTTTGTGCTATGACAGCCAACGAATGACTTTTGAAGTTGACACTCTTTGCCCATTGAATCCAATGCTTGCTTCTCTCTGGGGAACTCCAAGGGGCAAATATTTTAAAAACTTCCAAATAGCGAACCACTTAATTAGGCAGCCGGGGGAATTCCAAGACCCTGAACCATTTCCCATTTCCTGTCCGTGTCATTTCTGCCTGCCAGTCAGTCACAGAACAGGAGGTCTACTGTTCCAATGTTAATAGTCAAAGAAAGTGAGTGTAACAGTTTGTAATACAGAGAAAAGAAATGCCATGGCTCCCAATGACTAAAAACTTCCAAAAATGCACGTGGGGCTTGGTAGTAGTTTAGTATTTAGTTCAAGTCACTATTTCTCGGAAAGTTACAGAACATTCCTAACATGTGGGAAAATATATATAGCAAGAATTGTTCATTCTGAACTCAAGTATTTCTCTTTTTCAGTTCTTGTCCTGACCAAAACAGTAAGATAATGAATATACTTAAGTATAGGGGAAAGCTTGCATTTCAAAAATTCAAAAGCCTTAGATATTTTTAACAAAAAATATATGTAATATTTAGGTATAATAAATAGTACTTCATAACTTTTATTCTTGTATAACTTTGTAGTCTAGTGTTACAGTTAGTTAATTCAGTTACCTGTTTATTCAGTTAATTTTTTTCGTTTTACTAGTATAAAGTTGCTGTTAATCTTAAAAAATAAGCTAGTATGTCTGCTACAGTTGCCATTCTAACGTTTTTCATATATATGTAGAAAAAATATTTACAGTATTTAAAACAATTTTGAAGAAGAAAAGTTAAGATTGGAAAGTCTTGTCCTACCAGGTAATGAGTTACAATAAAGCCGTAGTAATTGAGACAGTCGTGTATTATTAAATGCACTAGGATGGACAATTAAACAAAGGAAGGAGATACAGAGCCCCAAAAAGAGACCCATATCAATGTATTTGGGAATTTGATATACTGGCATTATGTATTAATAAGAAAAGGATTAATTAGTCAATAAGTAATGCTGAATGAATGGTTATTCTAATGGAAAATAAAATTAGATCACTACCATATACTATTTAAAAATCTCTGCTTGATTTTTTTAAAAAACCCTCAAAAGTAAACAGCCATCATTATGAATCCAGGGATTTAAAGAAGTTTGGTGAGTTGTAATCCATCGCAGTTATTATCACTATTAGTGCTCAAGTTGTTTTATTTTAGGCCGGTGAGAGTTTACTCAGGTTGGCTCCTGAGTCTTTTTGATACTTTCCTAGTAGTCTTTGCTTTCCAGGCTCATTTTGTGTATTTCTTACTCCATACCCATAATAAGCCATTACTCCTAAGTGTCCTGGATCCTTTAGTGGGAAATGGTATTTAAAGAGCATAATCTGAATGTTTGTCTCCTGTGAGTTAGCGCTGCAAGGAACAACAAACAAAAAATGTTTGTCGTGTTCATTGTTAATGAGTTTGATTGTTTCTATACCTGTTCAATGGACAAAGCTGGTTAGTATGGGTTTGTTTTGGTTTGGTTTTTGTTTTTTAAATCAAATATATCACAAACTCATTGATACTTCCGATTCAAATTCAGGAAGTCAAGGTTTTATTTAACCTCTTTGATTGCACATCTGTAACTCCCTTTGTTTTGAAAATCCTTGGTCTCCCCTCTACTTTTTCCTTCCTGCCCCATAAGTAATGACTTAAACACTTTTTATGATTCATTTTTTCATTTAAAAAATGTAATTATGCATGTTTATACCTACCCTTTTCTTAGATAAATAATAGTAGCATACTTTTCTCCACCTTTTTTCACTTCATAATAAATTCTAGAGATTATGTAATACATATAGAGCTATTCCTCGTTTCTATATAGTACTCCGTTGTGTAGATGTGCCATAATATATTCAACAACATAATTCAGAAAGCAGCCAAAAACTGCTAGGGCCACGTCAAAGACTAAGGATCCAACCTGAATAAGCTCCCCAGTCATAGATAAAATTAGTACCATAATATATTCAGCTACTTCCCTATGGATGGACATCTGGGTGGTTTCCAGGCTTTTGCTATTACAAATAGTGCTGCAATGAATAGTCATGGGAACACATCTTATTTTAGGATATATTCCCAGAAGTTAGTTCAAATGGTAAATCCATATGTAAATTTGCCTAATATGGCCACATACCCATCCATGGGTATGCTGGCATTTTGCAATCCAACCAGCAATGTATGTGAGTGCCTGTATTTCCCACAACTTTATCAGTGGAGTAAGTTGTCAGACTTTTGGATTGTTGCCAACCTGTTGAATAATAAATAGTATTTCAGTTTCAATTTTTTATTGCTATATTATGAATGGGATTGAAAAATTTTTCCTATGCATCAATTGTATGTGTAATGTTTTATTTATTTTTTTAAGTTAGGTGAGTATAAAAGAATGTTAGGATTGGTTGTGTGTTATTGTTAAAGAAAAATATATTCTGACATTTGTTAAAATGGTAAGGAAGACTTTATTCAGGACTATGCAATCAAAACATTGTAATAGGGAAGCAAGATTGGGCTCAATTGGGAATACAGCAAGGACTGCTGGGATATTTATAACCAACAGTTAGAGTTAGGAGGGTCAATGGATGGAAAAGTACTAAGAGGAGACATCAAGGATAGTAGGATTCTTGCTGAAGGCAGGCTAAGGGCTTACACTTCAGAAGTGGAGAAGGAGGAATTTGATCAGATATCAGGGTTGATCAGATATCCAGAGTGGCGGAATCCTCACTAAACTGACAGGATTCTTGTTAAGACTGAGGTAGGCCAACAATTACAGGTGGGGTAGGGCCCAAAGTCAAGGCCTAGTCAAGAAGAGGGCTCAGAAGAGGCTGAGTAAAGTTTGGTCAAAGAGATAGTCTTTGTCAGTATGTACACAGATGGCATGCATATCTTCCTGAATTTTTGAATTTTTTAAAAAATTCAAATAGGACATTAAAAACTTACAGATTTGGGTCATATCAGAACTTCCCTTTCCAACTTTTAGCCACTTACAGGCATCCCAAGCATTACCTTTTCATCTGCTAAAAAAAAAAAAAAAAAAAAAAAGTCACTTTATATTTCTGTGGTGAAACTTTGGATTTTAATTTTCATAAAACCCTTCATTAGGGTTTTGGAACTAGAAAGCATCCAATAGCCCACTTGATTTAATCAGTTTATTTTGTATATGATCACTTAGCCAAAGTAACTGCCAAAAAGATTTTTATAGATAATATTGGAACTCTTAAAATCCATGACAGCTTTAAAATGTTGGCGTCTGTATCAAAAGTCAGGTTTTAAAAATTTACAGAAATATTATTAGAAGGCTTAATTAGTAAACCTTAATAATTGAATGTGAATTAGAATTTCAGCAACTCTAGTTTCAAAAATCAATGAATTAAAAGGAAAATAAAGGTGTTAAAGATTGGCCCGCGTATATTGGGCACATATTGTTTGCTTCTTCACATCAGGCTGGGACTGTTAGCTCAAAAGCTTACCTTCTCTAAGCTCAAAATGTTATCCATGTAATCCCTTAAATACAGCTCAGATGGTCCAGGCACGGTGGCTTACGCCTGTGATCACAGCACTTTGGGAGGCCGAGGCAGGCAGATTGCCTGAGATCAGGAGTTTGAGACCAGCCTGGCCAACATGGTGAAACCTCATCTCTACTAAAAATTACAAAAATTAGCAGGCATGGTAGTGCACGCCTGTAGTCCCAGCTACTTGGGAGGCTGAGGCAGGAGAATCTCTTCAACCCAGGAGATGGAGGTTGCAATGAGATGAGATTGTGCCATTGCACTCCAGCCTGGGATACAGAGCAAGACTCCATCTCAAAAAAAAAATAAAAAATAAATAAATAATAATAATAATAAATGTTTAGGGGAAAATAGTCACACACACACACACACACACACACACACAGAGTTCAGATGGCCATGTTTTTAGCCATTTAGAGTCTGCCTGCTAGCCAAAGATAAAACTGTACCTGGCATCTGTTAACCAAAGATAAGACAAAGCATAGGGCTATAAAAGACCCCAAACCTCTGCTGCCCTTCCAAGTTCTCTGACTCAGAGACTCCTCATTTTGCAGTTGTACAACATCGCCTAGACAGATAAACCCCATTTCTGCTTCTCCCATACCCCGGGAGTAGTTCCCTTGCCTTCTTCCCCTTCTGCGTGGGGGCCATACACCTCTGCCTCTGGAAGGTCTCCGTCTCCAGCTATGAGGGATGTCCTTACATGCAGTCTCTCAAGCACCACCCAAATAAAGCTTGTTGCATGCTACTGCCACCTTGTGGTCACATCTCTTCTTTGATCAGCCCCAAAATCTGAACTCAGAAAAACCTTATGTTGAGGGGAAAATAGTCACAAGAAATTATATTGACAAACACCAGGCAGAGAGGACCTTGTTCTTCCTATACGTATTTCCTGTCAAGGAAGGAAAAAAGAATTCTAGGATCCCAAAAGCCGATGGAAGTCCAGGAAAAGCCTTTCCTATGGATTTCCCGAAGGCAATCATGCAAGGGACTAAGTACACAGAGGCACGGAGATGTTAAATAATTGCCCAAGCTTACTCTGCTGTGATTGGAATCCAAAGTCTGAACTTTCAATTCCTGTGCTACTGCCTCTTCTAAATTACAGTGTCTCAAATCAGATAATGAATATAGACACTTAGTACATTTGCGTTCCATAAATGTCAAGCTGGGCGCGGTGGCTCACGCCTGTAATCCCAGCACTTTGGGAGGCTGAGGTGGGTGGATCACTTGAAGCCAGGATTTCAAGACCAGCCTGGGCAACATGGCGAAACCCCATCTCTACTAAAAATACAAAAACTGGGTGTGGTGACGCGCACCCGTAATCCCAGCTACTTGGGAGGCTGAGGCATGAGAATTACTTGAGCCTGGGAGCTGGAGGTTGCAGAGTTAGACTCTGTCTCAAAAACAAAAACATAACAACATACCAAAAATAAATAAATGTCAGTTAATTGTTGTTATTAAGATTCTAATGCCTATATCTGTACCTTATGCTCTTTCCAGAATTGAAATGCCATGCCTCCTCATCCGAAATCAGTTCCAATTCCCGTCTCCTACATGAATCCTTTTTAACTACGTTGATCTTTCCTCTCTAAAGATTCCTTTTGATATCTAAAGGCAGAATTTGGCCCATGATCTACTTTATCAATGATTCTGCCTTAGTACTTTATCAGCAGTGGTATTTAAAGAGGAAGAAATCTCCTCTCAGGTTCCATGTTAACTCACAGGAAGCCATTCATTCATTCATTCATTTACTCAATAAGGGTCTGTTCTGTCAGGCCCTGTGCTCAGTGCTGCACATATAGTGGTGTTAAATACATGATTATTGTCCTCATGGGAATTTTGACAACACACTATGGCATTAAAAACTGTAAATACAAATTGTGTTAAGTGTTATGAAGAAAAAGAACAAAGGGTCTACTAAAGAGACTATCAAAGGGATATGATTTAGATGGGAGAAGTCAGAGAAAGACAGTCTGAGAAAGTAACATGGAGGCTGACACCTGAAGAATGAGTAGGAATTTGCCAGGGAAAGAATGAATGAAAGATTCCAGTCAAAGACGCTGAAGCAAAAAAAGAGAGTTTGACATATTTAGAAACTAATCAAAACCAAGGTGGCTGAGAGATAGTGAGCAATGGGTGAGTGGCAGAAAATAAAGTTGAAGACTACTAAGGGCCATGTTGACCTGAGGAGGAGCAGAAATATTGTGCAACTTGGAAAAAAACCCTGTTATTTGCACAGTACAAATGCTGCAAATGAGACCTTGCCTAAATCTTGACTCAAGATTTAGAAGTGGGCATGGTTTTGTTTTGTTATGGTTTGGGTTTTTTTTTTGGTTTTTTTTTTTTTTTTTTGAGCTGGAGTTTCACTCTTGTTGCCCAGGCTGGAGTGCAATGGCATGATCTCAGCTCACCATAACCTCCACCTCCTGGGTTCAAGCAATTCTCCTGCCTCAGCCTCCCAAGTACCTGGGATTACAGGCATGTGTCACCACGCCTGTCTAATTTTTGGTACTTTTAGTAGAGATGGGGTTTCTCCATGTTGGCCAGGCTGGTCTTGAACTCCCGACCTCAGGTGATCCGCCCACCTTGGCCTCCCAAAGTGCTGGGATTACAGGTGTGAGCCACCACATCTGGCCAGGAGTGGGCGTAATTTTTAAGAGATTAAGTAATACTGACCCACTGATTCTTTTTGTTTCAAGGGTACTTGTATTGCTTTTAAAATAGTGAATCTCTTAAACATCACATCTGTTTTGCCTGGAATTTTCTGTCATTCTTATTAGGACATGGTCTTACTATGTTGCCCAGATTAGTCTCGAGCTCCAGGACTCAAATGATCCACCTGCCTTGGCCTCCCAAAGTGCTGGGATTACAAGTGTGAACCATTGCATCTGGTCTTGAATTTTCTTAGTAACATACGTAGTGTCTACTATGATGTGCAAGACAACAAAAGGAGGTGACCTTCACCAGTAGGAGCTGAAGATGGTTAAATCACATTGCCTGTGACCACAAAGGAACTTAATGGCTAATGGTATCAAGTGACATAAGGAAATTAAGAGAAAGGTTGGATGGAAGCTATAATGAGCATGGCTGAAGTATGAAATTAAGCTTGCTGCAAAGTCCTGTATGATCACCCTTATATATTGAGGTTTAAAGCCTATGACTGAAGACCAGGTTGGCTGGTAGGTGGGGTTGGAGGCAATCAAATGGATTAATGCATGTCAAGCACCTGAAAACATCTGACATTTGTTCAACAAATGGAGCTACCATTATTATCTATGGTGATTTATTTTTTCCGAAAAAAAATTTCAAAATAACACTTAGGGAAATAACATATTTGAATAAGTGAGTTGGTTATAATAGCTATTTATTACCAAAATGAGAAATGAACAAAAGTTGTACAGTGAGATGACAAGTTCAAATATTATCTGTAGTATATAAGAACTAGATAAAAAAAAAAAAGTCGCAAAAAGGGTGCCCACTATTTAAATATCCTATACTTGAGTTACAAATCGCCTAAGCACAATTACAAATAATTCAGGGTAGCACCCATGCAGGACACTGGCTAGCATGTGGCTAGCCAGCAGAGCCTCTTAGCAGAGGCAAAATCAATTGCATCTCAAGGAAATAGTCTCCCAGCATCAGAATGAAGAGATGGATTCTTTCCTCCCCTCGCCTCGTCCCTAAATTTTTATAACTCTAGCAGATGTTGGGGCTCAGAAAACCCGAAGTGAAAGCCTCAGAAGCAAAGTTTTCTCTAACGTTATCCTGCCCTCCTGTTTCAGCCTCATTCTCCCCGAAAGCAAGATATAGAAACTTGAATTCCTCTTCCCCAAGGTAGGTCATAGAAACCGGAACCACTTTTCCACAATGCCAGACTTACATCATAAAGATAGTACTCTAATCTTCCCTCACCTATGTAAGAGCTGGCCATAAATAAATTCTCTGACCTACCTTGTTTGATAGTAGGTTATAAGATCCCCATTCCATACAGGCCCTGCCCTGTATCCAGGAGGAAGGAATGCTGCACAGAGACCAAAAAGAATCTGAACAGACAGGCCTTGCTAGGTCCCCAAGCTGAGTCTATTCCCATTAGATCTTTTTTTCCAATCACTGTTCTTCAGGGCTGTCCATTCTTTATCACACCTAAGCATAATAATGCATAGTTTCCCCTGTAATTTTGGGTTTTCATTCTGAAGGCTCCCCGGTCATGTAAAACTTTGGTTAAATACATTTGTTGAGTTTTTCTCTTGTTAACCTGTCTTTTGTTATAGGATTGTCAGCTGTGACCCTTATGAAGGGGTCTTTCCCTTCTGCCCTTACACAGCCATCTGCCCCTACACAGACATCTAGAACTGGTTTAGATGACTGGCCTTTGCCTGTCTTCCCCTGATTTTCCCTGTTACAGTCTTACTTCTAGTCTTAAAGACCTAATACCTCTATAAGAAACAAAGGAGAGAGTTATGACTTGGACATGTTGAGTACCAAAAACGTAATGCAGAGGGGGACATTTTGTTGCACTGACAACATGGAACAGATTTATTTACCAGAACAACCTGTTGGTCCCAAGCATTGCTAACCAGTGTACTTTCTAAGTTTCAGAATTAATACCAAAGAGGTAAGAAAAAAACTCAGACCTTCTTCCAATAGGCGGGGCTGGCATCAGACTTCTTGAATAAATCAATAGACAAATGAATAAACAAACTTACTAAAGGGACTGTTTGATTCTTGTCTCAGGCATTCCATAAAATCCTATAGACTTTATAGTGTCTTGACCCCGTGCTCTGTGTCAATGAAGAAGCATCTTATAGGAAAGAATACAAACTGTAGTTCAATATTTAAGAGGCTTCAAGGAAGTATGGAAAGAGTCTGGGAGTGACTAAACTATCCAACGTCATAGAAATAAAGCTATTAAGAATAAGAGTAATTTTTGTTGCTTTATTAAATTTTTTCTCACAGAATTCTTTATAAAAATACCATGTCCCTAAAATGTCATTCAACATATATGCACACCTTCAATGTATAGGACGCTGATCAAAAAAGACAGAGAAATGTGTCTCCCTGGTGTTTGGTTTTTGTTCTGTTTGTTTTTACAGGCAGGGTCTCAGTATGCTGCCCAGGATGGATTCAAACTCCTGGGCTCAAGTAATCCTCTTGCCTCAGCCTGGGACTACAGGCACACACCACCACATCTGGCTTCATGTTGCCAGTATTAATGCAATGCCAAAATATTCAAAATTCTGAAAGGCAAACTCAAATATCTTAAATTTTACTTCACTTACAATTTCAATAATGCTGAAATGTTGATTGAATATTGTGTTTGTAGTGCTATCTCTTTTTTGTTCATAAGAACAACAGCCTATCATTCTCTTGGTTTCTAAAATGTATGTTCATATGGTTTAGATACATATAGTTATATAAATATGTTACACAAAACAATATTTTTTTGAGTTGTAAATAAATAAAAAATGTTAAGGAACTGAATCAGGATAAAAGTTAAAATTATAATACATTTAATAAATTAATTCTAAAGTTTAGACAAAGTTTTGGTTCTTCTTCATGAAAGAAATGTACGAACTGTACCCTTGATTGTACTCCTGCAAATAGGACACTTTCTTAAAGAAGGAGCACAATCTTTGCATACTACTAGATGACCACAAGGAATAAACACTATGGACACTTCTTTGTCCATACACACTTTACATGTTCTTTCTTCTTGTAATCTCCGCAACTGTTCTTCCACTGGTAGATCTAGAAAGAGGAAAGAATTTTTCATAAAAGGCAATTTGCTTCTTCAATGAAAAAACCAAGAAAATAGACAATGTTTTCTATTGGTTTAAAATATTAATACTATTACCTGAAACATCTTCTGTGGGAATATACTTTATGTCCTGTTGCACTAAGGGAGAAAAAGAAAAAGCATTACTATGACAAATAAGGTTAATATTTAGCTACAGAATATATTTTAAAAATGAACTCTTTAGACTTTGGCCAAATACTCATGTCAAGGCAACAAAAGTCTTTAATCTTTTTATGCAATTAATATCTATAAATTTGATTGAGTTTTTTTTCAAGACAGAGTCTCACTCTGTCACCCAGGCTGGAGTGCAGTGGCACAATCACAGCTCATGGCAGCCTCTATCTCTCAGGTTCAAGCCATCCTCCCACCTCATCCTCCTGAGTAGCTGGGATTACCAGGTGTACGCCATCACAACTAATTTTTTTAAAAAATTTTTGTAGTGATGGGGTCTCGCCATGTTGTCCAGTCTGGTCTCGAACTCCTGGGCTCAAGCAATCCACTTGCCTCAGCCTCCCAAGGTGTTAGGATTACAGGCATGCATCACCACACTCAGCCTGAATTATTTTCAATAATCATAAGTTATTAATAAGATCATATTTTCAATTGACTTAGAAAATTTAAAAAAATAATTTTCTACCACTCACCAAATAAACGCTCATATAACACAGTGTCAGCTTCTTGCAGAGAGTTTCTGAATACAGTGGCTGCAATATTTCCTTTTACTAAAATAGTATCAATCAGTTCTCTTGCTTGTAAAGATGTCTGTGTCTTCTGTTTAATAATATCATGTTCTTGTTCATTAATAATTCTGGCAGTTAGTAGACTATCCAGGATTGGAATTACACAAGTCAAATGTTGAAACAGTGCCATTCTATTCTTCCGGATTAATAATAAATCATCTTTATAAAAAAGAAGACAAACATAAACATATTCAAACACTGCTCACAAACTTCCTTCCAGGCCTACATATGTAACAGAATAAAAACTGTCTTTAATTCATAATCAGTAAGGCATTGATATTGATTGCTAGGTTTAGGGGTATCTCATCTGCTGTGCTTAATAATAATGTTATTATAATTATAATTCAGGGTGCAGTGGCACATGCCTGTAGCACCAGCTACTCAGGAGGCTGAGGTAGGAGGATCACTTGAGCCCTGGAGTCAGAGACCAGACTGGGCAACATAGCAATACCCTGTCTCAAAAAGCTGTAATAATAATAATATAATTAATTATAATTATAGTAAGGACTAACATTTAGTGAGCACTGTGTTAAGAACTTTATACACATTGATTCATTTCATCTTCACAACAGCTCTTTGAGGTAGGTCCAAATAGCCTCATTTAACAAATGAGAAAATGAAGCCACAGTGAGGCAAGTAAGTTGCCAAAGGACACCACAACTAGCAAAAATCAAACTGAGGTAGTCTGGTGTCATGTACTGTGCTTTCAATCATTTTGCAACACTGCTAAGCCTTTAACCAAATGAAACTTAGAACCTATTAAAATTGATGTTTCAATTCAATCTAGGTAAATTAGGGAAAGATAAAATCAAGATAATTAAAACAATTTTTTCTTAAAGTATTCTTCCATAAAATTTCTTTTATTATTTATTTATTCATTTTTAAAACAGAGTCTTGCTCTGTCACCCAGGCTGGAGTGCAGTGGTGTGATCTCAGCTCACTGCAACCTCTACCTCCCAGGTTCATGCTATACTTGTGCCTCAGCCTCCTGAGTAGTTGAGATTACACCCAGCTAATTTTTTGTAGTTTTAGTAGAGACAAGGTTTCACCATGTTGGCCAGCCTGGTCTTGAACTCCTGGCCTCAAGTGATCTGCCCACCTCAGCCTCCAAAGGTGCTGGGATTACAGGTGTGAGCCATTGTGTCCGGCCCATAAAATTTCTTTAAAATTCCAAGTTGAAATTTTAATTATTTCCAGAAATTAGACATATTGCCATTACCTGAATATTGTATAGTAAGCAGGGAAAGGCAGTAACAGCATTTTGAATACTAAACCCTATTTGTCAATGACTACCTTCTTGTCCTACAAGATAACATCTAATTCTCCTTCAAGACCTAGATTTTGTATCCATTGGTAAAACATTTTATATTGTAAAACTGTGATTTTATTATCTCTTTGGAATATAACTTATGAATCTAAGTTTATTAATTTTCATATAGCTTACCATAAGCCTTTATAAAGCTATTTCTAAAAAATAACTAATGACAGAGGCTGAGCTATCTGAAGAACTGTTTTGGGAGAGAGGATGGTTAGATTTTAGATACACTGGCTTTGTCAAGTGATAGGACTCATAAAAAGAACCATTTAAGAAAGAATAAAAAATGGAAAAAAGAAAACATCAAAAATCGAAAACAACAACCAGAAAATAAAGAATTAAAATGGTGCTGCATCAAAAAGACAAGGCTAAAGACATACTTTGAAAATAATTGAAGCTCTGAGAATAAATGAGAAAAGGGTCAGGAGCTAGAATAGTGTCTGGCACAAAGTTAATGCTCCATAAATATCTGTTGAACAAATGAACAACCAAGCCTTAGTTCTATAATTTAAAGAGTAGGAATAGAAAAGTAATAGTGAGGGGGTAGAAGACTTAGAACTTACTATATTTTGTTAAATTATCTATATTAGCAAAGTAGGGATATATCAGAAAATAAAAATATAATGTAAACTTGGTGTTGAAGTATACTGGTTTTTCAATCTAAGATTTATTTTTGCAATTATACCTAATCTAATATAATACATTCTCTGAAATTCTTAAGATTTCTAAAATTTAATTGCTAGTAACTGAGAAAAAGTTTCATTTCAAAGTTGTAGACTATATTCTGGTTTGTAAGTTTGGAAGACTTGAGTATACCTTTGAAGCATATTATTTCCTTCCTTCCTTCGGAAGACTTGAGTATACCTTTGAAGCATATTATTTCCTTCCTTCCTTCCTTCCCTCCTTCCCTTCTTCCCTCCTTCCCTCCTTCCCACCTTCCCTCCTTCCTTCCTTCCTTCCTTCCTTCCTTCCTTCCTTCCTTCCTTCCTTCCTTCCTTCCTTCCTTCCTTCCTTCCTTCCTTCCCTCCTTCCTTCCTTCCTCTCTTTTTTTCTTTCTTTCTTGAGACAGACTCTCACTCTGTGGCCCAGGCTGGAGTGCAGTGGCATATGATCATAGCTCGTTGCAGCCTCAACCTCCCTGGGCTCAAGTGGTCCTCCCACCTCAGACTCCTGAATAGCTGGGACTACAGACACATGCCACCACACCCTGCTAATTTTTGTATTTTTTTTTATACAGACAGGGTTTTGCTATGTTGCCCAGGCTGGTCTCAAACTCCTGGGCTTAAGTGATCTGCCTGCCTCAGCCTCCCAAAGTGCTGTGATTACAGGCGTGAGCCACCACACCCAGCCATGTTATTATTTTATTCTGGGAAAAAATATCTTAAATTGCCTCTTTATTTATATCCTTACTGTTCTTGGGAAACTATAAAGTAATAATTAACCTAAATGTGTTTTCATTCACTCACTCAGAACACAGACTATATGCAGGCACCATACTAGGTAGTAGATATATATATATATAAAACGGTGAGGCAGAAACACTAAGGGCTCTTTTTGACAATGTAAATTATTATATATTGTTGACTTGAAGTCATTTCTGGAGACTTTTCTGATTGTCTTTGAAAGAAATATAAATATTTTATAAGTGGATAGTTTCAGATTTTATGGGGTCTCTCAATGGTTGTGGAGATAAGTGTTCTTTTCTTTGAGCAATTGTTGGCTGGTGACAAATGGCTACCACTAAGAAGGCTACAGGAAGGACATACTTGCCTAATCTTCACAGAGAAAAGAGAACTTGATGAGGCTGGGCAAAGGTTAACTGTGACTGTATTGCTGCTACACTAGTGGTTTATAGACTGAGTAATTCACACTTGGGTGAATGTATGATGCCATGTCACTATTATCTGATAGGTTTGTCCGGGTTGGGTCAGAAAACAAATCCATCTTCATGGGCAGGGTTGGATTTATCCCTAAATGCAATGGACGATCTGACTGTCAATAATCCTATGAAGAAATAGATCCCGGATGGCATTGGACAAGGATAAGGAAAAGTCTTTTTTGTCCTTCTGAACTTTATGAATATTTGGGGGCCTGAGTTTTGATAAAGGAAAATATTACTGGGACATTCCGAGTGATTTGTGTAAACTTGCCAAAGCTACACAGAGATGAACCAGAAGCTAGGCAGAGAGATTTATGAGGATGAGCCCGGGGGCACTAAGAGGGGCCACATCTAGTTGCAGCTGTAAATCGACATTTGTGATATAATTCCCTTCTGTTACCCTTAAGTCTCCAATAAGAGCTTGTTAAAAGTTGCATCTGTTTTTAGCTGTGTTGAAGGGACTTATTGGTCTGGTCCATGCTTGGGAAAGGAGAGATCAGCATTTCTTTTTGTCTAGGACAGAGTGATAACAGCCGTCAAAACAGCCAGATGAGAATGGATGTGCCCAGAAGAGTTTTTGTGAAGGGCAATAGAGAACATAGTAGTGGATAAGGTTAATATGGAAGGACATGAGCAACTTGTCCTAAGAAATTGTGAAACAGTATCCTAGGACTTGCCTAAATAATCGAAGGATGCTCTGAAAGACTCAGTTCTTGTGTGGGCAGGTAGGGGACTTAATAGTAGTTTGCGCATTAATGTATAGTCACAGGCTAAGACATGCTTTTATGTTAACGTTAAAATTAACAATTGTCCAGCCAGGCACGGTGGCTCATGCCTGTAATCCCAGCACTTCGGGAGGCCGAGGCGGGTGGATCACTTGAGGTCAGGAGTTTGAGACCAGTGTGGCCAACATGGAGAAACCCCGTCTCTACTAAAAGTACAAAAATTAGCCTGGCATGATGGCAGGTGCTTGTAGTCCCAGCTAAGGGAGGGAGGCACGGGAATTGCTTGAACCCAGAAGGCAGAAGTTGCGGTGAGTTGAGATCATGCCACTGCACTCCAGCGTGGGTGACAGAGTAAGACTCTGTCTCAAAAAAAAATTAATAATTGTCGCTGATCCCACCCTGATTTACTCCAAAGGGGAGTGAGCAACTAGCCTGAGATTAAAAATGTGCCATGCTGCAACAAGGATTCCATTTTCAAAACCTTAAGAAAAAAAAAAGCGCCATGAATGCATAATTGGACACAGCGTCAGCTATCCAGAGAAAAAATATGAATTAAGGAAAAACAGGAAAAAACACATCATACATTTTCAACTTATGGGCAACTCAAATATATCTGAATATGAATAAATTTTTCAGCATTTGAATTCAGAATACTAAACATGAAAAAAATCTGACTGGATTGAGTATATTTTCAGATATACTAGATGAGTATATTTTCCATAACATGTAGACTGGTATCAAATCCTTATGAAAATAGACTGTATTAATAAATCTACATACTTGATTCTTTTTCCTCAGTTGCTCTTTCTCTCTCCTCTTCCCTCATTTCATCTTCTGCATTGAGTAAGTCTAACACAAGATCACTGATGAGTCTATAATTCTCTCCAGTTGCTAGGATTTTTCTCTGAACCGTGTATTTTACCAGGCTTCTACTAAAGCCCATTTCCACGGCAGCATTAACCACAGGAGTATTCATCATGATTGCATCTTCTGAATGGTCTTCTCCAGGTTCAAAACGAATAACTATATGGAACAAGAATTTAACACATATTAGGATAGCCTGTATATTTCTTAAAAATTAAAATTTGAACTGAAATCAAAAATGTTTTTACAATATTAAAAATGTAAAACCAACAAAATGTATAGGCATTATTTTGTATGAACATTGTTAAATTTAAAATGATATACACGTTCAGTCATCAAAATAGCAACATGAAATATTGTACTTAGATGCAAAATACATATTACCTGTCATAACTGGATATACATATGTGAGCAGGAGAAGGAAACAGAATGGCAGGGATTACTTCCCACTAGAATTGAGATTCTTTTTCCCTATGTTGGATGAACAAATGAGCTTTCAATCAAGAATAATTCACATATTTTTTCAGAGAGGCTCTTATTATACAATATTGCTTCCTTGGAGTTCATTCTCAGAGTGTAATCAGAGTGACTTTTTAAAAACACAAATCTGATTGCGTCACACTTCTTGAATTCTATCAACAATTTCATTGCTCTTAGGATAAAATCCAAAATAGAAATGGCTTACAAGGTCTCATACAATCTGAACCCTGTTTAGCTCTTCAGCCTCATCCCTCGCCACTGTATCATTCGCATTCTGCACTCTAGCCCAGGAGTCACAAACTGATGGCTCTGGTGTCAAATTCTGCCTGCAGTGCTGACCACTCATACAGCTGGCCTGCTTCACTCATTTGTCTATTAGCAACTCCTATTTCTGGCCATATAGAATTTTGTTCAGTTATTCAAAGGTGCCTATTCTCCTTTGTCACTTCGGTCTTTCATGTGCTGTTCTCTCTGCCTGGAATACTCTTTTCTTCCATTTGTCACTCAGTTAACTCCTATTCTTCCCTTGGATTTTCTGCTAAGACAAATATTTCCTCTGGAAAGCCTTTTCTGACCCTCCAAGTCTGGGTTAATTGTCCTATATGCACTCTCATATTACACTTTACTTTTGTTGCAATATCCCTTTCTCCTGTCTGTGTGTTTCTGTGTATCCCGTAGATACATGAGACCAGGAGTTATGTTTATCCTGTTCTCTATTCTTTCCTCAGAACAGGAGATACACAATAAATATATATTGAATTGAATTGAATATGAGATAATGGAGTAGAAGAGCTTGTACAAATGTTAGCTCTATTGCATTTTAGGTTTAAGGCGATGTACAAGTCATGTAACTTTTCTGAGCCTCAGGATCCCTATTTAAAAAGGGGACTAACATGTTCTATCCTTTCCCTTTCACAGAAAGAATATGTGAGCAATCTAATATCATAGTACATCTGTTCTCACACTGGCCCAAGAACAAGGGTTAGGCTAGATGTATGTAGTTTGTTAAAACTATACATGCCTGAGCCCCTCCTTTAGATACTCAGATTTAATTCAGTAGGTCTGAAGTAGAAACTGGAAATCTGTCATATTTTTTAAAGTTCTCCAGGCAACTCTGATATGCACTGAAGTTTGGGAAATACCAACACAGTATATTTGAAAATGCATTCATTGTAAATTATAAATCAATATAAAGGTACGTTACTGTTATCAACTTTCAATCTTAACAGTACCAAATGACTCTATTTAAATGCATTCATTATTATCCATTGCACTTACTTGATGACTCTGCATTTTCATCTTCTGGGCTGTCTGATGTAGATAGCAGCTGCAGAAAAAAAAAATATATATATATAAATTAAAATATAAATCTTATCTTACCCATTGCAATGAAAATGACCCAACAGACATATTTTATTCAATTTATTGCAAACTACTTGCTTACTAGCAAAATAATTTTTTAACCAAAAGCAATATTTCATTTATATTTGATAGTTATTCCCTAGGCCATAAATTAATAGAGTTTCAGTGTGTGTATATAATAACAAATAAAACCCATTTTCATTAAGGCAGGAAAAGGACTGTACCTTTTCAATAATCCATGTGACAATCAATTTTTCTTTCATACACAGGTCTTACCTACCCTGGGTCATTCTTTGGGATAAGTTGGACCCTATATCAGTTTCATTGCTCATGGCTGGAATGGGATTGACCATCCAACTATTAAGTAAGTTATTTGTTTTCCCAAGAAGATTAGAAAAAGCAATAAAATTCTCTTTCTCAGATCTTTTGAAGGAAAATTTATATAGTAAAACTGTTAAATGCTACTATCCCAGTCATTTTTTTCCCAGTTTAATTTATTGCAACTTGATTGAAAAAATGCTTAAAGAGAAACATCACAAGTGTCATTATCAGGAGACTACCATTTATGGATCTATTTTTCTCTAAAGAATAATACTTTCTAAGATCATGCCAGGTTTGATAAGAAAAAGAAAAAGTATTTCTAAAACAATCTTGTCTTTTCATTAAAATAGCACTCTCTGTAATTATCAGAAAGTAATTTCTCTGATGGCAACCAATATTTAAAAAAAGAACTTTCCCTACCTACCTGTTCAAGTAGATGAGGGTAACTGGCTTGAACTTGACGGATGAACTCCTGTCCTTTAATTCTTATCAAGTACTCACACCTAAAATGTAAAGAAAATAAAGTTTGAGGTATTATTTATACCAGTGAAATGAAAATGTAATAAATAAATTTCTCATCTCTAGGTGTTTATTCCATTTCAAATCTGGTTGCTTGCCCCAAATCACAGAATCATTTAAGATCATTTATTCTAAACTTAATGTTACAAGAATAAATAAATCCTAGCTCACTGGGAACTGATTCTATTGTATTGCTTTCAAGAAAAAATTGTTTTCTAAAACTAACCTGTAAGTATCCTATGATAGGATCCAAATTTTTTGTGTGAATTTTTAATTGTTTTGTAAGATGCTTCTCATGACAGTTAACATTTTTCATACAGGTTGAATGTCTTACAAAATTAATATTTTTATATTTGCCAAGAAATATTATGCTTCTGCTAATTTTTTTTTTTTTTAAGACAGAGTCTCACTCTGTCACCCAGGCTGGAGTGCAGTGGGATGATCTCAGTTCACTGTAACCTCTGCCTCCCGGGTTCAAGTGATTCTCGTACCTCAGCCTCCAGTGTAGCTGGGATTGCAGGTGCCTGCCACCACGCCCGGCTAATTTTTGCATTTTTAGTGGAGATGGGGTTTTACCATGTTGCCACACTGGTCTCGAATTCCTGACCTCAAGCGATCCTCCTGCCTCAGCCTCCCAAAGTGCTGGGATTACAGGCATGAGCCACTGCACCCGACCACTTCAGCTAATTTTGAAAAGCACTAAGTGTTTATCTTAATTTGGGCAGGACTAATCCAGCCATTTGTAGACTGGATATTTCAAATGAGTATAAACATACATATAATCAATTTACTTTTAATATATTGTGAAGTATAAATATTTCAAATGAGTATAAACATACATATAATCACTTTACTATTCATTTAGCATATAGAGAATGATCAGAGATATTGTAGTGAAAGGCAGGTTGATATAAGCAAGAGGAAGGCGATTACTAGTAATCTACCAAGGCTCAAGTGGACAAGGGTCAGGAGCCTCTCAGTCTACTGAGGTCAAGTAAGTCCATCTCTCCTCAGAGCTCTTAGCTACTCTCTTCAAGTCTTCTAAGATTCTTGAAAACACACTAATGTTGGCTGGGCGTGGTAGCACTTCAAACTCCTGAGGTTAGGAGTTTGAGACCAGCCTGCACAACATGGTGAACCCCCGTCTCTACTAAGAATACAAAAATTAGCTGGGCATGCTAGCATATATCTGTAGTCCCAGCTACTAGCAAGGCTGAGGCGTGAGAATTGCTTGAACCCAACCGGCGGAGGTTGCAGTGAGCTGAGATCACACCACTGCACTCCAATCTGGGCAACAGAGCCAGGCTTCATCTCAAAAAAAAAAAAAAAAAAAAAAAAAAAAAAGAGAAAAAAAAGGAATCAAAATAAGTTAAGATGCCACATTTATTAATCAATATTAACCCATTTCCCCATTTGGAAAAAAACAGTGCAGCTTGTCGCCAGTGCAGTATTCTCAGGGCAAATGGGAAACGAGCTGAATAATAGCAAAAGTTTTGATCATGAAAAAATGTAATTTTAGGCCACATGATTTAGATGAAAAAGGAGAATGTGAAAAAAGTATTTTGAAGCTGGTATTTTAGTTTGTACATTAAGTTTCTTACCCACATGATAAAAACCCACACTTGCAAGCTGATCCGGATTAATTAGAACGCTAGGCGGCCAGTTAAACAATCAAAAGGGTAACATATCACATTAAAATGCTGTGTGGCAATTAAAACACATGAGATGAGACTATACTTACCCTGATTTAGTATTGTAACCTGCCTGGCATTTCTAAACCCCTCTTTGTTCTTTTTATTGATTGTACTTATTTTCCAACATGCTCTATAACTTATTCAAGTTTTTATTAATTGTCTGTTCTCTCCTGCTATAATACAAACTTAGGCGACCAGGGGTCTTTGTTTTGTTCAACTGATTTTATGCACCCAGAACAATGCCTGGCAATAGGTGATCAATTGTTATTGAATACTGAATGAATGGAAATATATCCAAGACATATGTTGACTGAAAAAACTTCAAAACTAAATAGAATATTTAATTTATGTAAAATTGTGTACATTTATTTCTATATGGATATTTATTTCTATATGTATATGTATTGTATACATTTATTTCTTTATGTCTGGAGCGATGTTCACTAAAATGGTAACCATGTTCATCCTTAGGTGGTAAGATTTCTGGACAGTTTAATTTTCTTTCTCTGTACTTTTCTACAATGTGTGACTTTGTTTTTATAATGAGCATGTATTATTTAAATATATATATTTCTTTAAAAATTAAACAAAAATCCCCAAATATATTTCTTCATTAAGTCCATCAAAACTTTTTAAGTATTTTGCTAAGTAATCCATCCTAAACTTATTCACAAATATATATTTGGAACGGAGTAAAGTAACAGCTGATTTAAGGTAAACACATATAAGCAATCTCATGATAATCACAAGAATTTGCAAAGAGAATTTCAAAACAATTACCTTGGAAACCACTTGGCATGTTCCACCCATGGATCATCTCCAGATTCCCAACACCTGAGTCCACCATCACAGCAAAAGCATTTGACATCATCACTGTTACCTAAAATTAATTTTGGACCAAAACATGAATACACATAATTTGCCCACTGAAATGTATAAAATGAAATGTATTTTTTTTAAATTAGCAGATTCAGTTTCTTACCCACATAATAAAAACCCGCACTTGCAAGCTGCTCAGGATTAACTAGAACACTAGAGGGCCAGTTAAAGAATGTTTTAAAGCGGGCTGCATGTGTCTGCATGCTCAGATTAGAAACTGTGTATCTCGAAGTGTCTTGAAGCTGATTTTCGATAAATGGGCATTTGGGAAAATGTCTCAGGTGTTCTGACATTGCATTATCCTTCGGTTCCCAGTTGCTCAATTTTCCGCCACAGGCAAAGCAAGCCACTCTGTCTCCAGGTCCAACGTAGTAAAAGCCTGCTTTTGCCAGATCTGTTGGCGACAGAAAAGTCAATGGCCACGTCTGAAAAGTAAGTAATCTGGCTTTTTCATTATTCATTGCACAGTGGTAGGAACTTCTCATCAAGGCAGAAAAATCTTGATTTGCTCTGGAGTTTACAGGATTTGATGGAAAGCTTGAATAAGAGCCACTGAAATATCCACTGTTTTCTGTACCCGGAAGTAATGAATGTGTGGAATTTGTTACTGAAGAAGGAAAAGCAGGCTGAGAGGTAGCTTCCGAGTTGTTAACTGAATTTAGACTCTGAACGAATCTGCAGCTAGGATACAACTTTTTATGCTTTTCAACAGGACTGTCTCCTCTTTTCCAGTTATCCAGCATCAGGCCGCAACAGAAGCATTTGACCTTGTCATTCACACCAGTGTAATAGAAACCAGCGCGAGCAAGACTCCTTTCTGAGACAGGAACCCCAGCAGGAAAAGTGGAATACGTAGACATTCGGTACAGTTCACATGACAAGTCGTATTTCAGTTCAAACGTGTTGGCACTTTTCATCAAATTTGATAAGAATATGCTATTTTCTACTATGTTCATGATGAAATGAATGGGGAAGAAAAGGGACTAGCCTTTCTCTGGGGAGGTAGTTTTGTGCATGGCTTTGCTTTTATTAGTTTTAATACTAGGTTGAAAAGCCAAAATGAAAAAATTTTTAATTATTTTTATTTCTATGCATTTAGAGTTTCAACATGGAAAGATTCTAAATCCTATACTGATACATTTTAAGGAAGAAATACACAATTGCACCTTTGTATAATCTTTATACATACAATGTAAACATGATGCTACAGAGTAAGCTGTGCTGAAGATTAAAACCCTTCTCAGAAGAGTAAAGTGTATTAGGCCATCAGGATGCCAGTTAATGGCAGGCATCTCCACAGGTAGGTCAACTTCTCCAGGCTACTAGAATGTTTCAGTGGCATTCAATCAATCTGAAGATGTAATGTGTGACTCATGAAGCTTCTTTACATGGTGGAAAGCTCTGCTCTCAAGTGTTTCACAGTAAAAATATTCAGAATATGTTTATTTTGCTTTTTGGAAATTGTGAAATTTAGTAGCCAGGAAAAAAAAGCATAACACCTACCTCAAAGGAGGAAAAGAATACATTACCATATTTCACTAAATTCTAAGATGGCTATTTTAAAACTTCTGTTATCAAGAAGTATTTTATAATTAATGGCATATCATATTTTAATTAGCAGCACTTTTATTTCTTAGAGGTACATACAATAATGGTATGATTTACAATTGAAGACATTTTGAATTCAATGAAATATGGTATATCCCAAATTTTTCTCCAATTAGTCATATTTTTCTTTCTACAATCCTTCTAATAAGGAGAACAAAACAATCTAAAATTTCTCTCCAGATAAAGAGCTTTACTAATAACAGGACTGGCTAACGCTCTTAAAATCTGTTTTCAATATGTATTAAATAATAGTTATTTCCCATAGATCATCAGGAATATAATTGCTTAAGCATAATGATACTATTAGATCTTATGCAATTAAATATTCTATTTAAAATAAATCATCAGAGATTAATGTGTTTGTTCATTTGGTCTTTTGGACTCAGCTTCATGCTGTTGAAGCAACTCAGTGTTAACATTTTTTTATTCTAAGAGTATACTTGGCTAGAACACCGAAATGTCCTCTATAATTATGGTAGACAACAGGTGCTGCAAAAAAGGGACTCTGCCGAAACTACCAATAACAAAACTGAACTTCATTGCTATATTCAGGTTATTTTTGGAAAAACAGAATCATGATATATATTGCATTCCCTTGGTTAAAAAATTTCTTAAGATAATTTAGATATGGCTGTAAAATAAGACCTTTCAAAGATTTTTTTAAAAATTTTTATCCCCCTTAAAGAACTAACATTGTAGAGTTATTCAACTTATCACCTACTGAAAACATTTTTGAACTTTTGTTTTTCTATATGTTTCTGAAGCCAACATCCAATCTACTCTGATAGTGGATTTATTTTTTAAAACAGTCAAAAGTTACCAAATGCCATGTATAGGCTAAGATGAATAATCAAATGGCATCAATGTAGTTTTGGTCAGAAATTATTTCATGGATAGCATACCTTGAACCAGAATTTATCGTGACAAAAAAAAATTAAATTTACCATTTCAACAGCGAGACCTTGTCAAAATTCAGAATTTCTCAGTTATGACTTCCTAGCCATTAGTAAAGAGGTTCTGAGTCAGTAATACTAGCAATGACCAATAAGAAAGTCATTGTGGCTTTTTTTTTTTCCACCAGTGATTTGCAAGCATGGTTTCCTGGATCTCAGAGATGTTGGACTTTTTGACTGCAGACTTCAATGGTTTGTTTCCAGGTGGCAGGAGAAACATCACATCTCATTACCGATAATTATTTCCCTCAAAGGTAAGTAATTGTATCTAACTTCAATATTCCTTTCCCTGGCCAAAAATTTTACACATTGTCATAAAAATCTTCTTTGTATTCATCACTGTCTTTATATTATTTTTCTTTCTAAATTTCTTCATTTCCTAAGATGTAACCTTCAACCATCACTCTCATCCTCATCATTCTCAGAGGTAACAGCCCACTTAAACACACTTTTGGACTTTTAAAATATCAATGGCCTTATAAATAACTGGATAATTTCTTGACCAATCATCACATTTATCTTTTTACTTCCTCTAAATTTGTTGCACCTATCAAAACGCTTTGTTCTTGATTTTTCTTTGTCACTGTAGAAGTATTTTAATGTGTCAAAGCTTTCATCTGCATATTTCTTTAGTTTGCAGAGGATTTATTATTAGCTTTTTGTTCAACGTAAGTGTCACTCATTTTAAAATCTTTCCCAAACACCGGTACTGTTTCTATTCTACATAATAGGAGAATATGCCAGTAGGAGATTGCCTGGCCAACTCTGAAAAAAATGCTTTAACAATATGCCCCAGCTAGGATCACTTCTCCTTTACTTCCACAAATCAAATTCAAAATCAGACTCATTATAGTTACACCTTATATAACTCGATCATGTTTATAAAATTAGCATTCTTTGGATAGTAAAACACCAGTCAACTACTTAATTTGTTTACCCATGCACAAAACTACCTCCCGAGATTAGACTAAGTCCCTTTAAGGATTTTAGGTCTCCATTTTGAGATGTTTTGATTTATAGAAGAAACTGAAAAAAAAAATCTAGAAGAAGTTGTTTTCCTCCTTTGTAAACCTGTTCAAAAACAAACAAACAAAAAGACAGTTTTAAAAGTCAAACAATTCATAGATGGAACACAATGACTTTTTTAAAAAACATTTTCTCCAAAATAGAGCACTAATAATTACTGATCGTTTACCATGTATCAGGTGCTTTACTAGTCACTGTAGAGGCCAAAAAGAGATTTAAAAAAACAGAGGTCTCTGCCTGGTGCAGTGGCTCACGCCTGTAATCCCAGCACTTTGGGAGGCCAAGGCAGGTGGATCACTTGGGGTCAGGAGTTCGAAACCAGCCTGGCCAACCTGGTGAAACCCCATCTCTACTAAAAATACAAAAATTAGCTGGGTGTGGTGGTGCACGCCTGTAATCCCAGCTACTCAGGAGGTTGAGGCAGGAGAATCGTTTGAGCCTGGGAGGTGGAGGTGGCAGTGGGCCGAAATAGCGCCACTGCACTCCAACCTGGGTGACACAGCAAGACTCTGTCTCAAAAATAAAATAAAATAAAACCTAGAGGTTTCAAACTGGAAGACATATCATGTTTGGCTTACATAGAATTGCATTATAGTACTTTACTAATTTTTTATTTTTATTTTGAAATTTATTTATACTTAGAGAAAACTTACAAAAATGACACAGTTTCTGCATACTCTGCACTTAGCTTCCCCAAAGCTAACATCTTACCTAATTACAGTGCAATTAAAGAAACCAGAAAATTTACATTGTACCATGCTGTGGATTAATCTACATGCCTCATTTGAATTTAATCCAGTTTCCAAATCCATTTGGAAATAGTATGGACCACAGTATTTTTAAATCTTACCGTTAATTGCCAACATTTTTAAATGTAAGAGACTTCCCATCACATTCTAGATTCCAAGCTTCTCTTGGAAAATCAAAAGATCTAGCAACACTGGGTCTATAGTCCTTCAGGGCAGCTAGAGCTGAGCAGCAGCTGTGCCCTTTAGAGAGGGAACCTGTTCTCTTTGATTCCCTGATACTGGGACTGACTGTTCTGGTAGTCTCCGCTAACAATAACAGTCTAGCAATAACAGACTGTTGCCATTTGTCATTGAACAGGCACTATTGTTTTTCTTACAGCAGAATTATGAGGAAAGTGAAATCAGTGTAACATGTGTCTATCAAAAGTAACAAAAATGAAAAGTAGAAGAAGGACATATGTTTCCAGAAAAATAGGAGAACTTTTGTCTTTGTGAAAAGGAAGGATATTCCTTCATATCAAATATGCAAACAGAGTATGCTTTCATTTAAAAGAGACATCCCACAAGCTCTCATGCCATGGCTCACACCTGTAATTCCAGCACTTTGGGAGGCCAAGGTAGACGGATTGCTTGAGCCCAGGAGTTTGAGACCAGCCTTAAACTGGGTGACCTGGCAAAACCCCATCTCTACAAAAATACCTCAAAAATTAGCCAGACATGGTGGCACATGCCTGTGATCCCAGCTACTTGGGAGGCTGAGACAGGAGGTTCACTTGAGCCCATGAGGCAGAGGTTGCAGTGTGAGACTGCATCACTGCACTCCAGCCTGGGTGTGCAGAGCAAGACCCTGTCTCAAAAAATAAAAATTAAAAAAAAAGAAAGAAAGAAAGAAAAAAGAAAAAGAGAGACTCAGAGTTTTTCTCATTTATATCACCTCCATTTGAGTTTGCAAACCCCTTACACAAATCTTATCCCAAAGAAGCTTTAGGTCAGGCGTGGTGGCTCACGCCTGTAATCCCAGCACTTTGGGAGGCCAAGGCAAGCAGATGACTTGAGATCAGGAGTTTGAGACCAGGCTGGCCAACATGGTGAAACCCTGTCTCTACTAAAAATACAAAAAAAATTCGTCAGGTGTGGTGGCACGCACCTGTAGTTCCAGCTACTCAGGAGACTGAGGTAGGAGAATCACTTGAACCCAGAAGGTGGAGGTTGCAGTGAGCCAAGATCATGCCACTGCACTCCAGCCAGGTATATATTTGTGGAAATTCAGGCAACAACTATACAATAAATATACAAAAATATGCCAAGATGTCAACCCCAGATCACTTCAGCCTCTGTCCTAACAATTTCCAACACCTAGATGCAGCCCTGCAGACTGGGACCAGCATCACTTAAGACTCCTTTGCCACCCCTTAGCAATTCCTTTTCGCCCTGCTCAGCCCCCTAGCCCACTGCCCTATGCACCCTTCTAAACCTTCAACACCTTCCTCAGATTTCTCCACTGCACTCCATCTCATTTTCAGTCCATTGCTTTGCCTTCTATTTCTCAAAGAAAAGAGATATCCTTGAGCAGGAACCGCCTCACATTCTCATATCCAAGCCTTTTTGGCTCACAACCTACTTGCTGCCTCAGTTAAAGACTTGCCCCCTTATGGGATCCTAAACTCTCCTACTGCCTCAGAAATCTTGTTCTTAATCCCATCTCCCTCATTGCTTCAACTCTCATTCCTCTCACTCTCAACTGGCCCTTTTCCTTCCACATAACAACCATGCTTAAATCTATCTCAACTCTCAAATGAAAGAAATTTTTAAAATTCTCTTTCGGCCAGGTGCGGTGGCTCATGCCTGTAATGCCAGCGCTTCAGGAGGCTGAGGCGGGTGGATCACAAGGTCAGGAGATCAAGGCCATCCTGGCTAACACGGTGAAACCCCATCTCTACTAAAAAGAAATGCAAAAAATTAGCCAGGCATGGTGGTGTGCACCTTTACTACCAACTACTTGGGAGGCTGAGGAAGGAGAATCGCTTGAACCCAGGAGGCAGAGGTTGCAGTGAGCTGAGACTGCGCCACTGTACTCCAGCCTGGGTGACACAGTGAGACTCCGTCTAAAAAAAAAAAAAAAATCCCCTTTCAACCCCACTTCCCACTGTAGCAACTACCCTGTATCGCCCCTTCCCTTCATAGCCAAGCAAACTGGACATGTGTGTACGGTTAATGTCTCCATTTTCCCTCTCCCATTTACTCATTAAGTGAGCATCACTTAAAACTGCTCTCAGTATTAATAACACCAATGGTTTTTTTGCCAAAACAAATGGAAATGTTTGCATCTGACATTGGGGCACACTTCCTCTTAGAAATGTCCCATTCCCTGGGCTTCTCTGATACCAAGCTCTTGGGATTCTTCTTTCATTTCTAGTGGCTCCTTCTCAGATTGGCTCAGTCCCCAACCTTTCGTCTTCTGACTCTTCCATTTAACCTACCAAGAAAGCAACCTCCCCAATCCCAGGGCTGTTGGGCATCCCTACCCTTTGGGCACGCGGCACATCCATTTCTATGACACTGGAGGGCAAGTGTGCCTTTTCTTTCTGCCTCCCCCTAGACAGTAAGGTATTTTAGAACCGCAGCTATTAATATGTTTCATCTCTGTACCTGCCCTCCCACTCATAGCATCTGCAGAGCTTGGCATACAGGGTAGACACAAAGACTTCCCGTTGAAGAAATAAATGTTAGCAAATGTGACTGAGCCCCGAGTGACCACAGTACTTCTATCAATTTTACATTAATGACCACAGAGTCTACTCAGTGATTGATTAGGATCAGGCTTTGGAGTCAGACATCTGGGGTGCTCAGTACCAAGCAGCCCGGTAACCAGAAGCATGACGTTGCACAAGTAAATCTCCAAGAGCCTCAGTTTCCTCACTGTCAAATGGAGATAATTCTGCTCCTTAAGATTATGATAATTAAACGTGAAAAATACATGTAAATTCTTCAGAGAGAAACCTAGCATATAGCAGGTAGCAGTACTTAATGTTAGCAATACATAATAGCAAATAAAGTCAATAGTTAATATTATTGTTACATTAGCATCAGGTACATGCCTTCGACACTGTATTGATCAGAGTAAGAGCACTTCTGGGTTTCCATGCTGATCACCAGGAAGACAACCAAAAACTGCTGTCTTCCTACCACAGGTTGGAAACATGCCTCCATTTGCTCATTAAACACTTTCCTTCCTTCCTGTGCCAGAGCTCTGTGTTAGGCTCGGTCCTGAAATTTATTTGGCACCTGCAAAGGCCCAGTGATAACTCTTGGCAACCGAATCAAAATGACACAGCTGCACAATTCCACTGGCTCACTCCAAAGGTAAAATAGAAATTGAGCACCTGGAACCTATCTAGAGCCTGCCTTTGGGCCCTGACGTTTGATAACTGCGCCCCACCCACTGACTCTCAACCTCTGCAGCGCTCTAGCCCTGAGCGCCCCTCGGCCACCCGCTGGCACACCTCTTACCCCAGGGGAGGCGCGCGCGCGCACGCACACACACAAACACACAAGCACACAGCAGCCTTCCTCGCCCACCTGCTGCCCGCGCGCACACACACACACACACACACGCACACCCCAGCCTTCCTCGCCCACCTGCTGCCTAGAGGCCGACGACGCATGCACCAGCAAGGACAAGCCCAGTCTTTTCAAGCGACACCTGTCGCCCTGCCTGTTCCGTGCGGAGGGCGCGAGTCTCACGCTGTCTTTTAAATGCGTCACCCAAATCCCCACCCCTACCCGTAGCAGGCGTTCCGCACTCCTCCCAGTGGTTTGCATGTGCACTGGTGCTTTCCTTTTAGGACTTAGGGGAACTCCAGGGGTAATAACCACAGACACTTCCTCTTAATCAGTGGCCTGGCAAACCCGCTCGGGGATTTCCATGACCCAAAAGCATGACTTTTAACCGTGGCCTATCTGCGCGGCATTTACTGAAAGACATTTGCTTCATTGCTCGTGGGCCAGAGGAAATCTTGATAACAACCCATACAGAGAGGACGGTCATTGCTCAGCCTGCCTGGAAAAGGTCAATATGCCCTATTCACCCTCCATCTGCCATACACTTTACACGTAAAAAGGTTCGGGTTTTCAATCTTCTACTATAGCTGCAGAAGTCCAGCATTAAAAAAAAAAAAATCGAAACTTTGTGAAATCTTTCTATTTATTTTTACTTTTTGTTCTGATCAAGAAAGTAAGAGGTGAAAGGAAATGTAGGGGTATGTGAAAAAAATCATGCAGTTCTCCTTTGCAGTTTATTTTTACCATTTTAAAGATTGAAATTGCTTTATTAATTTTCTGTATTGAAATACTTTTTGTTTTGTTTGGTGAGTTTTGGGTTGTTTTTTTTTTTTAATAAGTATGGTGGAGTTGGCTACTTAAAAAAATCCCTCCTTTATAGCCTTTGATTTCACAGGGCAGGTGTCTGAGTTGCAGTGCCATTCTCAGGGAAACCTGACATCTTCGAGTCTAACTGCACTGCCATATTTTCCTCCACGTTCTCTAAGTAGTAACTTTAAGCAACTTTATCTGAGAGCCATCCGTACCAGGGTAAGAGATGGATTTGGGAGAGCTCATCTGATTTTCTGTCTTCCAGTAGATCAAAGACAGTTACCAACCAGAGGCAGAGCCCATAAAGATTATTTGGTCCTTCATCATTCTGTGGAAACAGCATCCAGTGCATTCTGCACACAATGGACTGAGCTGAGGCATCTTCTGGTTTAGGTGGACTTGGCTGTCCATAGCAACTGAAGTTCCAGTTGGAATTATTTCAGAAAGACTAAGTGTATTTATCATATGGAGACTTTAATCCACATTTGAGTCTGCTTCAATCAAGACTTTCTAAGCCATTTTCAACTCACTCCTGAGATTATGGAAAATAATTTGTGGGCCTTACACATTTTTGATTATGTACTCACCAGAAGAATTTCAAAAAGCTCTGCATTCCCTTGCCCATTTTTAACTTAACATTAAAACATAAAGCTGTTGTACATGTCAGTAATCTACAAAATGTAAACATAGATATTTTTGGAAAAAATTGATAGAACACTCTTTTAAATGTATTTGATGGATCCTAATACCATAGTAATTTGACATACATGATCATCCATGAAGCAATTATCAAGTCATCTTTAATAATTAAAAATATTTTATCATTGCCTTTTGTCATTGAACATTCCAATTCCCCTACAGAATGTTAATACATGTTTACACTGAACATCTTTTATGATCTCTCTGTCACATATCTCTGAAACAAATACATATTATAAATTGAAATCCATTTTTTTCTCTGGGATCATAAGGATCTAAATGTTAAAAAAAAAAAAAAAATTCTCTTTGGCCAGGCATGGTGGCTCACGCCTGTAATACCAGCACTTTGGGAGGCAAAGGTGGGTGGATCATCTAAGGTCAGGAGTTCAAGACCAGCCTGGCCAACATGGTGAAACCCATCTCTCCCAAAAATACAAAAATGAGCCAGTTGTGGTGGTGCACACCTGTAGTCCCAGCTACTTGGGAGGGTGAGGCATAAGAATCACTTGAACAGGGGAGGCAGTGGTTGCAGTGAGTCAAGATAGTGCCACTGCACTCCAGCCTGGGACAGAGCGAGACTTCATCTCAGAAAAAAAGAAAGAAAAATCCTCTTTGATTACATTATCATTGATATTGTTTTCATTACTTTTAAAACGTAATTGGTCAAGACAACATAAAAATATTGTAAATGTTGGCCGGCCGCGGTGGCTTAAGCCTGTAATCCCAGCACTTTGGGAGGCCGAGATGGACAGATCACAAGGTCAGGAGATCAAGACCATCCTGGCTAACACGGTGAAACCCCGTCTCTATTAAAAAACATACAAAAAACTAGCCGGGTGAGGTGGCGGGCGCCTTAGTCCCAGCTACTCAGGAGGCTGAGGCAGGAGAATGGCATAAACCTGGGAGGCGGAGCTTGCAGTGAGCTGGGATCCGGCCACTGCACTCCAGCCTGGGCGACAGAGCGAGACTCCGTCTCAAAAAAAAAAAAAAATATATATATATATATATAGTAAGTGTTAATAACTATTACAAATACAATTTAAGGGGGTTGCAGCTTGTATTTTAAGCAAGTGTTTCAAGTGTGCAGTCATGAATATTACCTATAGCTATAATATGTTAGGGTTCAGCACAGATTCTGTTCCTTTTTTTCATTTCTACAGATTATAAATGCTGTAAACCCTATTTCACAGAAATAAGTAGATAAGTAGATAGGCCCAGAAGAAACATTATTATGGCAATTTTTTCACAATTTAAAAAATATGTTTTATATTTCAAAAGTCATTTAGTGATCTCTAGTCGAAATATGTAATTACTTATCAGTAGACAACTCAATTTTGTTGAAATTGGTGGTTTAGAAACCACTGAACTTTTGGTACCCAGGTAGGGTTGACAGAGTTAGCAAATTAAAACAGAGAACACCTAGTTAAATTTTGATTTAATATAAATAATGAATGCATTTCTAGTATATAAATGTATTGTGCAATATTTGGTACCTATCTATTCTAATAAATTATTCATTAGTTATCTGAAATTTAGATTCAATTTGGTGTTCTGTATTTTACCTGGCAACCCTATACCCAGATATTAGAGTTATTCATTTTCTCAACACTCATGCCGATCAATTATTTCAAATCATCCAGGAGGCTTCGACACCCAGAGAAATATACCATTTTAAAACTCATGGTAGGTGAGAGGTAAGCCTGTCTTTTAAGAGAAGACAGAGAACCATTGTGAAAAGGGAGATGAGAAGACAAAACAACCCTGGCAAACTTCACAATTCTTGTTTTCAAGTAGATCAGTTTTAGGAGAAACTACATATGAAAGTTGAGAGTCAGGCTATTAATTCCTTAAAACTATTTGAGCTCCCACCTCCCTGTTGGTAAGTCTTTGTAAAAACCCAGGGGCACACTTACCCCAATTTAAAGACTATGGCTGGCCAGGCACATTGGCTCACACCTGTAATCCCAGCACTTTAGGAGGCCAAGGTGTGTGGATCACCGGAGGTCAGGAGTTCGAGACCAGCCTGGTCAACATGGCGAAAACTCGTCTCTACTAAAAGTACAAAGATTAGCGGGGCATGGTTGCGGGTGCCTGTAATCGCAGCTACTTGAGAGGCTGAGGTAGGAGAATTGCTTGAACCCGGGAAGCAGAGATTACAGTGAGCTGAGATCTCGCTACTGCATTCTAGCCTGGGAGACAGAGCAAGACTCCATTGCCAAAAAAGTAAATAAATAAAAACAAATAAAGACCATGGCTTAAGAAATCCTTGAATTGACTGAGTCCCACGTTTTTCAAACTGGTCATGAGAGCTAGGGTCAGGCCTACTAGGTTGGAAGCAAATTAACATGTCTCCTTTGCAACATTTTGCACAATTAAAAAAAAATAGTTTCTCTAGATAAATGTGTCTGGGCAAATGTGTATGTATTTGCTCACTGCGTTATTCTAGTACTAGTAGAGTGTCTGCTCAAAGGTGCTCAGTAAACTTTTGTTTACTGACTAACAACAATGGAGCCAATCTATCCAAACTATCCACTTAGGCTTTCTCTATTCTAAACCTGCATCCATATCTTTAATGGTGTAACATACCTTGCATTTTCTTTCTAACTCTTTGTATATCTCACATACTTTATAACAAAAGCTCCTCTTTTCCTTTCAGCATCTAGCTGTTATCCTTGCACAGGGGCCATGCTAATATTCTCGGTATGGTTCCAATTTTAGTATATGTGCTGCCAAAGCAAGCGCAGCCTAAATGTATTTTCTCTCCAAATACTCTTTTATTTTCTTCCAAGCCAGTGAATTCCAAGCTCCAAATACTCTTTTCACGACAGAAATACACAAGGAAACCTTTGAGGAAAGTGACAAGATAGACACATACTGTATAGCCATTACTATCTTCAGTTTTCTAGGTCTGTTTGTTTGTTTGTGGTTTTGTTTTTTCATTTTTATTTTTTTGAGACAGAGCCTTGTTCTGTCACCCAGGCTGAAATGCAGTGGCACAATCTCAGCTCACTATAACCTCAACCTACTGGGCTCAATCCATCCTCTCACCTCAGCCTCCTGAATAGCTGTGACTACAGTCATGGGCTACCATGCTTGGCTAATTTTTGTATATTTTATAGAGACAGAGCCTTGCCGTGTTGCCCCAGCTGGTCTTAAACTCCTGGGCTCAAGTGATCTATCTGCCTTGACCTCCCAAAGTGCTGGAATTACAGACATGAGCCACCACACTTGGCCTCTCAGTTTTCTAGTTTTTTTCCTACTGTCAGTGTATGAGCAAGGTGTGAATGACAGAGTTTTTTCACCCCATTCCTGGCTTGGAACTCTGACAATCCCTGAGAGCGATATGCTTTCAGTATCCTATTATTAAATAATCAATTTAAAAGTATGTTTCCCTTGGGGGGAATTATTATTAAAAATATTTTTTCTCTGGAGGCAATTTCACATAATGTTGTAACAACTTTAGTTGTAGCCTAATGCTTTTTCACTGTAAGTTTTTAGATTTTTATGTATAAAGAAACCCAGGAATCTAGAACTGAAAGTGAAAGTGAAATCTAACAGGGAACATGCTGTTCTGATTCCAAAGTAAATCTGAGAGTCCTTGTAAATGTTGAGAATTTCCTGGTCTGTTGATAACTTTATAACATCTTGCAAATAAAATACAATTAGATCAGCCTTGAATGAGCGCTAAAGACCAAATTTACAAAGAAACCTCCTCTAATGTAAAGGTGTAGTCAAGATGATGCAGTTTACCCCTCACAAATGGTGGCTTACTTTATTTTATACTGATAGTACTCTAATAAAATATAATTGATATCATGTAAAGTACACAGATATTAAAAGTGTGTAGCTTTCTGATTTTGACAAATGAATGTACTCAGTTAATAACCATCAACCAGATCAAGACCAAGAACACCTTCCATTACCTCAGAAAATTCTTTCATGCCCTTTTCCAGTCAGTACCAAGCTACAATGCCCCCACCACCCCTCCCCCTCCCACAATCACTGTTATGATTTATCACCCTAGATCTCATTTGTCTGTCCTTGAACTTTAAACAAATGAAATCATATAATGTGTACTCATACTGGCTTCCTTTACTCAACATGTTTCTTAGTTTCATCAATATTGTAATGTATATCAGTGATTTGTTCTTTTTATTGTATAGTAGTATTCCACTGTATAAATATATCATAGTTTCTTTTTTTTTCTTTTTTTGAGATGGAATTTTGCTCTTGTTGCCCAGGTTGGGGTGCAGTGGCACGATCTCGGCTCGCTGCAACCTCTGCCCCCCGGGTTCAAGCGATTCTCCTGCCTCAGCCTCTTGAGTAGCTGGGATTACAGGTGTGCACCACCACGCCCAGCTAATTTTTTGTATTTTTAATAGAAACGTGGTTCATCATGTTGGCCAAGCTAGTCTTGAAGTCATGACCCCAGGTGATCCACTGGTCTTGGCCTCCCAAAGTGCAGGGATTACAGGCGTGAGCCACTGTGCCTGGCCTACTATATTTTTCCATTTTTCTGCTAAGATACATTTGTGTTGTTACCTGACTCAATCCCTTGTGAAAAGAACCTATAAACTTTTTTTTGTTTGTTTGAGACAGAGTCTCACTTTTTTGCACAGGATGGAGTGCAGTGTTGCCGTCTCAGCTCACCGCAACCTCCACCTCCCAGGTTCAAGTGATTCTCATGCCTCAGCCTCCTGTGTAGCTGGGACTACAGACTCGTGCCACCACACCCAGATAATTTTTTGTACTTTTAGTAGAGGTGGTGTTTCACCATGTTGCCCAGGCTGGTCTTAAAGTCCTGAGCTCAGGTAACCCACCCGCCTTGGCCTCCCAAAGTGCTAGGATTACAGGCATAAGCCACTGCGCCCAGCCCAGAACCTATAAACATTTTAGATTTGTTTGTTTGTTTGTTTTTCTTTAATAATATAGATGAGGTCTCACTATGTTGTCCAGGCTGGTCTCAAACTTCTGAACTCAGGTTCAAGGGATCTGCCAACCTCAGCCTCCCAAAGTGCTGGGATTACGGGTGTGAGCCATGGTGCCTGGCCCATGTTAGTTTTTCTTTTGGTGAACCTATGAATTCTTCTTGTTGGCTAAATAGCTGGATATGGAATTGCCATTGAGTAGGTGTATGTTTTATTTTTATTAGAAATGGCCAAAAGTTTTACAAAGTCTTTGCACCATTTTACACTCCCACCAGCAGTGTATAAGAGTTCTAGTTGCTACACATCTTTCCCAAGACTTAGTATTGTGAGCCTTTTTAAGTTTAGCTCTTCTTTTGGGTATGTGGTGACATCCCATTATGCTTTTAGTTTTTCTATCCCTGTTAATTAATGATGTTGATTATATTTTCATATGCTTCTCAACACTTTAGATATCATCTTTTGTGAGGTACCTGTTCAAATCTTCCTCCAATTTTTAAATTGAATTGATTGACTTAAGGGAATTTCTTATCTTCCCTGGGTTGAGTCCTGTCATTGACATGTGCATTGTGAACAGTTTCTCCCCATTTGTGGCTTGTCTCTACTCTTTATTAATACTTTCCTTTGATAAGTAGAATATTTTAATTCTGTGAAGTCCAACTTACAATATTTTTATATTCAGTGTGTTTTATATCCTGTTTAAGAAACCTTGGCCTATCCCAAGATTATGAAGATTTTCTTTTAGAAGCTTTGTGATATTCACTTTTATATTTAGGACTATTGAAATGTAAAAAGGGCCAGGCGTGGAGGTTCATGCCTGTAATCCCAGGACTTTGGGAGGCCAAGGTGGGTGGATCACGAGGTCAGGAATTCGTGACCAGCCTGCCCAATATGGTGAAACCCCATCTCTACTAAAAATACAGAAATTAGCCAGACGTGGTCGCGCGCACCTGTAGTCCCAGCTACTCCGTGGGCTGAGGCAGAAGAATCGTTTGAACCTGGGAAGTGGAGGTTGCAGTGAGCCAAGACCGCCCCACTGTGCTCCATCCGGGGTGACAGAGCAAGATTCTGTCTCAAAAAAAACAAAAAAAAGTGGAAAAAGTTCCCTTGTCCCCCTCGCAGGGCTTGCAACAGGGAGAATGGCTCACTTCTTCAGTGCCCCGCTGCTCAAACCTCTAGGGGGAGCATGCAGACAGGCAGGCTATGGGGCCCTGACCCCACGGCAGTGTCTAGGGGTGAATGTTTATAGCTGAAGGCCTAGTGGGCATGTGTTACAGGGTGCTCTTTTAGGTTAGCCATCCATAGGCGGCTTATGTTAGCTCAATTAGACCCTTGCCTTTTCGCAAAGACAGCTTTCTGTATCTCAGGGTTCTTTCCTTGCTGTACCAGAAGAATAGGATCACATGTGGGGTTGGAGAATGAGTGCAAGGGTTTATTGAGTGGAAGTAGCTCTCAGCAGATAGGGGAGCCAGAAGAGAAATGGTTTTCCCCTGGAGTCGGGCAGCTCCGCGGACTTGGGCTTTTCTCTGACTGTCCCAGACGAACTTCGTGTGGTTCAGTGGTCAGTGGCCTGTCAGCCTCCTGGTGTGCTCCTATGCCAGTGCTTTCCTCTTGACGTCCAGCCTCCTGTGTGTCTGCCTGCTTGGGTCTTGGACAAACATTGGAAAACAACACAAGATCATTCTAGTCAGTATCTTCTACTTCTTTCCACAATTCCATAAACTGGCATCGATCTAAAGTATTTGCATATATATATTGCACAACTTTCATAACTGTATCCACTATGCTTTCTATGAGCCTGATTCAGAACACTGAGCACAAATGTTTTCAGTATGTATTTATGATGGATGGATGGATGGAAGGAAGGAAGGAAGGAAGGAAGGAAGGAAGGAAGGAAGACATCAATCTCTTGTTTTAAAATTTCATAAATTCATAACTAGCTGAAATTCTTCTTTGACAATATTAAAGGTTCAAATATTTCTATACCATGAGTTTGACCTTTTAGTTTACAAGTTGGCAACATTTCATAAATTTGGAAGTTCTTTGAGATGAAATATACCCAAAGTATTAATTGGGCATGACTTATCTAAAGGTAAAGGAAAACACTTGCAGTTTTTCAAAATTTTAATCAATTAACTTGATATTCTTAAAAAGGGCTTGGAGGCTATGGGCAATTGTTTGGTGGCATAATTTAAAATATCTTACTTTTTGTGAAATATCATTTTTACTATTTTCCTAATAATTTTCTAACAATTTCCATAACTATAATAATAATGTATTTTACCATGTCCCCATGGTTTTCTTTTGTATGCCAGAATCCAAGCCATTTAATCACCGCCTAAAGTTACAAGCCCAGATCCTGTTAAGCATAATTTTAAAAAAAAATTTGGGGGAGTTGGGCACAGTGGCTCATGCTTGTAATCCCAGCACTTTGGGAGGCCGAGGAGGATGGATCACCTGAGGTCAGGAGATGGAGACCATCTTGGCCAACATGGTGAAACCCCGTCTCTACTAAAAATACAAAAATTAGTCAGGCATGGTGGTGCATGCCTATAATCCCAGCTACTCAGGAGGCTGAGGCAGAATTACTTAAACCCAGGAGGTGGTGTTTGCAGTGAGGGGAGATCGCCCCACTGCACTCAAGCCTGGGCAACAGAGTGAGACTCTGTCTCAGGAGAAAAAAAAAAAAATTGAAACAAGGGTATGTGAAGTGAAGTTGCACCAAACCAGCAACTACAGTTGCCGCTGTTCTAGCTTCAGTTTTGCAATGTTTCCCTTAGCCAAAAACACACTAAATCATTTTTGAGTTTGAAGCATTTAGCAAATAACAACAAAGCATAGCCACCAGAAACATACACCTGATTGCTATGCCAAATACGGTAATGCTGTGTTAGCTAGTGGAGCTAATTTCTGTATCACTGTGTGGACATAACAGCAACATAAATTGGAAGATAGTGGACCCCGCCCCCCTGTTGGTAGAATCTTACTCCAAATGAATGGAAAGATAAGTAATCATCCCAGCTGGTATAATACTGAATTGTTTCAAAACCAACCCATAATTGATGCGAAGTAAAAGTACTGTGAACCCATTAAAATATGGCAGTATTGAAAAAATAAAGTACATTTAAAACCTTCAAAAATATTTTTTGTTAGAGATTTATTTCAGATTTCAGGTGACTAACTTAATCTATTCTTTTCAATTATTTTTGACTGTTGAGAGGAAACATCAAACTTGCTATGTAGTATCTGAAAATATCTCTAATATTGTCTACTTTAGTATCCTGTAAAAGTTTGTACACAACAAGCAAACAGCTTTTTTGTTTTGCTCTGCCACAACAAATTGCAATTTCCATTCATTGCAAACTTCAAGACATACTTTCTTCCAGTTTTTTATTTTCTTTACTGTTCTGGTTGTAGTACTGGTAGGCTCTGCATTGCCATTCGATTCTACATCACTAGTATGTCTTAGCTTTAATCTTAAATTTTTTCCCATACTTGCTTTTAAAATTAGAACAAAATATAATTCTGTTATAATAATAAGCATTTTTATTTAATTACCAGTTACAATTTATATAGGTATCAATTTAATTTGTGCAACCTGTATAAAACACTCAAATAATCATGTTACAATGTTATGTGGGTGCATAGGAAAAATCACTTAAATGATTTTGTGGACACCAACCAGACTGGTGTTTATATGACTTGAAACACATGTGCACAATGCACAGAACAATGTCACAATGACATTTTACGTGATGCAACAGTAAAAGTGAAATGTAGCCCTGTGAAACCAATGGAGTTGTATTAATGCACAAATATCTTACATTGGTTCAATTTTAATTTAAATATAAATAAAAATTAAACTGAAATTTAAAAATTTATTTTCTCAGTGGCGCTAGCCCCATTTCAAGTGCTCAAATACCCATGTGGCTAGTAGCTATCATATTTAACACAACAGCTTTGTGCCATACATGATTGGTCCTGGCTTGCTTTTGAATCCTGACTTTGATCTTCTCATTGTTTGCCGTGCGTTGGACTCTCGACCCTTCTTCTGGTGGATGTTAGCTCAGACTCGTTGCCCTTCACTGTTCTCAATTAAATCAGACTATCGTGTTCTAGTTTCAGCTTTTCTGGTCCCTTCCTCTAGCAGCAGCTACTTGGTTAGTGCTTCTCCTAGACCAGCGTGACTTCTCTGCAAGGTTGGTGGAGTAGGATGGGGCAAACATTAGTAAGAAGGAAACAGAGGTCAGGATTAAGGAGGAGGCTATTACAAAGCAAATGGAAGTTCTAAATAATTCTTTCTTGTCTTGGACAAAGACTTTCAAAAACATTGCAGAAGATATTACTTAAGCGCAGACGTAATTATTTTTGAAAATCGCACAAAATAGTGGAAGAACTGAAAATGAGCCAATATTCTAATTTTCAAAAAGGAGAAGAAAGAAGATTCTGCAGGCAATTTAGACTGAAGGCATTTATTAACCATCTTAAGCAAGATCCTAGTATGAATCTGTCAAAGAGTGCCATGTGAACTTTTAGATAGCGAAGTAGTGGTTGCCAGGTGATAACTTGCATTCATATGAAACAATTTGGGCCCAACACACCCACTTCCTGTTTTGATAAGCCGATGAGACTGGTGGTAAGGCTGCAGATGTTTGGATTTCATTAAAACACTTGGCAAGCCTTTCACAATATTTTTGTGGTAAAATAGACACAAACAGGTGGAATGATAGTATCACATTGCATCTGATGTTCAATCCAACTGGATATTTGTTAAACTGGTTCTTTTCTCCCTGTAGAAGATTTGGACAATGTCTCTGGACAGGGTCTGATATCAAATCTCTCCTTAATATTTAGTGAATATGATTAAGAGTAGATTGGCTGAGGACACTGGGCATCGTTTTTATAGGTAGCAGGAATCTCTGGCTTGATAGCCAGTAAATTGGATAATAGTCTCAGAATTCAAGCAGATCCCAATAGTTCGGATTTGTGGTTTAAATGTATCTCATCAGGGCATCCAATAGCTCAAGAATGGAATTGCAGAGATGTGATTCGCAGTATAATTTGTGTTTACCTGAAGTCATACCAGCTTGGGGTGGGGCAGGGTACGGGGAGTATGTACAGTTCCATTACTGGCCATCTACCTCTTCCCCTCCCTCCCTCCACTCCCCCTCCCCCCTGCCCCCACAGCACACTGAGTGGCTCTCAGTGAACAGTTTGAGTTGGTTTTGAAACAATTGTTTCAGCATTCAAACAATTCAGTATTATACCAGCTGGGATGATTACTAATCTCACCATTCATTTGAGGTGGGACTCAGCCAACAGGGGGCAGGTTCCATTCTCTTTCAACTTCTGTTGCTGTTTATGTTCACACAGTCATACAGAAATTAGCTCCAGTAGCTAATACAGCATTACAATATTTGTCACGGCAATCAGGTGTATGTTTCTGGTCTCATCTGCTGCTAGCACTGATCTGGCGTTAATGCCTTGTAGCCTCTGCCCTGCCAGTGGATGCAGGTTGTTGCTGTTGCTGCCACTTCTACCTGGGCAAGCTCCAGCAGATCCTCGGTCCCACTGCCACTTGATCACACTTAAGTTGTAAGAAAGAAGTGCTTAACTGATCCCACCACAGTTAAGAAGTGCTCAATTTCCACTATGCAGTGCGGAATGATGATCTTCAAAGGTAAAAACTGATTTTTTGCTGAAGAAGCATTTCTATTCTAGAGGACAGAAATGGAAGTTGGAATCTGCAGCTGTCTGGCTGCTTTTCTAGTCCCCCCACATTGCCCCGAATATTGATAGTGGAGTGCCTTGGGGCTTTTCTCATTGCCATTTATACTCATCATCTGAAGAAAATTATAAGCTGTACACTTATAAATTTATATCTATAGTCCATATTTCTACACTGAGATTTATTTTCCTTTTAATTATTTGCTGGTATAGTATACCCAAGTGTGTTTCAGTGTGACCATCTGGCATCATAGTTATCTTTGTGTTTTTTTTTGTTGTTGTTGTTGTTGTTTTGTTTTTTTTTTTTTTTTGAGATGGAGTCTCGCTCTGTCACCCAGGCTGGAGTGCAGTGGCCGGATCTCAGCTCACTGCAAGCTCCGCCTCCTGGGTTTACGCCATTCTCCTGCCTCAGCCTCCCAAGTAGCTGGGACTACAGGCGCCCGCCACCTCACCCGGCTAGTTTTTTGTATTTTTTAGTAGAGATGGGGTTTTACCCTGTTAGCCAGGATGGTCTCGATCTCCTGACCTCGTGATAGCCAGGATGGTCTCAATCTCCTGACCTCGTGATCCGCCCGTCTTGGCCTCCCAAAGTGCTGGGATTACAGGCTTGAGTCACCGCCCCCAGCCCATAGTTATCTTTTATTCATCTAGAATTTGTACCCACTAGAAGATAAGTCTGATGAGAGCAAGGACTTTGTATCCTCAGAACATAAAGTAGTGCCTGCCACTTAGTAGACTCTTAGTACATATTTAATGAAAAGTTTAGTTCAATATTAAGAACTTCTTAACCACAGAAGTGTTCACAAATGGAAAGGACTTTCCCCCAATGGCATTGAGTTTCCTATGACTGAATGTTACTTGCCGGGGATATTGAGCAATACATGCAACTAGTAACCAGAAACAGGGAGGAAACTAAAAGAGATTCTATATTTTATTTGCATGAAATGTGACTATTATAGGATTAAAGGTACAAATTTAGTTGAATTTTTCATAAGCATAACCAATTTCTCTCTCCATCCTCCAATTCTTTTTTTTCCCCATATATGTTCTCTCTCTCTCTCTCTCTCTCTCTCTCACACACACACACACACACACACACACACACACACACACATTTTTACATAACCTGGATGCTGCTACTTGGAAACCATCCTGCCCCTTGAGATCTTGGTTGCCTTGAGCTCAAGTTGCATGACCTGGCATGCCAAGATTTCTATGAATTACTGAAAATTTCTGTGGTCCATAATCCCCTGAGCCTCAAGAATGTTCATCTATGTTATCACTGACCAACCAGCACCAACATAGATGTGAAACCCAGCCTTTGCATAATTTTCCACCAGCCAAAGTATGTAGATTCTACAGAATCAGTGGGGTCGATCATATCACTTACTGCCCACAATGACTTGCACATTTCTAGGAAGTCCTTTGTAGACTCTTTTCCTCCAGTGTTCCATCCAACTTCTTTCTTCTTCCTCTTCCCCCTCTCCCTTCTCACCTCCTCCACTGACCCCTTTTGTCCCCCCTCCTCCTCTTTTATCCTCTTATCTTTTCCTCCCCTTCCCTTACCTCAACTTTCTCCTTTTCTCATCTTTAAATCACATTGAAGAACACTAATTTTTTTTTCCTCTGTAAAGCACTGTCCCAATCTACACCCAGGCTTTGGTATCGGCCATTTATCTGACATTTACCTATCAAATGCCTCTATTCCAAATAAAGATTATTCTTTACCCACAAACAATTGTGGTGCAAAGTATCAATATGATTTTTTAATTGCCACTTGGTACATCAATAACACATTTTGACCTCAGTACATATATGTCAGTCTTTACTCCTGTTTAATTGTTACTCTTTAGCCTGAATTAACACTAAGAAACCTAATACTGGAATTAATCCATATATGGTGATATGGATTAGATGTTGCCTCCAACCTCATGTTGAAATGTAATCCCCAATGTTGGAGGTGGGACCTAATGGGAAGTATTGGATCATGGGACAGATCCTTCATGAGTGGCTTAGCACCATCTCCTTTGTAATGAATGAGTTCTCACTCTGTCAGTCACCTGAGATCTGGTTGTTTAAAAGAGCATGGCACTTCCTCCCGCTCTTTCTTGCTCCTCTTCTCTCCATGTGACATCTTGGCTCCCATCACCTTCTGCCATGATTGTAAGCTTCTTGAGGCCTCATCAGAAGCAGATGCCAGCGCAATGCTTCTGGTAAAGTCTGCAGGATTGTGAGCCAATTAAACCTTTTTTTCTTTATAAATTACCCAGCCTTGGGTATTTCTATATAGCAACGCAAGAATGGACTAACACAGAAAATTGGTACAGAGGAGGAAGGCATTGCTAAAAAGACACCTGAACATGTGAAATTGGCTTTGCAACAGAGTAAGAAACAGGCTGAAAGAGTTTGGTGGAGTCAGAAGAAGACAGGAAGATGAGGGAAAGTTTGAATGGTTGTGACCAAAATGCTGATAGAAATATGGAAAGTGAGAGCAAGGCTGACAAGGTCTCAGATGGAAATGAGGAAGTTATTGGGAACTGGAGCAAAGGCCACCCCTGTTACACCCTAGCAAAAAAGCTTGGCTGTATTGTGTCCCTGCTCTAGGAAATTGCAGACGTTTGAACTTAAGAATGATGACTTAAGGTGTCTGGCAGAAGAAATTTCGAAGCAGCAAATTATTCAAGATGTAGCATGGCTGCTTCTAACAGCCTACTTCAGATGCAGGAACAAATAAATGACTTAAATATAAGTTGGAACTTATATTTAAAAGGGAAGCAGAGCATAAAAGCTTGGAAAATGTTCACCCTGGCTCTGTGGTAGAGAAAGAATCCAAGCAGGCTGTGGACCAACCACTTGCTAAAGAGACTGGCATAACTAAGAGGGCCAGGTGCTAATATCCATGACAATGGGAAGAAGGCCTTAAAGACATTTCAGAAATCTTTGAGGCAGCCTCTTTCATTACAGGCCAGAGACCTAGGAGGAAAGAATTATTTCAGGGGCCAGGCACAGGGCATTGCTGCCCTACTTAGCCTTAGGACACCGCTCTCTGCATCCTAGCCACTCCAGCTCCACCCATGGCTCACAGGGCCATAGGTATAGCTCAAGCTGCCACTTTGGAAAGTGCAAACCACTGTAAGCCTTGGCAGCTTCCACATGGTGTTAAGCTTGCAGGTGTAGAAAATTCAAGAGTAAAGGAGGCTTGGCAACTCCCACCTAGATTCCAGAGGATATATGGGAAAGCCTCAGTGCCCAGGCAGAAGCCTGCAGCAGGGACAGAGTCCCTACAGAGAAACTGTACTAGGGCAGTGCTGAGAGGAAATGTGGGTTTTCAGATCCTACAGAGTCCCCAGCAGGACACTGCCAAGTGGAGCTGTAGGAAGAGGGCTACTACCCTCCAGACCTGAGAATGGTAAAGCCACCAGCAACTTGCAAGCTCAGCATGAAAAAGCCACAGGAACTTAACTCCAGCCCATTAGAGCAGCCACAAATTGCATTCTGTAAAGCCATAAGGGCAAAGCTGCCCAAGGCTTTGGGAACCCACATCTTGTACCAGTATGCCCAGGATACAGGACTTGGAGGCAAGGGAAATTATTTTGGAATTTAAAGTTTAATGCCTACCCTGCTGGGTTTCAGACTTGCATGGGGCCAACTGCCTCTTTCCTTTGGCTGATTTCTCCCTTTTGGAATAGAATGTCTACCCAATGCCTGTACCACCATTATATCTTGGGTATAAATAACTTGTTTTGATATCATAGGCTTGTAGGTAAAAGGAACTCAACTTGAGTCTCAGATGTGACTTTGGACTTTTGATTGAATTAATGCTGGAATGAGGTAAGGCTTTGGGGGACTGTTGGAAGGGATTATTGTATTTTATAATGTGAGAAGGACATGAGATTTGAGGGGCCAGAAGGGGGAGGATATGATTTGGGTGTTAGACTCCTCCTAATCTCATGTTGAAATGTAATTCTCAATCTTGGAGGTGGGGCCGAGTGGGATATATTGGATCATGGGGGCAGATCTTTCATGAATGGCTCAGCACCATCACCTTCATGATGAGTCGGTTCTCACTCTGTTAGTTCATCTGAGATCTGGTTATTTTAAAAAGGGCATGGCATTTCCTCCCTCTCTCTCTCTTGCTCCTGTTCTTTCCATGTGAAATGCTAGATCCCAATTGCCTTCCAACATGATTGTAACCTTCCTGAGGCCTCACCAGAAGCAGATGCCAGCACTATGCTTCCTTGAAGCCTGCCGAACCATGAGAGAATTAAATCTCTTTTCTTTATAAATCACCCAGCCTCGGGTGTTTCTTTATAGCAACACAAGAATAGACTAACGCATATATTAAGTGAATTCTTATTTAGAATAGTTATAAAAAATTAGACATTAAAACCATCTGACTGAGACTTGTTTTCCAAGATGGCTGAATAAGAACAGCTGCGGTCTGCAGCTCCCAGTGTGATCAATGCAGAAGATGGGTGATTTTTGCATTTCCAACTGAGATACTTGGTTCATCTCATCGGGACTAGTTGGACAGTGGGTGCAACCCATGGAGGGTGAACCAAAGCAGGGTGGGGCATCGCCTCACTGGGGAAGCACAAGGGGTAAGGGGATTTCCCTTTCCTAGCCAAGGGAAGCCGGGACAGATTGTGCCTGGAAAAACAGGACACTCTTACCCAAATACTGCACTGTTCCCAAGGTCTTAGCAACCGGCAGACAAGAAGATTCTCTCCTGTGCCTGGCTCAGTGGGTCTTACACCCACAGAGCCTTGCTCACTGCTAGTGCAGCAGACTGAGATCAAACTACGAGGTGGCAGCCTGGCTGGGGGAGGGGCATCTGCCATTGATGAGGCTTGAGTAGGTAAAATAAGTGCCCAGGAAGCTCGAACTGGGCAGAGCCCACCACAACTCAGCAAGGCCTACTGCCTCTATGAACTCCACCTCTGTGGGCAGGACATAGCTGAACAAAAGGCAGCAGACATCTTCTGCAGACTTAAACGTCCCTGTCTGACAGTTCTGATGAGAGCAGTGGTTCTCCCAGCATGGTGTTTGAGCTCTGAGAATGGACAGACTCCCACCTTAAGTGGGTCACTGAACCCTGTGTAGCCTAACTGGGAGACACCGCCCAGTAGGGGCCAATAGATACCTCATATAGGCAGGTGCTCCTTTGGGACGAAGCTTCCAGAGGAAGGATCAGGCAGCAATATTTGCTGTTCTGCAATATTTGCTGTTCTGCAACTTCCACTGCTGATACCCAGGCAAACGGGGTATGGAGTGGACCTCCAGCAAACTCCAACAGACCTGCAACTGAGGGACCTGACTGTTAGAAGGAAAACTAACAAACAGAAAGGAATTGCACCAACATCAACAAAAAGGACATCTATACCAAAACCCCATCTGTAGGTGACCAAAATCAAAGACCAAAGGTAAAGGGATGGAGGAAGATCTACCAGGCAATTGGGAAAAAAAAAAAAAAAAAGCAGGGGTTGCAATCCTAGTCTCTGATAAAACAGACTTTAAACCAACAAAGATCAAAAAGAGACAAAGAAGGCCATTACATAATGGTAAAGGGATCAATTCAACAAGAAGAGCTAACAATCCTAAATATATATGCATCCAATACAGGAGCACCCAGATTCATAAAGCAAGTCCTTAGAGACCTACAAAGAGACTTAGACTCCCCCACAATAATAATGGGAGACTTTAACAACCCACTGTCAACATTAGACAGATCAACGAGACAGAAGGTTAACAAGGATATCCAGGACTTGAACTCAGCTCTGCACCAAGCAGACCTGATTGACCTCTACAGAACTCTCCATCCCAAATCAACAGAATACACATTCTTCTCAGCATCACATTGCACTTCTTCCAAAATTGACCACATAGTTGGAAGTAAGGCACTCCTCAGCAAATGTACAAGAACAGAAATTACAACAAACTGTCTCTTAGACCACAGTGCAATCAAACTAGAACTCAGGATTAAGAAACTCACTCAAAACCACTCAACTATATGGAAACTGAACAACCTGCTTTTAAATGACTACTGGGTACATAATGAAATGAAGGCAGACATAAAGATGTTCTTTGAAACCAAGGAGAACAAAAACACAATATACAGAATCTCTGGGACACATTTAAAGCAGTGTGTAGAGGGAAATTTATAGCACTAAATGCCCACAAGAGAAAGCAGAAAAGATCCAAAATTGACACCCTAACATCACAATTAAAAGAACTAGAGAAGCAAGAGCAAACATATTCAAAAGCTAGCAGAAGGCAAGAAATAACTAAGATCAGAGCAGAACTGAAAGAGATAGAGACACAAAAAAACCCTTCAAAAAATCAATGAATCCAGGACCTGGGTTTTTGAAAAGATCAACAAAATTGATAGACCGCTAGCAAGACTAAGAAAGAAGAAAAGAGAGAAGAATCAAATAGACACAATAAAAAATGATAAAGGGGATATCACCACCAATCCCACAGAAATACAAACTACTATCAGAGAATACTAAAAACACCTCTATGCAAATAAGCCAGAAAATCTAGAAGAAGTGGATAAATTCCCTCCCTGGTTTAGTCTTGGGAGAGACATACACCCTCCCAAGACTAAACCAGGAAGAAGTTGAATCCCTGAATAGACCAATATCAGGCTCTGAAATTGAGGCAATAATTAATAGCCTACCAACCAAAAAATGTCCAGGACCAGACGGATTCACAGCCGAATTCTACAAGAGGTACAAAGAGGAGCTGTTACCACTCCTTCTGAAACTATTCCAATCAATAGAAGAAGAGGGAGTGCTCCCTCACTCATTTTATGAGGCCAAAATCATCCTGATACCAAAGCCTGGCAGAGACACGACAAAAAAAAAAAAGAGAATTTTAGACCAATATTCCTGATGAACATCGCTGCAAAAATCCTGAATAAAATGCTGGCAAACCGAATCCAGCAGCACATCAAAAAGCTTATCCGCCACGATTGAGTTGGCTTCATTCCTGGGATGCAAGACTGATTCAACATACGCAAATCAATAAACGTAATCAATCACATAAACAGAACCAAAGACAAAAACCACGTGATTATCTGAATAGATGCAGAAAAGGCCTTTGACAAAATTCAACAGCACTTCATGCTAAAATCTCTCAATAAAATAGGTATTGATGGGACATATCTCAAAATAATAAAAGCTATTTATGACAAACCCACAGCCAATATCTAACTGAATGGCCAAAAACTGGAAGCATTCCTTTGAAAACTGGCACAAGACAGGGATGCCCTCTCTCACCACTCCTATTCAACATAGTGTTGGAAGTTCTGGCCAGGACAATCAGGCAGGAGAAAGAAATAAAGGGTATTTAATTAGGAAAACAGGAAGTCAAATTGTCCCTGTTTGCAGATGACATGATTGTATATTTAGAAAACCCCATTATCGACCGGGCGCTGGCTCATGCCTGTAATCCCAGCACTTTGGGAGGCCGAGATGGGCGGATCACAAGGTCAGGAGATCGAGACCACCCTGGCTAACACGGTGAAACCCCATCTCTACTAAAAATACAAAAATTAGCCAGGCGCGGTGGCAGGCGCCTGTAGTCCTGGCTACACGGGAGGCTAAGGGAGAAGAATGGCGTGAACCTGGGAGGTGGAGCTTGCAGTGAGTGGAGATCGCACCACTGCACTCCAGCCTGGGTGACAGAGCGAGAATCCATCTCAAAAAAACAAAACAAAACAAAACAGAAAACCCCATTGTCTCAGCCCAGCATCTCCTTAAGATGTTAACAACTTCAGCAAAGTCTCAGGATACAACATCAATGTGCAAAAATCACAGGCATTCCTATACACCAATAAAAGACAAACAGAGAGCCAAATCATGAGTGAACTCCCATTCACAATTGCTTCAATGAGAATAAAATACCTAGGAATGCAACTTACAAGGGATGTGAAGGACCGCTTCAAGGAGAACTACAAACCACTGCTCAACGAAATAAAAGAGGACACAAACAAATGGAAGAACATTCCATGCTCATGGACAGGAAGAACAAATATCATGAAAATGGCCATACTGCCCAAGGTAATTTATAGATTCAAAGCCATCACCATCAAGCTACCAATGAGTTTTGTCACAGAATTGGAAAAAACTACTTTCAAGTTCATACGGAACCAAAAAAGAGCCCGCATTGCCAAGTCAATCCTAAGCCAAAAGAACAAAGCTGGAGGCATCACGCTACCTGACTTCAAACTATATTACAAGGCTACAGTAACCAAAACAGCACGGTACTGGTACCAAAACAGAGAACAGAGCCCTCAGAAATAATACCACACATCTACAACCATCTGATCTTTGACAAACCTGACAAAAACAAGAAATGGGGAAAGGATTCCCTATTTAATAAATAGTGCTGGGAAAACTGGCTAGCCATACGTAGAAAGCTGAAACTGGATCCCTTCCTTACACCTTATACAAAAATTAATTTAAGATGGATTAAAGACTTAAATGTTAGACCTATAACCATAAAAACCCTAGAAGAAAACCTAGGCAATACCATTCAGGACATAGGCATGGGCAAAGACCTCATGACTGAAACAGCAAAAGCAATGGCAACAGAAGCCAAAATTGACAAATGGTATCTAATTAAACTAAAGAGCTTCTGCACAGCATAAGAAACTACCATCAGAGTGAACAGGCATCCTACAGAAGGGGAGAAAATTTTTACAATCTACCCATCTAACAAAGGGCTAATATCCAGAATCTACAAAGAACTAAAACAAATTTACAAGAAAAAATCAAACAAACCCATCAAAAAGTAGGCAAAGGATATGAACAGACACTTCTCAAAAGAAGACATTTATGCAGCCAACAGACACATGAAAAAAGCCTCATCATCACTGGCCATCAGAGAAATGAAAATCAAAACCACAATGAGATACCATCTCATGCCAGTTAGAATGGCAATCATTAAAAAGTCAGGAAACAACAGGTGCTGGAGAGGATGTGGACAAATAGGAATGCTTTTATACTGTTGGTGGGACTGTAAACTAGTTCAATCATTGTGGAAGGTAGTGTGGCGATTCCTAAAGGATCTAGAACTAGAAATACCATTTGACCCAGCCATACTATTCCTGGATATATACCCAAAGGATTATAAATCATGCTGCTATAAAGACACATGCACACGTATGTTTATTGCAGCACTATTCAGAATAGCAAAGACTTGGAACCAACCCAAATGTCCATCAATGATAGACTGGATTAAGAAAATGTGGCACATATACACCATGTAATATTATGCAGCCATATAAAAGGATGAGTTCATGTCCTTTGTAGGGACATGGATGAAGCTAGAAACCATCATTCTCAACAAACTATCACAAGGACGGAAAACCAAACACTGCATGTTCTCACTCATAGGTGGGAATTGAACAATGAGAACACTTAGACACAGGGTGAGGAACATCACACACAGGGGCCTGTCATGGGGCAGGGCGATGCAGGAGGGATAGCATTAGGAGATACACCTAATGTAAATGACGAGTTAACAGGTGCAGCACACTAACATGGCACATGTATACATATGTAACAAACCTGCTAGTTGTGCACATGTACCCTAGAACTTAAAGTATGATAATAAAAAAAAAGACCAAAGGTAAATAAAACCACAAAGATGAGAAGAAACCAGAGCAGAAAAGCTGAAAATTCTAAAAACCAGAGTACCTCTTCTCCCCCAAAGGATTGCAGCTCCCTGTCAGCAATGGAAGAAAGCTGGACGGAGAATGACTTTGACAAACTGATAGAAGTAGGTTTCAGAAGGTCGGTAATAAACTTCTCCCAGCTAAAGCAGCATGTTCAAACCTATCACAAGGAAGCTAAAAAATTGAAAAAAGATTAGATGAATGGTCAACTAGAATAAATAGTGTAGAGAAGACCTTAAATGACCTAATGGAGCTGAAAACCATGGCACGAGAACTTCATGACGCATGCACAAGCTTCAATAGCCAATTTGATCAAGTGGAAGAAAGGGTATCAGTGATTGAAGATCAAATTAATGAAATAAAGTGAGAAGACAAGTTTAAAGAAAAAGAGTAAAAAGAAACGAACAAAGCCTACAAGAAATATTGGACTATGTGAAAAGACCAAATCTATGTTTGATTGGTGTACCCGAAAGTGATGGGGAAATGGAATCAAGTTGGAAAACACACTTCAGGATGTTAACCAGGAGAACTTCCCCAACCTAGCAAGGCAGGCCAACATTCAAATTCAGGAAATACAGAGAACACCACAAAAATACTCCTCGAGAAGAGCAACCCCAAGACACATAATTGTCAGATTCACCAAAGTTGAAATGCAGGAAAAAATGTTAAGGGCAGCCAGAGAGAAAGGTCGGGTTACCCACAAAGGGAAGCCCCTCAGACTAACAGTGGATCTCTTGGCAGACACCCTACAAGCCAGAAGAGAGTGAGGGCTATTACTCAACATTCTTAAAGAAAAGAATTTTCAACCCAGAATTTCATATCCAGCCAATTTCATAACCAGAAGTGAAAGAGAAATAAAATCCTTTACAGACAAGCAAATGCTGAGAGATTTTGTCACCACCAGGCCTGCCCTACAAGAGCTCCTGAAGGAAGCACTAAACATGGAAAGAAACAACCGGTACCAGCCACTGCAAAAACATGCCAAACTGTAAAGACCATCGATGCTAGGAAGAAACTGTATCAACTAATGGGCAAAATAACCAGCTAACATCATAACGGCAGAATCAAATTCACATATAGCAATATTAACCTTAAATGTAAATGGGTTAAATGCCCCAGTTAAAAGACACAGATTGGCAAACTGGATAAAGAGTCAAGACCATCAGGGTGCTTTATTCAGCAGACCCATCTCATGTGCAGATACACACATAGACTCAAAGGGATGAAGGAAGATCTACCAAGCAAATGGAAAGCAAAAAAAAAAAAAGCAGGGGTTGCAATTCTAGTCTCTGATAAAACAGACTTTAAACCAACAAAGATCAAAAAGAGACAAAGAAGGCCATTACATAATGGTAAAGAGATCAATTCAACAAGAAGAGCTAACAATCCTAAATATATATGCACCCAATACAGGAGCACCCAGATTCATAAAGCAAGTCCTTAGAGACCTACAAAGAGACTTAGACTCCCCCACAATAATAATGGGAGAGTTTAACAACCCACTGTCAACATCAGACAGATCAACAAGACAGAAGGTTAACAAGGATATCCAGGACTTGAACTCAGCTCTGCACCAAGCAGACATAATAGACATCTACAGAACTCTCCATCCCAAATCAACAGAATATACATTCTTCTCAGCACCACATCACGCTTTTTCCAAAATTGACCACATAATTGGAAGTGAAGCACTCCTCAGCAAATGTAAAATAACAGAAATCACAAGAAACAGTCTCTCAGACCACAGTGCAATCAAATTAGAACTCACATGAAAAAATGCTTACCATCACTGGTCATCAGAGAAATGCAAATCGAAACCACAGTCAGATACCATCTCATGCCAATTAGAATGGCGATCATTAAAAAGTCAGGAAATGACAGATACTGGAGAGGATGTGGACAAATAGGAACGCTTCTGTACTATTGGTAGGAGTGTCAATTAGTTCAACCACTGTGGAAGATAGTGTGGCGATTCCTCAAGGATCTAGAACTAGAAATACCATTTGACCCAGTGATCCCATTACTAGGTATATAACGAAAGGATTATAAATCATGCTACTATAAAGACACACGCACACGTATGTTTATTTCGGCACTATTCACAATAGGAAAGACTTGGAACCATCCCAAATGCCCATGAATGATAGACTGCATTAAGAAAATGTGGCACATATATACCATGGAATACTACGCAGCCATAAAAAAGGATGAGTTCATGTCCTTTGTAGGGACATGGATGAAGCTGGAAACCATCATTCTCAGCAAACTACCACAAAGACAGAAAACCAAACACCAGATGTTCTCATTCATAGGCAAGAATTGAACAGTGAGAACACTTAGACACAGGGTGGAGAACATCACACACTGGGGTCTCTCAGGGGGTTGGGGGCTGGGGGAGGGATAGCATTAGGAGAAATACCTAATGTAAATGATGAGTTGATGGGTGCAGCATACCAACATGGCATACATATACCTATAATAAAGTATAATAAAAAGTATAATAATAATTTTTTAAAAAGCATCTGACCATTTTAACTTTTGGGGTAAATGGAAATTAAGTGACTTACTATATATATATATATTTTTTTGGCAGAGTCTTACTCTGTCGCCAGACTGGAGTGCAGTGGCATGATCTCGCTCACTGCAACCTCTGCCTCCTGGGTTCGAGCAATTCTTCTGCCTCAGCCTTGCATGTAGCTGGGATTACAGTTGTCCGCCACCATGCCCGGCTATGTTTTGTATTTTTAGTAGAGACAGGGTTTCGCCATGTTGGCCAGGCTGGTCTTGAACTCCTGACCTCAGGTGATCCACCTGCCTTGGCCTCCCAAAGTGCTGGGATTACAGGTGTGAGCCACCGTGCCCGGCCACTATTCGTATAGATAGGAATGAATTTAATTCCCTCCTCCTCTGTGAGAGCTATCTTTTTGAAAAAAAAGGTAGTTTATTGTCTTTACTGGTTATAAAATTAACACATACACAATCATAAGATTAGAAAATATGGACAATTAGGATAATGAATATGATAGCTAATAGTTTTTTAGTATGCATGATGTGTTCAGCACTCTTTTAAATGCTTTACATATATAAATGTGTTGAATTCCTCATGTTACCCATGAGGTAGGAAATATTATTGCCACCATTTTGCTGATGACGAAACTGAGAGGTATGGAAGGGCTAAGTTTTTTTCTCAAGGTTACACAACCAGATAATAAGGATCACAAATAATCACATTATCTAGAGACAATCATCATTTCAGTGAATATCTGCCATGCTTTTCTGTATCATATCTTTATTTAAATGAGACATTAAATGACAATTTTGTAACCTGCATTTTTTTTAGTCTGTCTTATTTATTTGTTACTCAAAAAATCTTATTTTTGACTAGATTCAGACTTGGAAGTAGAAGCTCGCAGAGAGGAGAGTCTGCGTCTCTTGTCAATCTGTTCTTGGTGCTTCTCTTTAGCTTCCTTCATTCTCTTGGCCAAAAGTTTAGCATATTCGGTAGCCACTTCCTTATTTTTCTTAATTCTCTGTTTCTTCAGAGCAATACGCCACCGTTTGTGCTGCAGTACACGTGGAGTAAGTAACAAGATACTGAATCTTGGGTGATTTGGTCCTAGGTTTCTTACCTTCTTTGTTTAGCAGCTTTCTTACAACACACTGGTGGACATCATCATATTTAGAGAGACTGAAAAGTTTGCAGATTCAGCTAGCTCTTTTGGGCCCGAGGCGACAAGGCACCATAGTATCAGTCAGTCCAGGAATATCCTTCTCTCCTTTTTTTTACAATAACCAAGTAGAGAATGCTCAGATTGGAATCCACAATGCAACCACAAGCAGATTTTCACTTTCTTTTTCCAGTTCTCCTTGGTCTGTAACAGGAATGCCTTTTATTCAGTAGCAGGTGGACACGGCCATTGGTCAAGACACCCTGATTCATAGGGAAACCTTGTTTGTTGTTCCCACCGCTGATTCAGACCACATAACCCTTCCAGTCTTTACCCAGAGCATCAGCAGCAACTTCTGTGGCCACACGCTTCTCATAAAAAGTATGAAGTTTGTGTCCATTGTCCACTTCAATGAGTTTCTGGCAGCCAGTGGCTGGGAAGGAGATGTTCAGCTTCATCTTGAAGCAGCTGATCGCTTTCAGGGCACCATGAAAAAGAGCTGTAGCCTGCATTTTTAACTTAATAATATTACATCAGCTGGACATGGTAGCACATGCCTATAGTCTCAGCTACTCAGGAGACTGAGGCGGGAGGATTGCTTGAGCCTAGGAGTTTGAGACCAGACTGGGCAATATAGTGAGACCCTGTCACTTAACAATTTTTGTAATTATCAGGGCATAGTGGAGGATGCCTGTAGTCCCAGCTACTCGGGAGGCTGAGGTGGGGGGATTGCTTGAGCCCAGTAGTTAAAGGTTGTAGTGAGCTGTGATCACACCACTGTGCTCCAGCCTGGGCAACAGAGCAATATCGCATCTCTATTTAAAATAATAACAACAATAATATTGCATGGATAGCTTTCCATGGCAATAAACACAATCTTCACCATCATTTTTATGGCCACAGTGTTCCACTATATGAAGTTATGTAATATAGCCATGATATAGTACTTTAAACAATGTTGAGATGAACATCTTATCCATTCATTTTTTGTTCACCTGTCTGATATTTTATCTTGGTACAAATTTTGAGAAGCATTGTCACTAAATCCAAGAGAATACCTCAGTTTATTCTATATACTTGAGTCTAGAGATAATTGTATTTTTTATGCTTTATTTTCATCACTTTTCTAGATTGAATATTAACAATAAAATGGGTAATTAGGTGCCTTCCCATTAGAGAGGAAACAGATTGTTGTATGTTATTTTTTCACATCAAACTACTATCAGTAAATTTGGCAAAAATAAACAGATGAATATATTTCCCCATGAGCTCACTGGGCTTCTTCTCATAGTCTGTCACACTGAAAACATTTAATGGTGTTGTTAGCACCTTCTACTGGTAAGAAAGCAAAATCTGACAGTGATGGCTCAGGTTTGTATGGGTTGTTTTAAAGTAAAAAATCCAAACAGGAACAAAAAACCAAACACCACATGTTCTCACTCATAAGCGGGAGCTGAAAAATGAGAACACATGGACAACAGGGAGGGGAACGTCATACACGGGGGCCTGTCGGGGGGTGGAGGACGAGGGGAGGGAGAGCATTAGGATAAATACTTAATGCATGTGGGGTTTAAAACCTAGATGATCGGTGCAGCAAACCACCATGGCACATGTATACCTATGTAACAAACCTGCACATTCTGCACGTGTATCCCAGAACTTGAAGTAAAATTTTAAAAAATAAAATTAAAGGCCGGGCGCGGTGGCTCAAGCCTGTAATCCCAGCACTTTGGGAGGCCGAGGCGGGCGGATCACAAGGTCAGGAGATCGAGACCACAGTGAAACCCCGTCTCTACTAAAAATACAAAAAATTAGCCGGGCGCGGTGGCGGGCGCCTGTAGTCCCAGCTACTCAGGAGGCTGAGGCAGGAGAATGGCGGGAACCCGGGAGGCGGAGCTTGCAGTGAGCCGAGATCGCGCCACTGCACTCCAGCCTGGGCAACAGCCTGAGACTCCGTCTCAAAAAAAAAAAAAAAAAAAATAAAATAAAATAAAATAAAATAAAATAAAATTAAAAGAAGAATGCAAAAAATAAAAATAAAAAAACATAATCTATAGCTTTATGGTATTTTTACTTTTTACTTTTCTTTCATTTTGTTAATATGACTGCAAAGACTAGGAAAGTCCAAAAAATAAATCAGATATTTTGATGTTAATATGAGCATAATTTCATCTTAAGTATGAAACCATGTATTGTAGTTCAGCTCTAAAGGTCAAGATATTTCAGGGAATGTTAGGTGTTTTTTTTTAAAAAGGTCAACTTTTCCCACCGTCTCAGACTTGTAAACACCTACTTAAACTGTAATTGTCTTTGTGGTTAATTACTTTTTTTTTTTTTTTGGAGACGGAGTTTCACTCTGTCACCCAGACTGAAGTGCAGTGGCCCGATCTCGGCTCACTGCAACATCCACCTCCCAGCAACCTCCGCCTCCCGGTTTCAAGCAATTCTCCTGCCTCAGCCTCCCAAGTAGCTGGGATTACAGGTGCCCATCCTGCCCGGCTAATGTTTGTGGTTTTAGTAGATATAGGGTTTCACCATGTTGGCCACTGGTCTCAAACTCTGAACTTAGATGATCCACCCACCTTGGCCTCCCAAAGTGCTGGGATTACAGGTGTGAGACACTGTGTCCTCCCAAAGTGCTGGGATTACAGGCGTGAGCCACCGCACCTGGCCTGTGGTCAATTACTTTCTATTTAACCTCCAGCTCAGCATAATACCAGTGACTCATATTTACCTAGAAATGCTAACAGGATACATAGTATTGTGCTAAATCACATTCATCTGGCAACAAGAATAGATGTGACATTGTACATTTAGTAACAAAAGAAAGAAAATGTGGCCCTATTCAGACGAGAAAGTACTGAAGAAGAATTATCCTCCTGTTTTTTCCAATTGCATTCCCTGCACTGAACGGTACAGCGGATCTCTGTCCTCATCTTATGGTGAGAAAATTTAAAACGCCACTATGAAGATCATCTATTTGACATGATTCAGAACTGTGAACATCATTAATTTGGCTCTTCCCTTATATGACAAGTCTTCCTAAGTTTTTCTTAGTTTCTTAGGACATTAAGAATGTCCTAAGAGTGTTTCATAGTTCTGAGACTTACACCTAAGACTATAATAGGGTTATGACCAAGAGGGGATTTGAGTATAAGATCAGTTGTAACTCCTAGCTGTGTCCTTCTGTTTCCAGAATATTCCTCCCCACCAGAAGCTCAGGTAGCCTGAGCTTCTGTTGGCACCACAGAAGCTGCTGTTGGCACCACACCTTCTGTAAAAATAACAAGGTGGCATGCTGAGGAGGCAGTGAGATACCACAGGACACATGAGAAATTCATCCAAGTTGGGCTCAAAATAAGCCCTTCCTGGCCGGGCACGGTGGCTCACACCTGTAATCCCAGCACTTTGGGAGGACATAGTGTCTCACACCTGTAATCCCAGCACTTTGGAAGGCCGAGGCGGGGTGGATCACCTGAGGTCAGGAGTTTAAGACCAGCCTGGCCAACATGACAAAACCCCATCTCTACCAAAAAATACAAAAATTAGCCAGGTGTGGTGGGTGCCTGTAATCCCAGCCACTCATGAGGCTGAAGCAGGAGAATCGCTTGAACCCGGGAGACGGAGGTTACAGTGAGCTGAGATCATGCCACTGTGCTCCAGCCTGGGTGACAGAGTGAGACTCCATCTCAAAAAAAATAAAATTTAAATTTAAATTTAAATTAAAAAAAAAAAAGCCCTTCCTAGCAGAGAAGATGGTAGCAGCATTTACTGGAGAAAATTGGACAATCTACTCCTTCCTTTCTGAAAGCAGCTTTTTAGAGGGTGGACAGTTGTTGCTGCACAGAGGTTGCTCATCCTTATTACTGCTGCTGTGTACCTTTCTCTGTGTTCTGGAACTCTTCACTCAACAGTCTTTACCAGAGGCCCTATTCTTGGGGCTGGGGATGCCATGAACAAGACAGGCAAAGTCCTGCCCTCGGTAAGCAGACATTGTAGCTGGGGAGACAGTGCACAAGTGAATAGTGGATATGATCCAAAAGAAAAGACAGTGGGATAGGAAGGAGACAGCAGTGATGATTCTAGAGAGATGCTCAGGAAAGCGCTTCTGGGGAGATTTCATATTTGAGCTGAGATCTGAAATAAGTGAGCCATGTGGGAAGGTCTAGGGGCAGAGAGAACAGCAAGTGTGGAGCCCTGAAGGGGACTGAGCCTAGTGCTTGTGAGGGACAAGAGGACTGCCAGGGTAGCCAGGGGGAGTACAGGAGGTGGGTGGGCAGGCGAGCAAGAAAGGCCATCGAAATAATAGGGTGTTCTCCACAGCAAAGCAAATGTTATAAGACAGTCTCTGGAAAAAATGCTGATGGTCAAAAATTTGGACAATCGGTAATAAAATTAATGACAAATGCCACACTGTAACTGAACTGCAATGAAATTTACCTCTAAATGCATCTGGGATTTAGCTTCCCCAAACCAAGGCATATTCTGGAAAATGTTATTAATTCACTCAAGTATGTTTTCAGCACATAGAATATGCTTAGCACCTACTAGTGGATGAAGATACAGTGTGGAGTTCGTAGCATAGCAAGAAAGAAGCACAACAAAGTTCAAATAAATCTGGATTTGTGGATCATGGTGAGTGTCATGGAGAAAGACATCAGGGGGATGGGAGCGAAGAGAACAGGAGAGGTTGGGAGGAACGTGCCTTGAACAGGTTGCCAGCCTCCTGTCTGGGGAAGTTGCATCTGAGCTAAGACCTGAGTGAGCATGAGAGGACCGGTGGGAAGACAAGCTTCTAGAGAGTGGGAACATGTGTCGAGGCCTGCGCTGAGCAAGCGTGGCTGGCGAGGAGTGAATGAGGAGAGAGAAGCCGTAGGAGAGGAGGGAGCCAGGCTTCTCAGCCTCAGCACTGCTGATATTTTGGGCTTGACAATTCTTTGTTGAGGGCTGTCCTGTGCGTTGTAGGATGTTAAGCAGCATCCCTGGTCTGTACCGCTAGATGCCAGTAACACTTTCCTCTGCTCCACCCCAAGCTGAAACTACTAAAAAAAGGCCCCAAACATTGCCAAATGTCCCCTGGGGGGCAAGAGAAGCACTGGGCTAGAGGCTCAGGCAAGGCCAGGTCAAGCGGAGCTTTGAAGGCCATGATAAGGCATTTTATTCAGAGTCCGATAGTGTTATAGAGGAATGTTATGCTCCCCAAAATTCATCTGTTGAAGGCCTAACCACCACTGTGATGGTATTAGGAGGTGGGCCTTTGGGACGTGATTAGGTCTTGAGGGTAGAGCCTTCATGAATGGGAATTAGTGGCCTTAAAGGAAAACACAGGAGAGAGTTTGCTTCCTGTCTTCCTGCTTTCTGCCATGTGAGGATACAGTCAGATAGACATCTGTAAACCAGGAAGCTGGCCCTCACCAAGTTCCAGACCTGCCAGCGCCTCCATCTTGGACTTCCCAACCTGCGAAGCTGTGAGAAACAGGTGTTTGTTGTTTAAGCCACCAAGTCTATGACAATTTGTTAGAGCAGCCTGACGTGACTAAGACAAATGGAAAGTCATGGAAAATTCCAAGTAAGCGAAATACGTGAGCCCGAATACACCATAGGTAATTGAACCATGTATTATTATCTTTGAAAGTTCTCTTTCAAGAGTATTGAACCATCGTAGTCACTACTATTTTGACTAGAACCTGCCAGTTCCAGTTTACCCTCAGCTTGTATCTGCCTGCATCCAAATCTTGCGTTAGGTTCTCTCCCTGGAGTAACTTCTGCTGGTTCAGACACGACCACCACCACTGACGCTGTTTTAAGCAGGCGACTGGGGAAGAGTATGGACTGAAACACACTTTGCCTATCTGAAACATGGGGATCTTATCCATCTCAAAGAGCTGTTGCAAGCATAAATGAAAAAAGTGCCTGGCACAGCCTCTGGACATACTGACACTCTATAAGTCTTAGAAGGAAGTAGAACAAAATACTGTGGCAGACACAGAGGTGTGCCCCTCAGATCTCCTTTCAAGAAAAAATTTTGCTGCTCAACTGCCAAGAATGCAGTGAGCTGACAGCCTCCGCTGTTACTACCTCCAGAATCTGCCACTTTTTAGCTAAGGTCATGTTCTTCCTGGAGGGGCACCAGGGCCTGGATATTTCTGCAAAGTGCAGGACTCCTCTAACAGGCAATATTGCTCCAGAGCTCTCTGTTGGGGGGGTGGAGACTCAGATCTGTAACGTTGTCTGAGCTTTTCCACCCAATACCGCTTCTCCAGTCTCTTTCATTTTTCATAGGCATTACTTCCCACTAAGCCTCTTGCACTAACTCTGTCTCAGATCTGCTTCCCAGAGGACCCAGCTGATGCATCTCTCTATTTACTTTGCCCCCTGCCTACAACTTTCTTCTTTTTCTGTGCTTCCAGATTGCAGAGTTTTCAGGAAACTCTTACAAGCTTCCTCCTCTGCGTTTCCACAAAATTTTGTTTATACCTTTATTATAGAGGAGGAAAAGGGAACAGTACTTATTGAACACCTGTTGTAGGCCAAGAGCTGTACTGAGGAAATTTTATGTTTGTGTATCCACATTCACTCCGAGTTTTCATACTAGCCTGGTAGGTAGAGCTTAGCATTCTTATATTGTACATAAAAACTCAGAGTTGCAGTGGTCAGTATTCCAGAATAATATTTCATTTCAGTCTGATAAAGGACCCTGCTATTTATTTTCATTATACTACTAAGCATTTAATGTACTTGATTGTACTTTATCTGATTGCATGTCTACTTTGGGGGAGTGGAAATGCTTTATTTGTTTTTATAAACAATGACAGAACCCGGTTCTATGTTAATATACATGTAGTAAATGCTTACTGAATGAGTGAATGAATTATGGCTAGATTGGACTTAGACTTACTCTTGTTCTATGTGAAAAGGTGCATTTTGAATAATTGCCAAAATGCATGATAATGAGACTACCACAGGCCTGGATATAGCAGAGCTGCCCAGTTGCTGTTAAATGCTGGGATTAGATAAAATGAAAACCACTGGATTCTATGGAGGCACTAATGGGATTTGCAGCTAGGATGTTTCAGATTTTAAAAACCTGTTGCTTATGATGAGGAAAACAAGGCCAGGTCGGCTGGGCCTAAGGCCAAATGGAGAAGGAGGTCAGGTTTAAGGATGAAAATGGCAGACCTAGTTGATTTGCAGAAAGCAAGGGATCCTTACAGCTTCTCGGGGAGAGAAACGTAAATGTTAGATGTAAGTCTAGGGAAGGACCTTCTGAGTCTGCTGCAACAGATGGAGGTCGGGGGAGGTTGCAGGGTGGGGCCATGGTAACTGCAGGAGCTGGATCATGGTGGGCACAGGATGCAGGTGTTAAGTCTGCTGCAGGAAATTCTTGTTTTTTGGTTTTTGTTTTTTTCTGAATGAACAAATAGCTCAGCATATTATCGTTATTTTTGGCTCCTAAGTTTGAGACATCTGAAAAATCAATTGCTGACGCTACACTCCCACTGCAGTGCTTCACGGCTTGCCCCCCATTTTGTTGACCTGACAATTTAGAGAGTTGCAATAGAATAGATAATATCTGAGATTATTTCCAAGGAGCAAATGTCATGATTCTCAGCCCCCTAGAGGGCTGGCGGGAAATGAAGGAACAGCCATAACGGGGCAGGATCAGGGGAGTTCAGACATACATGACTGACTTGATCCAGACGAATAGCCACCACCTTCCCCCAGACTTGTGAAAATTTGCAACACAGATCCAGATAAACAGTGCCATCTAGTGGCAACTCTCTTGAACTCATCCATCCATTTATCCACCAGCCATCCGTTTAATATTTGTAACATGTCTACTATGTGCCCGCTACTATTTAACAGTAACAAGAAAGATTCTGAAGGCTCTTCCCTAGTGAAACATTCTAACCAGGGACAGACAAGTCCCAAGTCCCATAGTGGTAGTGTAGACCTCATTAATTGACAGTTGAGATGTTTCCAACTTGGAGGCCAAAATTAAATATAATACACTAAGTTACTTGTTCCTTTTTTTAAGTGAAAATTATCTTGTAATGTAGAGAAGATGAATCCAGGAGTTCCAAAATTAGCCTGGGCAACATAGTGAGACTCCATTTCAAAGAAAGAGAAAAAAAGTAAACAGGAGGTTTTTAAACTCTTATTATCATAGCCTGACTTCATTTTTGATGTTTGCTGACAGTTTTCAAGCCCCCCGCCCCCCAACTTCCTTGTCCTTTCCCCACCTCTGGGTGAGGTGGTAAGAAATCCTGAGTGCTTCCTCCTTTGGCACTGAAAGTGAGTTAAAATCATGCAAGCCTTGGCCAAGTAAGAACCCTACCCTCTAATCACAGTAAAAGCACAATCAGTCTCCTTTCCCTGCTCTCTCAAGCTACGCTTGGACCTGCTTAGGAGCCACTCTGTTCTCCCCAGAAAGCCTCCATCCATCATGTGATTAATAAAATTAATAACCCTTTTTTCTTTTTTTTGAGACAGAGTCTCACTCTGTCGCCCAGGCTGGAGTGCAATGGTGCGATCTTGGCTCACTGCAACTTCTGCCTCCTGGGTTCAAGCAATTGTCCTGCCTCAGCCTCCCAAGTAGCTGGGATTACAGGTGCACACCACCATCTCAGCTAATTTTTTATATTTTTAGTAGAGATGGGGTTTCACTATGTTGGCCAGGCTAGTCTCCAACTCCTGACCTCAGGTGATCCACCGGTCTTGGCCTCCCAAAGTGCTGGGATTACAGGCGTGAGCCATCATGCCCAGCCCATAATTCCTATTCTTATATATGATAATGGAGGTAGTCCTGTCTGTTCGTATGTCATTTCCAAGTTCTTTGTCTCACCCATCATAAGGGCCATGGCCAAAACTCCTATAACAAAAGACAGATTAGTAAGAGAAAAGCATAACAAATATATTTAATCAAAGAATTTTGTGATGACACAGGAGCCTTCAGAAATGAAGACCCAAAGACCCAGGAAAAAATGTTCTATTTTTATTCTTAGGTTTGATAAAGAATGGACAGCCATGTAGAAATGTGATTGGACGAAAGTCAGAGACTAGGGAGGGAAACCCAGCAAGGCCTGTCCGTTCAGATTCTTCTTGGCCTCTCTGTGTAGCATTCTTTCCTCCCTGGCATGAGGCAGGACCCCTCCGGAATGAAGGTCTTCCAGGGAGAAAGGAGAGAGTAACCTTTCTAGATGTTACGGCTCGCTTTGCAGGCAGAGGGATTCTAATTTGTATGACCCAAAGTGGGGAAGAGGAATTGTGGTTTCTATGACTCACTTCAGGGAAGAAAGGTGGATGGGAAGCAGGTGGGAGAAGGTCAGAGAAAGACTTTGCTTCTTTGTTTTGGGGGTTTTTTGTTTGTTTTTGAGACAGGGTCTTGCTCTGTCTGCCAGGCTGGAGCTTAGTGGTGTGATGTGGGCTTACTGCAGCCTAAATCTCCCAGACTCAAGTGATCCTTGTGTCTCAGCCTCCCAAGTAGCTGGGACTACAGGTAGGTGCCACCCCATTCAGCTATTTTTAAAATTTTTTGGAGAAATGTGGTCTCTCTATGTTGCTCAGTCTGGTCTTGAACTCCTAGGCTCAAGCGATCCTTCTGCCTCGGCCTCCCAAAGTGCTGGGATTACAGGCGTGAGCCACTGCCTGAGACTTTGCTTCTTAAACTGCCTCTGAGGCTTTCTAATCTCCTTTAGTTCAAAGTACTCAGAATACAAAAATTAGCCGGGCGTGGTGGTGGGCACCTGTAACGCCAGCTACTCGGGAGGCCAAGGCAGGAGAATCACTTGAACCTGGGAGGTGGAGGTTGCAGTGAGCCGAGATCACACCACTGCACTTCAGCCTGGGTGACAGAGTGAGACTCCATCTCAAAAAAACAAACAAGCAAAAAAAAAAAAAAAAAAAAAAAAAGTACTCAGCAGGCCAAAGTGCCATATTTGGGGTATTGTTTCCTGAGCCCCAAGAGATGCATTCTCAAGAACACTAGAAGGTGAAAGAGAACTCTCATTCCTCATCTCTCCCCATGCCAGAATTTTCTCAGATCATCTTCCCCTCACTCCACTCTCCAAGATACCAGAACAAAATAGGTTGCCAAAATGCAAAATGTCTTTAATTCTATTATACTAAAAATACAACCAACAAATATCATATTAAACAATTTGAATAAGTCAAAATGCAGTGACAAATATTTTAAATACATATGTTCAGAAAAAAATACCTTGTGTGGCTTTTTCTTCTTTAATTTACTTTTCTCTATTTCCACATAGAGAAAGTGTCAACCCGTCCCCTTGGAATAGATTTTTTACTATAAAAACTGGCCATCTTAGCTTCCATTCTGTTTTGTTTTTCTTATAGTCTGGGCCCTAGGTTTTTCAAGCCGAATAATAGTAAAGGAAAATGCAGAACTGAATAGAAATCCTAACAGCTGTGCCAGCTTCATTGGCATCTTTCTGGCTATTTAGCTCCATATTCCTGGAGTTCAGAACAACCAAAGTTTTGCTATTTAAAAGTCCATTGACCCTCTTAGGAAGATTTGGTCCCATTGGCACTTTTCTTTGAGACAGAGTCTGGCTCTGTCACCCAGGCTGGAGTAGTGATACAATCTCAGCTCATTGCAACCTCTACCTCCTGGGTTTAAGTGATTCTCCTGCCTCAGCCTCCTGAGTAGCTGGGATTATAGGCCTGCACCACCATGCCTGGCTAATTTTTGTATTTTTAGTAGAGATGGGATTTCACCATGTTGGCCAGGCTGGTCTGGAACTCCTGACCTCAAATGATCCGCCTGCCTCGGCCCTGGGATTACAGGAGTGAGCCACCATATCCAGTCCCTTACTGGCACATTTTAATGTGCTAATGTTTATCCATAAAATGAAAGCTTGCTTTAAAATCAGGTTTGTGCCATTAGTCAACGATTTCAAGATCAAAATTTAAATAGCTTATTTAAATAGAAAACATATGAAAGTAGATATATCTGTTTACTATTCTTTGCATGTTGGGTTTACTATCCTGTAACTTTGGTGTTTTACTAATTAAGGCTCTCTGAGTTGCAAAAAATGACCTGTGCCAGCTTCAGCAAACCCCAAAGCACAAATTAATCAGAATGATGTAGGTTTCCCTTGGAGTAAGCAGGAAGCAGAAACAGGAGGCTGCATCAAATAGCCTCAGGCCCTGTAACCCCCTATTTACATCTGTAGTTCAAAATTCCAGGCTCTTTTAAAAAAATGATCTGATAGGCCAGGATCAGGATTCATCCATAGACCAATCACCCATAGCCTCTGGGCAGTCTGCTAGGAATGTCCCAGCTGTTGGCAGTTCCTGGAAAGGGAGGAATGATTCTGAGCAGGGTGTGCAACCCAAGATGCACCTGCCGCATGCACTTCGACTCATTTTCATGACATTCCTCCTCACGGTACAGATGAATGATGTTGCTCAAGTCCAACACCTACTTTTCTGCAAATGTAATCCTCAGGCTTAACTCAGTTAATGGAACTAAATGCCTATAATATGTGCAAGAAGGTACATATAAACAAATATAAAAAGGCAGAAAAAGGTATCCCCATTTCATGCTATAACTTCCAAAGAGTTTTGTGGTTTACATGTAGTTTCATACTGACTTCTCAGTAAAAAAAAAAAAAAAAAGATCTATTTTCCTGACATGAGAGACTATGCCAGCACTTTATACCCAGAATCTTTGATTATCATAATAACTCTGTGTAGTACACTGAATAGTATCCCAGAAAAAGTCACATCTACTTGGAATCGCAGGATATGACTGTGTTTGGAAATAGGGTTATTGCAGATGCGATTAAAGTAAGAATGGAGAGATCATACTGGAGGGGGGTGGGCCTCAACTCCAAGGAAATCGTCACTATAAGAGACAGAAGAACACACACAGACACAGAGAAGATGAGGCAGATTGGAACGAAGGGCCTACAAGCTAAGGAAGGCCAAGGACTGCCAGAAACCGCTACAGACCCAGAGAGGCCTGGAGTGATTTCTGTCTCAGAGCCTCTGGCAAGGAAGCAATGATGCTGATTCCTTGATTTTGGATTTCTGGCCTCCTGAACTGTGAGAGAATGCATTTCTATTATTTTAAACTACCCAATTTGTAGTAATTTGCTATGGCAGCCCTGGAAATCCAATACAATCCACAAGGTAGATATCCTTAAGTAATTTGCCCAAGTTAGGCAGCTACTATGTCAGTGACTACTAGTCATCTACCTATTACCACCCTTTCCTTTTTTCTTACCAACAGAGAAAAGTTTTATTTGGGTTGGCAATATGCCCACCCTAATTACTACTTTTTCCAGCCTACTCAAAGTCACTGAGAGAGAAGCAGAAGTCATTGGGAAGACTAAATAGAGGAAACTGAGTTTTTTCTCCCAACCCAACACAGACATCATGACTGAGCTCCCATAGCCAGGAAAAAAACTTTAGAATGGAAATCATATTCTATTTTTTTTCATACAGGGTCTCACTGTCATCCAGGCTGGAGTGCAGTGGCATGATCACAGCTCACTGCAGCTTTGACCTCCTGAACTCAAGCAATCCCCCACCTGAGCCTTCCGAGTTCCGAGTATCTAGGACTGGAGGCTCGTGTCATCACTCCTGGTTAATTTTTTTTTTTTTTTTTTTTTTTTAAAGATGGAGTTTCACTCTTGAGCAATGGCGCGATCTTGGCTTACTGCAATCTCCGCCTCCCAGGTTCAAACGATTATCCTGCCTTAGCCTCCCAAGTAGCTAGGATTACAGGTGCCCTTCACCAAGCCCAGCTAATTTTTTGTATTTTCAATAGAGACAGGTTTTCACCATGTTGGCCACGCTGGTCTTGAACTCCTGACCTCAGGTGATCCACCCGCCTCGGCCTCCCAAAGTGCTGGGATTACAGGTGTGAGCCACTGTACCTGGTCTAATTTTTTTTTTTTTTTTTAATTTTTGAGACGGAGTCTCGCTCTGTTGCCCAGGCTGGAGTGCAATGGTGTGATCTCGGCTACTACAACCTCCGCCTCTTGGGTTCAAGCTATTCTCCTGCCTCAGCCTCCTGAGTAGCTCGGACTACAGCCGTGTGCCACCATGCCTGGCTAATTTTTGTATTTTTATCAGAGATGTAGTTTCACTATGTTGGCCAGGCTGGTCTCAAACTCCTGACCTTGTGATTCACCCTCCTCAGCCTCTCAAAGTGCTAGGATTACAGGCATGAGCCACTGCACACTGCCTTGCTAATTTTTTGTATTTTTAGTAGAGACAGGATTTTGCCATGTTGGCCAGGCTGGTCTTGAACTTCTGACCTCAGGTGATCCACCCACCTTGGCCTCCTGAAGTAATGGGATTACAGGTGTGAGCCACCACACCCAGCCCCTGAAATTTGAATTTAAGACAATTTTTAACATGTCATGAAATGTTATTCTTTTGATTTTTTTTTCAGCCATTTAAAAATGTATCAACATTCTAGTCAAAACAAAACAAAACAAACAAAAAAACAGGCAGTAGACTGGATTTGACCTGCAGGCTGTACTCTGCTAACCCCTGTTTTAGACAGATGTACATTTATTCTATTTTTTTCTTAACTTGGTACATTTTTTTTAAATGCATACTAATGATGAACTTCTTAAAGTCACAGTGCTGGTTATCTTGACCCACCAAAAAAAAGTGGTTGCAAATCATAGTTCCAAAATGTATTTGAGGCAGAAGATTGTTCAGAATAAAAATCACTGAAAAGATATATTTTTAGACAAAACTCCTTTACAATTACTTCTTGATACACAATGGAATTTAACTCTGCACTTATATTCTAATTCTACTTTGACAACGGAACTATTGGAAAAATTTTGGCATATATTTCTCTAGTTTTGGTTTTATATTTTCTCTATAACTTAAACAATCTAATTATCATTCTTTTTCACGAAGGCACTCAATAAATGCTTTTTGAATGAATGATCCAGTCTGTTAAAACTGAAACATTTGCATTCACCCTGCCTTAGGCAAAATTGTAATGAAAGTTATCTTGAACAGGCACAGCCCGTCTTTTTCTCTCTACATGGTATGTCTTCTGTTAATATTGTTTTTAAACCAACCTTTTCCCTTTCCTTCTCTTGCTGAGATCTCAATACCCTTGTGAACCCTTCCACTTTTTATTAAAACCTGTGCTCAGGGTGAATAAGAGCGTTACTCTTGCTATATTGTAAATAACTTCTAGCAGCAAACTGTTTTACTACTCTGTTGGGCTCATTTGCGTTTTAACAGAATGAATGAAGCTTTGTATCTGGCATCTTAATACTCAGGGAACCAACAGGTGGGGAAAGCATTTTTTCCAGGAACCTCAGGTAAACTTCTGCTTCAGAAATCATGTCCCACAGGAAGTCACCTCCTTCGCCTATGAGGAAAGACGACCACGCTGTCACTGGGCGGAATGGTCACAGCTGGCCTGTGGTGGAATCATGCATTGTAACAGGCAAAGGTTCCAATCAAGCCTGTCCTCGCCCTAGATCTGGGGCTGATAGTATTCTAAGAGAAGAGCCATAAAATAAGAACAGGAATCATCTGCATTTTGGAAACACCAACACAGAGACCTATTTTGGAAAAAAACAGTGTCTGAAACGGAAAGCTTAGGGGAGACACTTCAAAGAACTCCCTGCTGAAATTTTTTTTTTTTTTTTTTTTTTTTTTTTTTTTTTTTTGAGACGGAGTCTCCCTCTGTCGCCCAGGCTGGAGTGCAGTGGCGCGATCTCGGCTCACTGCAAGCTCCGCCTCCCGGGTTCACCCATTCTCCTGCCTCAAGTAGCTGGGAACAGGCGCCCACAACCGCGCTAATTTTTTGATTTTTAGTAGAGACGGGGTTTCACCGTGGTCTCGATCTCCTGACCTTGTGATCCGCCCGCCTCGGCCTCCCAAAGTGCTGGGATTACAGGCGTGAGCCACCGCGCCCGGCCTCCCTGCTGAAATTTTAAAGCCCCACCACATAAAGAAAAAGGCTTGAAGTGTTTGACTAGCACCTGACAATTTATGTAGAATATCAACTTTCATATCACTAATATTTATATTGCCTAACTTTTATAAGGAACATAAAATATACACATGACTACTCAACCTGCCAAAAAACGATAGCTCGGGACACTGTCATTGGCCTTGGATCATTGCTTGCATTGAGCAACATAATAATTCAGAGCACAGACAGAGTCTCAGACTCACGGGGAATATAAAATTCTTATCCAAGGACAATGTAACCCGCTTGCAAATATAACAGCGCACGTGCAATTTGTGGTGTCTCTCTTTCCGCTTTTGTTCATTTGCTCTCCACTAGGGGATGTGATCTCTGAAACTGCTCTTTATGCAGATGGTTTGCAGAGGACTGAGTGAGAGCGGGAGCTGAAAGAGAAACAAGACCTCCGAGTTCTCACATTACATTATACTTTCCAACCGTTTGAAGTTAGTGTAACCCTTCGCTAAGTACTTGGCAAACTTTAAACTATACATCTGTGAAGCTGGGTTATTTTTTTTTTCTTCACATTACCTTTCACCTACTTTAAAATAAACCACTCATTGTTCAAGAGGGAAAAATCAAATTCATTTTTCCAAAGCAATCTATAATGGAGTAAAACATTGTTAGAAGGTTTGCAATTAACTAATTTACTGTGCAATAAATCTCAGAGGGAATGTAAGTTAATGAGGAAATCATTTTTGACCTTCAATATTTAGGCTTCTTTTATTATTAACAAAACATAAACTTTTTTAAATTGGAAAAGTATATTAACCTGATTTTTTAAATGTTTGCACCATGGAGAAACATAAAATTAAATGAAAAATGAATAGCTTGTTTTCTTGTACATCTGGGTTTGTTTGGGTATTAAAATAATGAAAGCAAACATATGGAAATAAGAAATTTGTTTGCAAATTTATTAGTTTAACTTTAGTTTTAACTATATTTTCCCAAATTTTATCACTTAGAGACGACAAAAACCATTTTAAATCAGTTTAGAAAGTGTAAAGCGAAGGCCTACTGTGTTCCAGGCGTGATGTTAGATACCAGAGGTGATATGAGGATGGAATGACCTGGAATCCTTAACTCTATAATAGACATTTGTATAAAATAAAATGGAAACTTCATATCTTGGCTGGTAAGGCCTTTAATGATCTTCTTTGCCTGGTTTCCACTGCTTTATCATATACACCTTGTCCTGCAGCCATACAAAATTATTTTTAATTCTCCAGACATGCCAGACCTTCCCAAGCCTTTATGCCTTTGCAAATACAGTTGTGTCTTGGTATCCGTCGGGGTTTCAGGACACTCCACAGATACCAAAATCCAAGGATGCTCAAATCCCTGATATAAAATGGTGTAATATTTGCATATAACTTACATACATCCTCCTGTACACTTTTGTTTGTTTGTTTCTGAGACAGGGTCTCACACTGTCATGCAGGCACGATCTCGGCTCACTGCAACCTCTGCTCCTGGGTTCAAGTGATTCTCGTGCCTCAGCCTTCCAAGTAGCTGTGACTACAGATGTGCATCACCATGACTGCTTGCCTCAGCCTCCCAAAGTGCTGAGATTACAGGTGTGAGCCACCATGCCTGGTCTCTCTTGTATACTTTAAACCATTTCTAGATTACTTATAATACATACTACAATTTAAATACTATATAAGTTGCTGCTATACTATTGTTTAAAAAATAATGAAAAGAAAGTCCAGGCACAGTGGCTTACACCAGTAAACCCAGCATTTTGGGAGGTTGAGGCGGGTGGATGACCTGAGGTCAGAAGTTCAAGACCAGCCTGGCCAACATGGTGAAACCCCGTCTCTACTAAAAATACAAAAATTAGGCTAGGCGCAGTGGCTCACGCTTGTAATCCCAGCACTTTGGGAGGCCGAGATGGGTGGATCATGAGGTCAGGAGATCGAGACCATCCTGGCTAACACGGTGAAACCCCATCTCTACTAAAAAAAATACAAAAAAACTAGCCAGGCGAGGTGGCAGGCGCCTGTAGTCCCAGCTACTCGGGAGGCTGAGGCAGGAGAATGGCGTGAACCCGGGAGGCAGAGGTTGCAGTGAGCAGGGATCATACCACTGCACTCCAGCCTGGGCAACAGAGCAAGACTCCACCTCAGAAAAAAAGAAAAAAAAAAAATTAGCCAGGCGTGGTAACACATGCCTATAATCCCAACTACTCAGGAGGCTGAGGCAAGAGAATTGCTTGAACCCAGGAGGCGAACTGTACTCCAGCCTGGGCAACAGAGCAAGGCTCTGTCAAAAAAAAAAAGAAAAAAAAGGAAAGGAAGGGAAAGAAAGGAAAGGAAAGGAAAGGAAAGGAAAGGAAAGGAAAAAGAAAGAAAGAAAGGAAGAAAGGAAGGAAGGAAAAAAGAAAGAGAGAGAGAGAGAAAAATGTCTGTACATGTTCAGTACAGATATGATTTTTTTTTCTAAATATTTTCCATATGCAGGCAGTTGAATCCACAGACGCAGAACCCATGGATGTGGAGAGCTGACTACTCATCTCTCTACTTACAAGGCCCTTTCCCTTGGAATACTCCATGAAGCTCTAGTCATCTTTTACATATCCACTCAAATCACCACCTCTTCTTTAATGACTGCCAGGTCCCTTAGGTAAGTAAAAATCCTTGGGTCTGCCACACTCAAGACACGCCTATGTAACATATTTCTCACAATGGTTTCTTTTTCTTTTTCCTTTTTCTTTTCTTTTTTTTTTTTTAGACAGAGTCTCACTCTGTCACCCAGGCTGGAGTACAGTGGCGCAATCTTGGCTCCCTGCAACCTCCGCCTCCCAGGTTCAAGCGCTTCTCCTGCCTCAGCCTCCCAAGTAGCTGAGATTACAGGCACCCACCACCATGCCCTGCTAACTTTTTATATTTTTAGTAGACACAGGGTTTCGCCATGTTGGCCAGGCTGATCTTGAACTCTTGACCTCAAGTGATCTGTCTGCCTCAACCTCCCAAAGTGCCAGGATTACAGGTGTGAGCCACCTCGCCCAGCCATCACAGTGGTTTCTAATTAGTGATTTCTTTTTCTGTCTGTGGTGAGCTCCTTGAGAGCAGGGGGTAGGAATTTGTCACCTTGATATTCTCATTGATTATCCATCGTACCTAGCACACGGTGGGCAATATTGAGAGTGCTGTGGAAGCAGCCAGGAATGAGTGACTTCCTCTTTCTGGCTGTAGGGAAAGACTTCCCAGAGAAGCTGACACGTGGCTTTGGTCAGGAATTTCTCAGGAAATACCAAGAAAAGAAAATACAATGTGCCAAAGTATGTGCGTTGGTGTGGAAGCAAATGAGGCTCTAAAGTGGGTTGTGACTGGACTGAGAGGTCATTCCTGAGAAGTTCCAGAGTTTGGCAGCAGCATGATGGACACATTGGAAGGTGATGTGATTAGACATAGGGAGAACTGTTAGGAGGCTATTCTCATAGTCTACGTAAGAATAGATCATGGCCTATGTTAAGATCACAGCAATGGGAATGGAGAAAAACATTAAGATTAGAGAAGTATTTAGGGCATAGAATTGAGTATTGATTTGATGTAGGGTTCTGGGGTACGTTTTAAGCACTGAGTCATATGATGAGGCTTATACTTTAGAAAGATCACTGGCGGCGGCTGCGTGGAGGGCAGGTGGGATTAGAGATGCAGGCAGAGGAGGAGGCCATGTAGAATACTACTCCCACCAGCTCAATTTCAGCCATGTTGTGTGCTAAATAGACTTTGGGGAACCAGCCAGTTGACTGGACTTTTACTTATTACATTGTTTCCATGGAAAAAGTGATTTGAGTCTTAAACTGATTTTCAACCACGTTTTTGGAACATAGCCCATTGGTAGTTTGAAACTGGCTGTACTGAGGGATGTGGTATGGTGAGCCAGGGCTTAAATCAATATGGGTGCCAGTGTCAGTTAACTTCACAATAAGGACAAACAAGTGATGTTGTGTATGTGAAGAAATTACCACTTTTCTGCATCAAATACAATTTGTACTTTTCCACTCCTATTAAGTGATTACTACCAAATTGCTAGTTAGTAGCAACAGAGATCAACTTTCACAACGTTTTCCTTGACTGCCAGTAAGTCCACAAGCTATCCATTTCTCGTAAATAATAAAAAGTATATGATGACAGGAAACATTCATACATGCAACATTCGTATTGTGAGAACAAACGGATGATGATATGGGAAATGAAAATCAGGTGGAAACAGGTAAAAGCAGAGGTAACCATTTGAAAGAAAAGTCTTCCATTGCCTTTAGGTTTAAAACAGGAAAAAATGTCATCAGTGCACAAAACAGTCTCAGGACAGGGAACTTTAATTATATACATTGTTTATAGTTTAAAACTTCAGTTTTCTCTGCAAGATAGATCTTGGCTCAATCATATGGCAATTAATAGTTAGGGACTTTTACATACTGCAAAATACCCTGTCCCACCACAAGATACGTCCCCACAGAACCTGCTGGCCCCAAGGCTAATAACTAGGTTAAGTCACAATATAACCCAGATGGGGTCATGCTGGGTCTGATAAGGAAGGAAAGGAACTGGTACAAAGAGGCTGCAGGTCCCAGCCAGCAAGTACTGGCAGCAGCCAGGAGACTATGCGTGGAATTAGACTAAGGAGAGTGAAACATGAAAAGATAAGGGAAAGGATAGTGGATAAGGGAAAGTTAGAGTTTATCAACTCAGAGCAGAATATAGCATTTAACATCTGGAAAAGACCCGCAGAAGTGTCGCAGATAGGCTACTAGGATGACTTCTAGAAGCAGGGAAAAGTGAAGCCCACACTAAGTGAGGTGGACATGCTGGAAAGCAGAAGGTATTGAAAGGCTAAGAGAGGCCTGGCGCAGTGGCTCATACCTGTAATTCCAGCACTTTGGGAGGCAGAGGAAGGCAGATCACTGGAGGCTAGGAGTTTGAGACCAGCCTGGCCAAGATGGTGAAACCCCATCTCTACCAAAAATACAAAAATTAGCCAGGTATGGTGGTGCACACCTGTAGTTCCAGCTACTTGGGAGGCTGAGGCATGAGAATCACTTGAACCCAGGAGGCAGAGGCTGCAGTGAGCTGAGATTGCACCACTGCGCTTCAGCCTGGGTGACACAGCAAGACTCTGTCTCAAAAACAAACAAACAAGCAAACAAACAAACACCATCAGGGGACTATGTTCCATGGCAGGGCCATTTACCCAATAGATATATCAATTTCCAAAGCAACAGAGAAGGTGCTGATGAGAGTCGCGCCAGTATCACTGCCACGGTTTGAATGTGTCCCCTCCAGAATTCTAGTGTTGCCAATGTGATAGTGTTAAGCAGTGAGGCCTTTAAGAGGCAATGAGGCCATGAGGGCTCCTCCCTCGTGAATGGGATTAAGTCTTTTATGAAAGAGGCTTCACACAGCATTACCTTAGGTTGCTCTTCAGTTCTGCCATGTGAGGTCACAGCGTTCTGCCCCTCTGGAGGATGCAGCCTCACCAGACACCAAATCTGTTGGCACCTTGATCTTGGACTTCCCAGCCTCCAGAACTGTGAGAAATAAATGTTTGTTTTTTTATAAATTATCCAGTCTCAGGCATTTTGTTGTAGTAGCACAAATGGACCAAGACAATCACCAATAAGGTCAGTAGGGGCTTTTCTCTCTAGGCCAGGGCTGCTATCAGGAGGCATCATTACAGGATAGAGGTCATTAACAGCCACAGGGTTTTAGGACCCTAAAGCAGAGGCCAGGTGGAAGAGCTTAGCTATTAAAAGGTGGGTATATGCAATTACCATAATGAATGGCATGATCAGAGGGGCAGCCAGGGATGATTGACCTAAAGAGTTATGGAGATAGTTAATAGAACTCAGCCTCCACACAGGCAGCCAGCAAGGGGGAACTCAAGCTATACAATCCAAAGAAATCAAAGATGGATAAACAGGAGGCTGAGAGCAGTTAGTTCAATAAAAATTAGTTCAATAAAAAGTCACAATGCTTCTCCAAGTTTCTGAACCTTTTTTTTTTTTTCTTCCTGAGATGGAGTCTCGCTCTGTTTCCCAGGCTGGAGTGCAGTGGTATGATCTCAATTCACTGCAACCTCCGCCTCCCAGGTTCAAGGGATTCTCCTGCCTCAGCTTCCTGAGTAGCTGGGATTACAGGTGCGTGCCACCACGCCTGGCTAATTTTTGTATTTTTAGGAGAGACGGGGTATCACCATGTTGGCCAGGCTGGTCTTGAACTCCTGACCTCAGGTTATCCACCCGCCTCAGCCTCCCAAAGTGCTGGGATTACAGGCGTCACCCACCATGCCCGGCCCCATTTCTGAACCTTGAGCCAGTTTTTCAACTTTGGAACCCACTAACTAAAAGAGAGGGTATGTCTCCAAGAGGAAGGACCCTGCAACACCATGGCAAGTTTATATGGTAAAGATTCTCCCAGCCCAAGAGACCAGTGGCCATGTGCTCAAATAGCTGCACACTGGAGAAGGGGCATTTCAAGAACCACTGGATGCCAATCTGTTTTGAAATTGATACTCAGAGACTCAAAGCAATATCATGAGTCTCCTGTAGAGTGAAGCATATGACAATAAAATAATAAATGGAGTTTAACTTAATTCATAAATGGAATGGCTGTGCATTCCAGTGGACATTCCAATGTCAATTTCCCTACTCCCTAAATGTGTTACTAGAATAGACGTATTCAGCAGAAACCCACGCTGAATCCTTAGCCAGTGAGGTAAGAACTATCCACTAATGTGGTAGCCTAGGGGAAGTTCCTGAAACTCCCCTTCCCTCCTCCCTAGCCAAGATACTAAACCAAAAATAGTATCTCATCCACAGAGAAATGGCATACATTCATAACACTCTTTATGGAAGATGGAAAGGAATGCTATGGAGAAGAATAAATCGGGGAAGGGTGACAGACAGTACTTGTAGGAAGAGAGTTGCCATTTAAAATATAGCAAACAGGGCTGGGCTTGGTGGCTCACACCTGTAATCCCAGAACTTTGGGAGGCCGAGGTGGGCAGATCATACGAGGTCAGGAGTTCAAGACCAGCCTGGCCAACATGGTGAAACCCCGTCTCTACTAAAAATACAAAAATTAGCCAGGTGTAGTGGCATGTGCCTGTAGTCCCAGCTACTCAGGAAGCTGAGGCAGGAGAATCGCTTGAACCTGGGAGGCAGAGGTTGCAGTAAGCCAAGAGCACACCACTGCCCTCCAGCTTCAGCAACAGTGAGACTCCATGTCAAAAAAATGAAAAAATTAAAATAAATTTTAAAAAAATACAGCAGACAGGAGGGACTCACTGAGAAGATGACATTTGAGCAAATACTTGAATGTGAGGGCTGGACGTAAAATAAAGAACTTCAAGATCAACTCCAAGGTTTTTGGTTTCAGAATCTAGGAAAGATGGCATTATCATTACTGAGATGTAAAGAAGAGAAGACAAGGCTTTGTTGAGCAGCTAGATACACAAGTCTGTAGTTCAAGGGGGAGTTTTAGGCTGAAGATGAAAAAGGAGATATTAGCATATACTGGTAGGCGGGGTTTAAAGCCATGAGAGTGGGCGATATCAGGAAGAGACTAAGTGTACAAGAGACAAGAGGACTGAACGTTGAGCCTTGGCAATAGGGGAAATGAGGCAGTAACCAAGGGAGAAGAGGATCAACAAGGAATTTTATAATGCTAGAAATAAGATGTTTGCGATGGAAATGTTCCTGTAAAGAGAGGAAACTTGATCATGCAGAAAAGAAAGTGGAAACTGATAGAGTGACATCCTTAGGCATTTGAAGGGATGGGGTCTAGAATACAAGTGGAGGTGTTGATTTTAGGAGTGTAAACAGTGCGTGCCTAAAAGCACAAGGAAAAGCAGAGCATATGGGCAAAAAATACAGAAAGGTGGGTACTTGTGGTATCAGGAGGATATGAACATTCTCTTCTGATTGCTTCTATTCATTCAGTGAAATAGGAAGAAATGTTACCAGCCAAGAGGGCAAAGATGTTTAGGCTTTATACTCTGTGGGATAGAGAACCACTGAAGTATTTTGAGCAGGGCTATAACGTGATCAGATATGGGTCTAATGATCTAGGACTCAAGGTAGTGAAGGGCGTGAGATAGTTAGAGCCATTCAGACAGAGGATGATGAAGGGCCTTAATGATGTCAGTGGAATGGGAAGACGTAGTATGGAGGCTTTTAGGAGATTAAATTAACAGATATGGTCAGATTTCCCAAAATAGCCCCCCACTCTTCATCTCCTTATCTTTATTTATTTTCTGTATAGCACTTACCAATATCTGACAATAAAATCTACACTTGTTTGTAGGTTGACTGTGTCCCTCACTAGAATGAGAGAGAATGTGAGCTGTGTTAGGGTGAAGACTTTGTCTGGTTCACCCTTCTGTCCTTCCACATACAGAAACAGTGATTGGCACTTACTGGAGCCTTAAAAATACATATAGAAACAATGATTGGATGGAAGGGACAAGGTAGAGGTAAGAGTCAAGGATAACTTCAGAGTTCTGGCTGGGGTCATTGGGAAAATGTTGGTTTGAAAACACCCAAGTAGCTGGGATTACAGGCACTGGCCACCATACCAGGCCTAACTATGCTAGTTTCATCATTACTGTGAAAGATACGTCTGTGAGTCACTGATAAAGGAAAAGAGGAAATATATCTAGACAAAAAAGATAAATGAAAGAAAAAAATTTGCTGGCGGCCAGGCGCGGTGGATCACGCCTGTAATCCCAGCACTTTGGGAGGCCAAGGAGGGCAGATCACCTGAGGTCAGGAGTTTGAGACCAGCCTGGCCAACATGGCGAAACCGCGTCTCTACTAAAATACAAAAGTTAGCCAGGCGTGGTGGCAGGTGCCTGTAATCCTAGCTACTCAGGAGCTGAAGGAGGAGAATCGTTTGAACTCAGGAGGTGGAGCCAAGATCGCACCATTGCACTAGATCCTGGGTGACAAGAGCGAAACTCCACCTCAAAAGAAGAAGAAAAAAAATGCTAATTAATAAGCAAAATATATTTTTAAAATTATAAAAATTTTATAATTTTATAAAAAATTATATTAAAAATTTTTTAAATTTAAAAAATGGCTTTCTTTGGCAACAGAGTTTAGAATATACTGGTATTCAACACCGAATGTTAGACCTCTTAAATCCCTTTTGAAACAAGATTGAAGATTAATAAATGCAGGAAATAGTGATATCCCAAAAAGCCATTTAAAATGGACACTAAAGGGAAACCAAAATTTCATAGAAAAAAGTTTGGATTTCATTTTGAAAAATAATGAAATTATAAAACAAGAATATATTTATAATTCTAATAAATCAAGTATTTACTGTTTTATTGACATCACTTTTCAGGTATTTTTCACTGTTTGACTTATCATTTTTATAAAAATGTAAATAGGCTTCGCCAATTTTTTTCAAAATGTCTCTATTAATCCTTTGCTAATCTAATAATTCTCTTTGGAAGCACTTACCTTGTCATCATTCTTGTTGATTTTTTTTTCTTCAGCTTTTAGGTAATTTCCCTAGCAAGATTCCTGTTTGTGCAAAGAACTTGCTATCTCCATTATTACTTTCATCAGCTTAATGTAATCCTGTATATTTGACAAGATTTGCAATTTCATTTAGAAATCAATTTGCAATGACCAAGAGACTGCTTGCCAGGCAAAGATGTAGACCCAGAGGAGTGTTTGAGGATAATTCTTTATAGTTTCATGCTATGCCTTTAAATGTAGGGATTTGATAGTAACTACTCTGATGACCAGGAGCCTCCCAGAGCTGGAAAGAAACTTCCAGCATTTTATCAAACTCTCGTTTTATAACTAAGCCTCAAAGAATGGAAAGAGCAATTCCAGATCACTGAACAAATTAGGAGCAACTCAGGGCAAAATTTGAGACCTACATTCTGCCTTATATAACCACACACAAAAAAGGACTTGGTGCTGACAAGACTCACTCTTTCAGAACTTGCCCACCTGGAGGAACTCTGAGGAGGAGCCAATTAACTCATCCCCACATCAGCTCAGTCACCCATCCCATGCAATGATAGGGCTAGACAGAGAGAACCTGAAGCCTGCACTGAGCACATCTGAGATTAAATCACTGTTCACTGGGTTTAAATAGGGATGACAGCACGGTTATTCGCTAATCCTGCAAACTGCTGTTTCAAAAGCAATGCTCAGGGGTGAATCACTAAAATAAAAACATAACCAGCTCACATATCACCTAACAGGAAATGATGGGAGAGGAACAACCCAACTAACTTGTTTAGGCTTTTAATCCCCCAAATCAGCCTGCAAGCCTGAGCCTGAAGCCTCAGCCCTGCCCAGCTCCACCTGATTAAGCTCTGTCTCCAGAACATCTTCAAGGAGGAGCTGGTCTTAATGCAAGTCTAATAACACTTTTCACTGCCTCCTGGCTTCTTGATCCCAGAAGCTAGGCACGTGGAGGCGAGTGAGAAAGCAAGTTTACAAAGCGGCAGTTGATTAATGTAGGTATAAATGTTTTATTTTTCCAACTGAATAATAAAATTTGGTTTGAAATCAAGCCTGGTTTACAGGAGGGATATTAAAACCCAACTCGATTCCAGTTATAAAGAACTAACCGATCCTTCTAGTCATTTTTGAGAATTCAGAATTACATGGCCTGACCTGAAAAATTCCAAATACTTTAGACTCTAGGGGAATTCTTTGTGTGACCCTCAAATGAAGCTGCTAATAATGAGCTTAGGAGCTAAACTGTGCCTTGCATTGATGTGATCTCTACCCAGAGGAATCTTTCTAAAATCCAAATCACATCATATTCTCTTGCTTAAGATATTCAACGTTTCCTCTCTGCTTCAAGATAAAAATCTATAGCCACTAGAATTTATAATTTAGGAATTCTTTCATGATCTGGCCCCATGATCCAGCTTCACCTTTCCAGAGGGTCTGTACTACTTCCAGCTTCTCCCTGTCCTTGCTCTCATCCTACCTCTCTAACTAGCTGCAACGTGCTCTTCCTCCACAGCCCCCTCTACCTGTCCAACACCCAGCAATTCCACCCTCACAGCACTTCCCACTGCCCGTTTACCTGTTGATCTTCTCCACTAGACAATAAGCTTCTTGGGGGTTATTTTGCCATTAAATCCCCGGCGTCTGGAAACAGGTAGACCCCCGGTAGCTATTTGCTGAATCAGACTGAATTTGGAAAGAAAAAGGAAAGAAACGAGCACTAATGAATACCTGTCAGAGCTTGGCACATAAACAATATAGATACATCATTCTTTTAATCCTCAAACAACTGTGAAATGTAACGATCATCAACCCCGTTTTGTGAATAAGGAAACTGAATCTCGAGAGTCCAGTCACTTGAGCAAGGTATATACAGGAGGTAGTACAAAATTGTCGCTAAGTCGGGCAATGCCTTCTGCAGCAGCCGAGCGGCGCTGCCTCCTGACTACGGAGATGCCTGGGGCTGCCAGAGCTCGCTGAGCAGAGATCCAAGCTCCGGGCCCAAGTACAGGCAGGTGTTCGTGCCGAGGCCCCACCCACCCTGGCTGGAGCCCCGCCCCACCCGCATGCCCCGCCTACTCCGAGCGCTGCCCCAGTGGAGAAAGCAGCGGGGCCGCCGGGCGTGCAGGTTTGACAGGGCATGTCCTGGCATTCCGGAAATGCCGTGGAAAACAGCGAAACTTCAGCTCCAGGTGGCCTAGAGGCGTAGCAAACGAGAATGTGGAGGAGGTGTTCACTGCAGAGGGGTCGTCCCAAATCTGGGACCCAGGGTTCCCCGCAGCCCCGCAGAAGCCAGTCAGGCCGTGGTGCTGGAAGCTTCTCAGACTTGCCTCTCATTAAAGTCCTAGGGTGGTTATAAACTCCAACTGTCACGGCAGGTTGTGTTTTTGGAGACTCTTCCAGCTCCGCCAGGCTGTAAACAACGACTTTGCCTTAGAAGTTGCAGTTGAATAGGAAGAGCTTGGAAGAGCCCTTTGAGTTGTATTGCCAAGTCGGAGCTTTTGAAGCTTCTCCGAAGTTTACTTGAATTGCAGCCCGAACTACATCTTTTCCACAAGGGCTGGACATATTTCAGGAATCTAGTGTTTCCTTGGGGAATGTTTTCCTCCCCCTGCGCTGGAAGCTGCTCTCCATGTTTTCCCCCTCTTTCATTCCCATGGGCTGAAACTGACCCGCCCTGTGTGGAGCAAGTCCTCTGTAGGACTCTGGAGATCCGACCGGGACATCCACCAGGGCATTTTGGACCCCAGCGCCTTGCTTCTGTGTCTGATCTGCATTTGCCTTTCTGGACACCCTCTTCTGTGCTCCAAGACACCCTATACTTTTCTATCTTGACAGGGAACTTGACATCTTTAAACTTACCTATTTATTTGTCCGTCTCCTCCATGAGATTATGAATTCCTTAGGTCAGAGACATTCTATCCTTATGTCAGTACCTGACACATTTGAACTATGGTTGTGGAGAGAATAAGTTCCCTTAGCCATTATGAAGGGAAACCTCCCCAGCTTGTAAACTGTCTCCTTGACTTATAGAGGACTGTTCCAAAATAGTCAGTGGGGAAGATCCATCCAGGTAAGTCGGAAGCATTGGAAACAAGCAGATAAAACTTTCTTCATTTGATCTTTTATACATTGGAGCTACTCACGCAGATAGATTTTTGAAGCAAATAACTGCATTTTGCATCTACCATCCCTTGTCTCCCACATTTAACCCACACATATATAGATAAAATTTACTTGGGAAATTCTGGAACTGTTAAGTTGTTTATATTCAATTAAGAGATTTTTATCTTTATTAATCTCCTCCTCCTCCACATATTTTCATGCAAAATAATTATTGGGTAGTATAAGGGACTTTGGGATCGTTTTAATGATCAAAAAGGCCTGAGTATGATTTTTCATTTTTTGAAGGAAGGAATTTGTGCTTAACTCTGATGTTCATTTGGTTACTGATGGTTTTTAAATTTTAACTCGTATATTCAAGTGAGTATTGTCTTTTTTTGTTATGTTTATTTAACAATGCCATCATTTCTCAAAGCATTTTATTTTACTTACTTTAGGCCATAAGTAAAGCAAGGTGGGCATGGTGACTCACAACTGTAATCCCAGCACTTTGGGAGGCTGAGGTGGGTGGATTGCTTGAGCCCAGGAGTTTGGGACCAGCCTGGGCAACAAAGTGAGATCCCCCGTCTGTCTCTCTCTCTCTTTTTTTTTTTCTTAAATAAGAAGTTAAAAAAGAAAAAGAAAGAAAGAAAAGAAAAGCGTACTTGTGGTAGGACACAGTGGCTCACACCTGAGGTCCCAGCATTTTGGGAGGCTAAGGTGGGAGGATCCCTTGAGCCCAGGAGTTCGAGACCAGTCGGGGCAACACAGGGAACCCCTATCTTTTTTTTTTTTTTTTTTTGATGGAGTCTCACTCTGTGGCCCAGGCTGGAGTACAGTGGCGCAATCTCGTCTCACTGCAAGCTCCGCCTTCCAGGTTCACGCCATTCTCCTGCCTCAGCCTTCTGAGTAGCTGGGACTACAGGCAGCCACCACCATGCCCGGCTAATTTTTTGTATTTTTTAGTAGAGACGGTGTTTCACCGTGTTAGCCAGGATGGTCTCAATCTCCTGACCTTGTGACCCACCTGACTCGGCCTCCCAAAGTGCTGGGATTACAGGCGTGAGCCACTGTGCCCGGCGGAGCCTCTATCTCTAAAAAATAAAATAAAATAAAATAAGATGTATATATTTTTAAAGCAGACTTGTATCTTTATATAATACCTCATATACCCCAGAATTCTGAAGATAAGACGGTCAGGCCAAGTCCAGACTTAGGGCCACACTACCCCTCCACGTTTTTTAGGGCCACACAACCCCTTCATGTTTTTTAAATTCAGTTAGTGTTCTTTCAACACGAATAGACTAAAATATCTCAGTTTTCTGAAACAAAAAGGAACATGATTTATTGACCTTATTTAACCAGAGGAAACATATGATGTCATTTAACACTAAGTCTAGATTTGGATCAAATTTTTAGAATGAGCAATGCCTCTGATTTAACTAAGCATCTCCTGCAGGAAAGGAGTCATGCAAAGCTTCATCTGCTCAACTGAGAACAGAACAGGCCAAAGTTTAACTTTACATTCCCTGGGATTCTTCAGGTTATTAAAATATTTGGCTAAATGATTGAATACACTTTACGAAAGTCACAATATTTTCATATACAACATTTGGAAATGAGCTAATTGCTGCTCATGTGCTTCTCAAATGACAGACAGTATAGCCGCCTCAGAGATTCCCATAGCAATGGCCTATAGATTTTGCAAAATCATAGACTAACAGGGATGCAGTTTTTTTTGGAGAATCAATTTTGCTGAATGGTGATTAGCCTAAAATATTTTATATTAAAAACCAAACAGAATGCAACATTTGTATGAATTTTTAAGATCAAACAGGAAATTCTAAAGAAGTTTTTGTTTGCAGTGTCAGCATCATCTCTCCAACAGCCCTCTCACCCTCAGATATATATTCATTTTCTTTTATTCAGGATTGTTTGGCGGAAGTTTAAGATATTCTGTAACCTAATATGTTGACATTAGTCAGAGCTCACTGACCTTGAGGAAAACTAACTAATCTGACTTGTGTTGTGGTCTTTATCATTCTGGTTCTTATCTGTCTCCTAGGTAGGCTAACTCTAAAACAGGCACAACTAAGGCTTACTTACCTTCACTTTTTTTTTTTTTTTTTTTTTTTTTTTTTTCTGAGACAGAGTCTCACTCTGTCACCCAGGCTGGAGTGCAGTGGTGCCCTCTCAGCTCACTGCAACTTCCACCTTGCGGGTTCAAGCTATTCTCGCGCCTCAGCCTCCCGAGTAGCAGGGACGACAGGTGCACACCACCACACCTGGCTAATTTTTGTATTTTCAGTAGAGACAGGGTTTCGCCGTGTTGGCCAGGCTGGTCTCGAACTCCTTAAGTGATTTGCCCACCTCGGCCTCTCAAACTGCTAGGAGGACAGGCGTGAGCCACTACGCCCGGCCTACATTCCCTTTTAAAGGTTGCCTTTCTTCCTAGGCTGCACTTCAGTACTGTAAGAAGAGTGCTAAACCCTTATGAACTTTTTCTTTCTTTTAAAAAAAAGTTTGTCTAGATATACCTAAGTATTGTTCATGAGGCCCATGGTTTTAGACCATGCTGGTTTTCTCATATTACGTGTCCCTTTTCTGAGAGTGCTAATCCATGGACACACATGCACACTGGTCTCTCCCATCCTGCACCCGTACCCTTGACTCACCTGTTCACATGGCTCCATTCCCTCTCTAGCACCTGCAGTTACTTTTTCCAGTTTCTTTCCATGAATACAGACCTACTTCTCCTGCTGTACTGTAAAGACAAGAGGCAAAGGCAGGAGCTGTTTTCTGTTAAAATCTGCTAATGCTGATATGGCATTTCCCACATTGGCTAAAGTTAAACATAGTTGATGATGTTATTTTATATACTTTTTTTTTTTTTTTTTTTTTTTTTTAGACAGAGTCTCGGTCTGTCGCCCAGGCTGGAGTACAGTGGTGTGATCTCGACTCACTACAACCTCCACCTCCAGGGTTCAAGTGATTCTCCTGCCTCAGCCTCCGGAGTAGCTGGGACTACAGGCACACACCACCACACCTAGATAATTTTTGTGTTTTTAATAGAGACAGGGTTTTGCCATGTTGGCTAGGCTGGTCTCAAACTCCTGACCTCAAGTGATCCACCTGCCTTAGCCTCCCCAAGGGCTGGGATTACAGGCGTGAGCCACTGCACCCAGCTTATTTTATATAATTGTAAAGCTTTGTGTCTTCTTTACTTTTCCCCCGTTATTTCAGTTCCTCCAGTTTTTGCACAACACTTGATAAAATCTCTAAAATAAAACGTTCTATAATCAAAAAACAGGACCATGCTCTAAAATGCCTGGAATATGAATAGAAATGATATTCTAAATGATGGTTGTATGTTAGAGATATTGTCAAAAACCTAACAACCTCCCCTCTCTTCCATAACACAGAATAAGGCAGGACAGAAATGACTATAGGCCACTGAGAGAGAAGATACTTACTTTCCAACGTCTCATTATCCTCTAGGGAATTAAAAGGCAGTGTCCAGGAAGAGAGCAGAACAGGGTGTCCCACCTCTGGACAGATTTACAGTCCCCTCATCCACTGAAAATGTTATTTATGAGGAGCATGCAGTCAGGCTGGTGGAGAGAATAGAGAATGCATGACTATGGACTTGACTCTAAACCCCATCATTAACTACCACACAAATCATGTTTCCCATTCAAGCACGCAGTAACTTAATGCTGGTTCTTGAGAGGTGTGCAATTAACTCATACCAGCACTGGGCAGAAGTTTTAAATTAAACAGATGTGATGTATATTAATGGCCTAATGGGACATCAAAGGAGCAGTTTGGAATTATTTTCTTTTTTTCTCTAAATGGGCTTTGATCTGGCTCTCTTGCTCTCATATTGCCAGGATTAGTGTGATGGCTGGAGGCTCTGAGTTAGAAATGGACTGCCACTTAAGGACTGTGTGTGGCTGCAGCGGCCCCTCACTGAACCCAATTTCCTGCGAAGAGATGGGACCATCATTAGTTCTATTTAAAGCAAAACAAAACAAACCCAGGAGGGTTTAGTATATTGTACCAACAAATATTAAGAATCAAACTTTTTTTTAAGAGGCTGTTTTTATTATTCTCTTTGATGACTCTACTATTTTTCAAACATTTTTAATATATAAGACATACACTTTTGGATTTAATATGTATAAAATCTAATACTTGAAAATAAAATAGGTTTAGCATATCAGTAGAGTACAAAGACAAAACAAGATATTATAATTCTCGGGTTTTTTTTCTTTTCTTTTTTTTTTTTTTTTTGAGACAGTAGTCTTGCTCTGTCATCCAGGCTAGAGTGCAAGGGTATGATCTTGGCTCACTGCAACCTCCACCTCCTGGATTCAAGTGATTTCTTGTGTCTCAGCCCCCCAAGCACCTGGGACTACAGGCATGCACCATCACCCCCAGCTAATTTTTGTATTTTTAGTAGAGACGGGGTTTCGCCATGTTTTCCAGGCTGGTCTTGAACTCCTGGCCTCCAGTGATCTGCCCACCTCAGTCTCCCAAAGGTGCTGGGATTATAGGCATGAGCCTATATCTTTTTTTCATTGTAGTTTTGGGAAGGAGTCTCACCCTGTCCCCCAGGCTGGAGTGCAGTGGCCTAATCTCAGTTCACTGCAACCTCCGCATCGTGGGTTCAAGCGATTCTCCTGCCTCAGCCTCCCGAGTAGCTGGGATTACAGGTTCGTGCCACCACGCCCAACTAATTTTTGTTTTTTGTTTTTTTAGTAGAGACGGGTTTTCACCATGTTGGTCAGGCTGGTCTCAAACTCCTGACCTCAAGTGATCCATCTGTCTCACCTCCCAAAGAGATGGGGTTTCACCATGTTGGCCAGGCTGGTCTCAATCTCCTGACCTCAAGTGATCCGCCTGCCTTGGCCTCCCAAAGTGCTGGCATTACAGGTATGAGCCACCATTCCCAGCCCAATAAAAAGATCTTGAGGCCGGGCGCGGTTAATCCCAGCACTTTGGGAGGCCGAGACGGGCGGATCACGAGGTCAGGAGATCGTAGACCATCCTGGCTAGCACAGTGAAACCCTGTCTCTACTAAAAAATACAAAAAATTAGCCGGGTGAGGTGGCGGGCGCCTGTAGTCCCAGCTACTCGGGAGGCTGAGGCAGGAGAATGGCGGGAACCTGGGAGGCGGAGCTTGCAGTGAGCTGAGATCCGGCCACTGTACTCCAGCCCGGGCGACAGAGCGAGACTCCGTCTCAAAAAAAAAAAAAAAAATGCCCCTTTTTAATGATGAGGAGTTTGAGAGATAAATTTACTCTTTTGGTGAGTGTCAAGTTATATGACACTTGTCATATAACTAAGTGGCCATTTGTCATTCTTTAAAGTTTCTCAGCATTTAAACATCGCTTCCTGTATTTGGAGAGACCCACGCCTCCACTACAGAAGCTGAAAATGCTGGGTGTTTGCTTTCCCAAACTACTTTGCAATCTAGAATGAAGACATTGACATGAAGTGTCCATTCATCAGATGAACCTCTAATTGAACTGAAAGCAAGTGATTCAAACGAGCAGAAACCATACTGACTCTGTTTTGGCACAGGCAGCCTCGCTCCTACAGCCACTTCCCAGAGGAAGCAGGAACAGACATTTCGTGTCCCTGTCCAAGATTGATGATGTTAGAGGTGCAAGTGGCTGTGTGTGTCTGCCCAGCAGACTCACTCTGTAGCGTGAGTTTGGGCACGTGTGATGGATAATGTTGGGTGTCAGCTGAACTAGATTGAGGAGAGCCTGGATGGGACTAATGAGGCAATTACAAAGTCAGACTAAGGGGAGAGTTTTTGCTGCTTTATATTAGGGGGAAAAAAATAGACTACCTAAGGTTTATTCTGAGGGTGCCAGATTAAGTAGGAAAGATGAAAACTTTAGGCTGAAATAATCAATGTGAATGAAATTATCAGAGATTCTGAAATCACTAGGCTAGATCGAATGGCTGGGAGCAATTCTCAATGTATGCTCCATTTCTATTTTAAAAGCTGGCCCATTGGCCAGGCGCGGTGACTCACATCTGCAATCTCAGCACTTTGGGAGGCTGAGGTGGGTGGACCACTTGAGGTCAGGAGTTCGAGACCAACCTGGCCAACATGGCAACATGGCAAAAACCTGTCTCTACTAAAAATACAAAAATTAGCCAGGCATGGTGGCATGGACCTGGAATCTCAGCTATTTTGGAGGCTAAGACACGAGAATTATTTGAACCTGGGAGGTGGAGGCTGCAGTGAGCCCAGGTGGCACCACTGCACTCCAGCCTGGGCGACAGAGTGAGACTGTGTCTCAAAACAACCACCACTACAACAACAAAACAGCTGGCCCACTGTGTCAAGCCATTGCCCAGACCTGCAACGACAAAGCCTCAAGCAGGTCTGAGGATGCAGAAAGGCATAAAAACAACAGGAACCAGATTATGTCCCTGCAGTGAGATAAGAAGTTTTCTTTTTTATTTTCTGGAAATAGATGGGACCCTTGAATAATGGACAGCCTAAAGTGGTGTCAAAGGCAGTCATGTTTCTCAACTCCGTTTACCTGATGAATTCATCACTCTGGGAGGGCTGTTGAGACCATCAACTGAGGTTACACCTCTGTAATTAACGATGGGGATCCTGACCGGGCACCATGGCTCAAGTCTGTAATCCCAGATACTCCAGAGGCTGAGGCAGGAGTACTGCTTGAACCCAGGAGGGCAGAGGTTGCAGTGAGCCAAGATCATGCCACTGCATTCCAGCCTGGGTGACAGAGCGAGACTCTTATCTCCAAAAAAATAAAGTGGGGGATCCCAGCCGGGCACAGTGGCTCACGCCTATAATCCCAGCACTTTGGGAGGCTAAGGCGGGTGGATCATCTGAGGTCGGGAGTTGGAGACCAGCCTGGCCAACATGGTGAAACCCCATCTCTACTTAATAAAATATGAAAATTATCCGGGCATGGTGGCAGGTGCCTATAATCCCAGCTACTCGGGAGGCTGAGGCAGGAGAATCGCTTGAACCCAGGGGGCAGAGGTTGCAGTGAGCCGAGAATGTGCCACTGTATTCCAGCCTGGGCAACAGAGTGAGACTTCATCTCAAAAAATAATAATAAAAAAATAAATAATTTAAAAAAGGAGATCCTGAGATGCTCATTTACTCACACCAACACGTATTCTTAATCATGCGTGAAGGTTTTGAAATAATTGTAAAGTCAAGTGAGAGAAGCCTTAGCTAAGTCTGAGCTGTCATTCTCACCAATGCACAAACCTTGGTCGCCTTTGTGGTCTGCCCTAGCTTACCCATGCTAATTGAAGTTGAGGTGCCAGAAATTCCTTAGTTTAATACAAAGGAAGTAATTCAAAGGCTTAGGAAAATAGGAATGCTGGCGTGGATTTTTAATGGATGAACTGCTCACTCCTCACCTAAATATGTCCCTTAAAGAACTAGAAGACAGTGTTCACCAATACTTTTTTTTTTTTTTTAAGATGGAGTCTTGTTCTTGTCACCCAGTCTGGGGTGCAATGGTGAGATTTTGGCTCACTGCAACCTCCACCTCCCGGGTTCAAACAATTCTCCTGCCTCAGCCTCCCGAGTAGCTGGGATTACAGGCGCCCGCCGCCACACCTGGCTAATTTTTTTTGTATTTTTAATAGAGATGGGGTTTCAACATGTTGGCCAGGCTGGTCTTGAATTCGTGACCTCAGGTGATCCACCTGCCTCAGCCTCCCAAAGTGTTGGGATTACAGGCATGAGCTACCATGCCCGGCCAGTGTGCACCAAGACTTTGAGAAATATTGGAAAGGGAAGCACCAGCATCTTTGAATATTGCTATCCTGGCCATCAGAAAATGTCTACATTGAAATGAGCTTCCTGATTTCTATGAGGAGAAAAACCATGATCCAGGGTGGCGGAGGTTAGGCAAAGGCATGGTGGATGTTCTTAGAAAAACAGGCAGCATGGTCGGGGGAGTTTTCAGAATGGTCTGATCTCATTACCTGGCAGTAGCTGATTGATTATGGGTCCCCTATGAACAGATTATAGAGCAGCTGATGCAGGTTCTGCCTGATCTGTGTAGTAATTTAAAAACAAGAAAGTCTCTAGCATACGGTGAACAGAGGCCTGACTTGAACCACCCTGTTGGTGATTTAAAGATTCACAACTGCAGGACATAGCAGATGAGCAAGATGGCTTAGTAAGACACTCACCTGCATTCCAGGAGAGAAGATAAATCCCACAAAAACACAAGATCCCAACACCACATCATGTTTCTCAGGGTCTAGAGGTCGGGAGCAGATTGAGAGATTTTCTCCTAAGTAAAGGTTAAAAGGACTGATAAACGCAACCATTAAAAAGATTTCCATCAACATAACATCCCAAGCAAAGTCAAAACACTAGTGACAAGCTGGAAAACTTTTCTACAACTTCTAGTCTCTTATAAAGAACTCCTTTACATTCGAGAAAAATCTAACAACCCAACAGTAAAATGAGAAAAAGACCTGAAGAGACAATTCTGAGTAAAAGAAATACAGACGGGTGTCCGGGCGTGGTGGCTCACGCCTGTAACCCCAGCACTTTGGGAGGCTGAGGCAGGTGGATCACTGAGGTCAGAAGTTCGAGACCAGCCTGGGCAACATGGCGAAACCCCGTCTCTACTAAAAATACAAAAAAAATTAGCTGGGCATGGTGGCGGGCACCTGTAGTCCCATCTACTCAGGAGGCTGAGGCAGGAGAATAGCGTGAACGCACGAGGCGGAGCTTGCAGTGAGCCAAGAGCACGCCACTGCACTGTTGCCTGGGCGACAGAGCGAGACTCCGTATCAAGCAAAACAAAACAAAACAAAACAGAAAACTACTGAGATACCATTTGTTACCAAATTGGCAAAATTCCAAAAGTAAGATGTCACACTCTATCGGTAAGATTGTAGGGAAACTGAGACTCTCATAAATTACTGACAGGAATACAAAAATAGAACAAACTATATGTTCTAACATTTATCTGTATGCATCAGATTATAAATGCACACATCCTTTAATTCAGCATTCTTGCCTCTGGGACTGTATCCTACAAATATAGGTATTCTTGCACATGTACAAAATGATATGTGTGCCATGGTTGCAGCATTGTTTGAAATGGCAAAAGACTGGAAATAATACATGTTTCTCAATAAACTATCAAATAACATATGGTACAGCTGTACAACACTGTGCAGTTGTGAACTTTTTTAATGCACGAATATAGAAAATACATATTGTGAAGTGAAAAAGTGAGGTACTGAAAAGTGCATACATGTTATTTGTTTAAGAAAGATAAAAAGGAGGACTGGGCATGGTGGCCCCAGCACTTCGGAAGGTCAAGGGGAGGTGGACCACTTGAGGTCAGGAGTTTAAGACCAGCCTGACCAACATGGTGCAGCCCTGTCTCTACTACAAATACAAAAATTAGCTGGGCGTGGTGGCATATGTCTGTAATCCCACCTACTTGGGAGGCTGAGGCAGGAGAATTGCAGGAACCCAGGAGGCAGAGGTTGTAGTAAGCTGAGATCATGCCACTGCACTCCAGCCTGGGTGACAGAGCAAGACTCTGACTCAGAAGGAAAAAAAAAAATGATAAAAAGGATATTTGTTTAGATTTGATTGTATTTCTAGAAAGGAACTTCAGAAAGAGGCTGAAGATGCCTATATGTGGAGAAGGAACTGTATTAGAGGAGGACATAACAAAGACAAAGAATGAGAGTTATGGGAAGTGGGGACAAAGCTTGGTGGCCCTTTAGCTATTGGAGGTAACACATATTAAATGTGTGATTTGTTCTCCAGTCCATTTGTATTGAATGTATTAGTTATTGGTGTGGCTGCAAAACAGATGACACTGAAATTATCAATGCCTTAAACAAGACAGAAATGTATTTGCCTCTCACAAGACAGTCTTGAGGTAAATGGCCCAAGGCTGGTAGAACAGCTGTGCTCCATAGAACATCCAGGGACCCGAGGTCCTTCAATTATGTGGCTCTGCTGTGCCTGGGGTGTTGTACTTGTTCACATGCTTCATTTAGCGTGATGGACTGGGCAGTCATTGCCCAGCTAAAATTCTATTTTAAATTTTAACTTCAGATTTAAAACATAATGGGAAAAAGGGAGAATGGACATTTTGGGTCAACCCACATCAATATCTGACATGCTGAGTGACCTGAAAAGGCTGTCAACTCGAACGGAGCCCAGGCATCAGAAGAATCTCCAGGTGGTTCGGGTTGGAGTACAAGATAGCTCTGCCACTTGGCCCTTGTGAGCCAGTGGATTTGATGGTGTGCAAATGTCTGTGGCCCTTCAGGAACCTGTGATGTCTTTATTGGAGAATCACAGTGAAGATCCCTAACAAAGACATACTTTTGAAAGCAAATTACTATTCTTTCTTTCTTCTTTTTCTTTTTCTTTTTCTTTCTTTCTTTCTTTCTTTTTTTTTTTTGAGACGGAGTCTTGCTTTGTTGCCCAGGCTGGAGAGCAGTGGCGCACTTTCAGCTCACTGCAGCCTCCACCTCCCAGGTTCAAGCAATTCTCCTGCCTCAGCCTCCTGAGTAGCTGGGATTACAGACACCTGCCACCACACCCAACTAATTTTTGTATTTTTAGTAGAGACGGGGTTTCACCATGTTGGCCAGACTAGACTCGAACTCCTGACTTCAGGTGATCTGCCCACCTCGGCCTTCCAAAGTGCTGGGATTACAGGCGTGAGCCACTGCGTCCAGCCCAAAGTACTATTCTTTTGAGAAACAGACATTGTTTTACTACGGGGTGCTTGTAGCAAATAAATGCCTTATCACAGGACACTAGGAGCATAAGCAATCTGAGCTGTCTTTCATCAAGTTGATGCTCTCTGACCCTCTAAGCTATATGATCAGGCATGTCCGGGAAGATTCTATCATTAAGATGAAGTAGTCTGTACAAGATCAGACATGAGCAGGTCCTGAAGGCACGAGCAAGTTATGTGGGCAGGTGAGTCACACTCCCACCATTCCCGCCCCTGCCACAATTCCTCCCTCAACACGCAGCAGAGGACAGACGAGACAGACACAAAATGAACAAATCTGAAAGGCTGGGATAGGTGCCTGTAAAAGGGAAATTCACATGCTTTCCCTTCTAAACTGCTGTTAAAGAGAACATCAGGCCGGGCACAGTGGCTCACCCCTGTAATCCCAGCACTTTGGGAGGCCAAGATGGGCAGATCACTTGAGCCCAGGAGTTTGAGACCAGCCTGGGCAATATGGTGAAACCGCATCTCTACAAAAAATTAAAAAAAAAAAAAAAAAAATTAGCCAAGTGTGGTGGCGCATGCCTATCGTCCCAGCTTCTTGGGAGGCTAAGGCAAGATGTGAGCTGAGATGGTATCATTGCATTCCAGCCTGGGTGACAGGAGTGAAACCCTGTCTAAAAAAAAAAAAAAAAGACATCAGACAAGGTAAAGATGTCTTACAGTTACTAAGACAGCAATAATGATGGACATAAAGAAGTCTAACAGAGAAAGCAGCGTATCAGAGTGCAGTCTAGATGATTCTCCCAGAGGGGCCAACGACCAGGGAATGATTTAAGGTGGTCTCCTCAAGTTAAAGAAAAAATCCAGAATTATTATAATAGAGACACCACCTTCTATTTACCAGGACAGCCATACTAAATGGTGGCAGAATGTTAGAGCCAGTGATCAAAATCAGTGTAACACCAGTACAGATTGACCAGTAATTAGTGAAATTACTGGTAAGTTTTATTGTGCACACAATCATTATAGTGAGTTCAGAGTTATTGTTCTGAGGGAACCTAAGAATCCTTAGGAAAGGCTCTGCAAACGTGAGATTAAAGAGGAGCATGAAGAAAAATGATAAATTGCATTCAGGTATGAACTGGATGATGGTCTGACAGGGAAACATGTTTCCCAGCTGGAACTATCCAACCGAGAGAACTAAAGGTAGACAAGATGTATTTGAACAATGGCTGTTTTTCGTAGACCAAGAAGTTATTCATTTTGTATCTCTCACCATAAACTACTTCATGAGACAAAGCTAGATGAATGTGTTAGATAAATAAATATCTAGGTAAAAAGGAGAGTACTGGATTCCAGGATGATAATTTTGCCTGGGATGCTCTAGGGACTGGGGATAGTTTGTTTCTTAAATTGGTTGGATCTGGCTAGGTGCGGTGGCTCATGACCATAATACTAGCACTTTGGGAGGCCAAGGTGGGCAGATATGTCTTGAGGTCAGGAGTTCGAGACCAGCCTGGCCAACATGGCAAAACCACATCTCTACTAAAAATACAAAAATTAGCCGGACATGGTGGCAGGTACCTGTAATCCCAGCTACTTGGGAGGCTGAGGCAAGAGAATTGCTTGAACATGGGAGAATCGCTTGAATGTGGGAGACGCAGGTTGCAGTGAGCTGAGATCATGCCACTGCACTCCAGCCTGGGCAACAGAGCAAGACTGTCTCAAAAAAAAAAAAAAAAAAAAAAAAATATATATATATATATATATATATATATATATATATATATATATGATGGATCTAGCACCAGTGTTCTAATTACCTCATGTGTATGGTAACTCAGGCTCTTTGAAAAGGAAGGTTCATGAAAGACTTGGCACTGAATTAATGCAGCTTCTGAGGCCATGAAGAAATGATATACTTTACAATAAGAGAAACTCCAGACTTTCCCTGTTGAAAAAAGCTTCAACTCTCACCCAGACTTGAGAAGCGTGTAACTGAGGTTGAGCAGAATGAGCAACTGAACATTTAAAGTGCAGTTTATTTTAGGCTTTAAAATTTATTTGGATTTTAATGCCATTGAACTTTAACATGCAAGGGGATTTAGGTTTTTGGACTTTAATTTTTCCCTGGGAATTTCATATTGGGAGGGGGCTTATATTCACATTTGAGACATTTTAAAAAATATTTTGGGCCTTTTATTTTTGGAGTGTGTCTATGCACAGTACTATCAGAGGACCTTCTTTTCAAGATTTACTGTCATTGTGGAACTTCCAGTATGCTATGTTTGACAATATAGCTAGGTGTCTTGGACTGGGGACTGAATATTTAGCCTTAGGAACACAGTGGACTTGGACCATTTGGGCCCTTTTTCAGTGCTTTCTTGGGAGACATTTATACTGCCCCCTAGTGATTCCAGGAGGACTCCCAAATAAGGAGGAGTAGTTGTGGGCGAGCCAGCACATGCAGCTGGAAGCTAATAGCCTTACTTCTGTGAATGGTGAAACCAAAAGTGTTAGAAAAAAAAAATCTGGGCCAGGCGTGGTGGCTCACGCCTGTGATCCCAGCACTTTGGGAGGCTGAGGGGGGCAGATCACTTGAGCTCAGGAGTTCAAGACCAGCCTGGGCAACATGGTGAAAGCCCGTCTCTTTGAAAACTAAAAAAAAATGAGCCAGGTGTTGTGGCACATGCCTGTAATCCCATGCCTGTAAATCCCAGGTGTTTACTTGATGGGGCTGAGGCAGGAGGATCACTGGAGCCTAGGAGGTCAAGGCTCACGCCACTGCACCCCAGCCTGGATCACGCCACTGATCACGCCACTGCACCCCAGCCTGGGTGACAAAGGGAGACTCTTTCTCAAAACACAAACAAACAAAAAACAACACAAGAAAGCAAAATCTGAAAAATGTGGGAAAAGTTAGGCAGAAACAGTTTCTCCCTCAATCCTGATTTCCAGGAGGTGGTGGGATTTATCTTATCTACTAATTGGGGAAGCATAAGGTAGGCTAGTGGCTTTCTCCTTCCTCTTGAGTGGGAGCTGCATCCCCAGGAGTGCTTTTTATCTTTACTTGCATGTCTGAGTCTTACCTTGAGAGGGCTCACCCATCAGGAAGTGTGCCCTGATCCAGAGCTGCCTGCAGCTGGGCGTGGAAGTCTGCTTAATTCTAGGTCTCCAGTAGAAGGCCTGTTTGTCTCTCTCTCAAAGCTACAACATCCAGCTTAGCCTTTAGCAGAAACAAGGGGATGTTTTGGCTTCCATACAACTTCCTTGTTTTATTTCTCTCTCTTTTTTTTTTTCAAAAACCAATTGTGGAAGAGGTGTGCTATTTATTGGACCTGCTAGGATTTGAATGTGTCCCCTAGAGTTCACGTGTTGGAAACTTCATCTCCAAGGCAACAATGTTGAGAGGTGGGCCCTTTAAGAGGTGATTATATCAGAGAGCCCTGCCCTCATAAATCAATTAGTTGTCTCTGGAGTGGGTTCCTGATTAAAGGATGTGTTCCACCCCCTTGGCGCTATCTCTCAGCTCTTTCTTGTCCCTCTTTCAGCTCTCTTTCCCTTCCACCTTCCACCATGAGATCACACAGAGAAGGCCCTCAGAAGAGGCTGACACCTTAATATTGGACTTCACAGCTTCCAGAAATGAGAGAAATAAATTTCTTTATAAATGACCCAGTCCGTGGTATTCTGCTATAGCAACACAAAATGGACTAAGACAGGCCCCCTGAAAACTGCAAACTATTTCTTTTTCATTCCAGGGTGGCTGGGTACCAGGCCGATTGGGGCTGCATAACATTTGTTGATCTTGCTTGAATTCAAAGAAAATGACCAAAAAAGGAGGCAATATACATTGTTTTTGCATACATGAATAAAAATGGCATTTATATTTTAAATCTCTATTTCTCTGGAAATTAGGAACCACCCTTCTGAAGTTAGCAGGAGCCACCAAGCACTCCCAGACAACTTCCGCTTAACAGCTCATCTTATTTCTGACATCCCCAGATGATGGTCAGGAGTCAGAAGTAAACAATTCAGTGGCATTTAGCAGAGAAGTAAGAAGGCTGGAAGGGGAAAACAACAGCTGAGTCAGGGTACAAAAGTAAAAACCATTTCCTCCCCCTCCTGTATACAGAGGCAGACAGTGGTTGTGTTTTATTCCTCAGATTTCTCGCTTTCCATTCACTATTCAACCCACTGCAATCTGGCACCCACCCACACTGAAACTGCTTTTGACAACATTTTCAGTGACTTCCTAGCTGCAAAATGCAATGGACGATTTTCGGCCTTCATGTTATTGGACCTTTTTGCCTGATTTGAAAGTCTTGATTTGCTATCCTCTTTGTCCACATCTTTGACATAAGTTTCGCTTGGTTCTTTTCCTGCCTCCCAACTGCTCCTTCTTAGCCTGCTTCATTCATGTAAGGTCCTATGCTAGGTGCTGGATATAGCAGTAAACACGACAGACACAGCGTCTTCCCTTACAGGGAAAAGCAGACATTAAATCAATAATTATATATCAATTTTATTTTTTTTTTTTGAGATGAGTCTCGCTCTGTTGCTAGGTTGGAGTGCAGTGGCACATTCTCAGCTCACTGCAACCTCCGCCTCCTGGGTTCAAACGATTCTCCTGCCTCAGCCTCCCAATAGCTGAGACTACAGGTGTGCGCCACCACGCCCAGCTAATTTTTGTATTTTTAGTAGAGATGGGATTTCACCATGTTGGCCAGGATGGTCTTGATCTCTTGACCTTGTGATCTGCCCACCTCGGCCTCCCAAAGTGTTGGGATTACAGGTGTGAGCCACTTACCTGGCTAATACATCAATTTTTTACTTAGGATTATGAAAAGTACAACAAAGAAGAGTACAAGGGGCTTTGAGAGCACATGCCAGGGGTCTAGTTTATACCAGGGGCTCAGCAAGTCTTCCCAGAAGAAATGATATTTAAGCTAAGACCTGAAGGATGAGTGGGGAATTGGGAGAACTGTCCTCCAGGCAGACGGAACAGAATGAGGAAAGGTTGTGAGATAGAAAAGAGTTTGCAGGTTTCAGAAACAGAGAAGCCAGCATGGCTAGAGAAGAGGGAGTGAAGGGCAGAATTGGGAGGGACAAGATTTTACAAGGCCCTGCAATCATGTAGGGTTTGGGACTAAATCTTAAAAGTAATGAGAAGCCACTCAAGTGTATAAGATAGGAACGTGATATGATTAGATCTGTGTTCTAAAAAGATCTCACCAAGTCTAAATCTGAACTTACCATATCCCCGAATCTGTTTCTCCTCCTGTCTCCCTTATGTGGCACCACTATCCATTAGAGACCCGGAATCATCCTAGATGACTTCATCTCCCTTAGCTTCCACTTCCAATCAATTACAAGTTTGTGAATTTATAATTATTTCTAGATTCAAGCCCTTTCACCATCTCTACTACCATGGACCCACTTAGGTCCTTATTATCACTCTCTTGGCCTATGCAATAGCCTCTTAACTAATCTTCCAGACTTGTCCTTCCTTCAAGCCATCCTCCACACGGTAACCTGTGTGCCTTTGCCTATCTCCAGCCACTGCTGCTTCCAGTCTTTCACTGGACAGCCCGGGAAAACCCATACTGTTTCACTGTATCAGTCTTTGCTTATATTTCCTTTTTTCTTTTTTCTTTTTTTTTGGAGACAGGGTCTCAGTCTGCTGCCCAGGCTGGAATGCAGTGGGTGATCATGGCTCACTGCAGCCTCAACCTCCCAGGCTCAAGTGATCCTCTCGCCTCAGCTTCCTGAGTAGCTGGGACTACAAGCGTGCGATACAATACCTGGCTAATTTTTGTACTTTTTGGTAGAGACAGGGTTTCACCATGCTGCCCAGGCTGGTCTCAAACTCCTGAGCTCAAGCAATCCATCCACCTCAGCCTCCCAAAGTGCTGGGATTACAGGTGTGAGCCACTGCACCTGGCCTTATATTTCTTCCGCCTAGAATCCCCTTTCAATTTTTCTTTCAGTGGCTATCTCTTACTCATCCTTTAAAACTTAACACAGGTGGCCAGGCGTGGTGGCTCACGCCTGTCATCTCAGCACCTTGGGAGGCCAAGGTGGGCAGATCATGAGGTCAGGAGATCAAGACCATCCTGGCTAACACGATGAAACCTTGTCTCTACTAAGAATACAAAAAATTAGCTGGGCGTGGTGGCACATGCCTGTAATCCCAGCTACTAGGGAGGCGGAGGGAGGAGAATGGGGTGAACCCCGGAGGCTGAGCTTGCAGTGAGCAGAGATCACGCCACTGCACTCCCGCCTGAATGACAGAGCGAGACTCCATCTCAAAAAACAAAACAAAAACAACAAAAACAAACAAAACTCAACACAGGTATTAGCCCATCCCTCAGTGGTTTTGGGTCCTCCCGAATGGTTAATAACTGGAAATTCTGAGAAGCCCCAGACACAGGTCTGTCATGCTTCTGAAGCTAGAGAACATCCACAGGCCAAGAGAATATAAATGGAAGTCTGGGTAGGCCAAGGGGGTATCAACAATGCATCAACAGTACAGTTTCCACCGGAAGTGACACACATCCCTTCTGCTCACATTCCACAGGCCAAAGCAAGTCACATGGCTTCCAGAAGGGCATAGAGGTCACCCCTACCATGTGCTAAAAAAGCAAAGAGCTGAAAATATTTTATGCTTAGCACGAATGATCACCACCAAGCAATGTCAAAATTAATAAATGATAGGAAGGAAAATATTGGACCAAAACCAATTTTCATCTATACAGTTATTTACTAGCCAATTTGGAGGCACTTTGTATGTGTCATGCAGTGTATTAGGCTTATAATATTCAGCTTATATGTTAACCAAGAAGACCAGAATGATTGATTAAATATTGAAATATTATTGTATCAATTGGTAAACAGTATAACTTCAGTAAGTTATAAAATGAAATAATAATATAAATTCTAATGCAAACCATTTGTTGAAGCTAATTATTTCGAAAGTTGCAATAATAAATCCGTGAGCTCCTGTCCTTAAAACCTCTGAAGAACTCAAGCACTTTACTTTGGAGTTCAGCCTGTGTCAAGGTGGGCACGATGGTTGCAGCTGCACATCCTGTACAAGGCTCTCTGGGTGCTGGTGGGCTCACCAGTTTATAACTATCCTCAAGTGACACGGTTGTTGTTATTTCTTTTTTTTCGTTTGTTTGAGATAGAGTCTTGCTCTGTCACCCAGCCCAGACTGCAATGGCGCGATCTTGGCTCACTACAACCTCCCACTCTGGGTTCAAGCGATTATCCTGCCTCAGCCTCCCAAGTAGCTGGGATTACAGGCGCCCGCCACTGCACCCAGCTAATTTTTTTGAATTTTTAGTAGAGACAGGGTTTTACCATCTTGGAAAGGCTGGTCTCAAACTCCTGACCTCGTGATCCACCCACTTTGGCCTCCCAAAGGACTAGGATTACAGGCGTGAGCCACCTCACCTGGCCTCTGTTTTTTTTTTTTGAGACAGGGTCTTACTCTCTCATCCAGACTGGAGTGCAGTGGTGTGATCTTGGCTCACTGCAACCTCTACCTCCTAGGCTCTAGTGATTCTCCTGCTTCAGCCTCCCAAGTAGCTGAGATTACTGGTGCGTACCACTACTGCCCAGCTAATTTTTGTATTTTTAATGCAGATGAGATTTCACCATGTTGGCCAGACTGGTCTTGAACTCCTGACCTCAAGTGATCCAGCTGCCTTGGCCTCCCAAAGTGCTGGAATTACAGGCGTGAGCCATGCGTCCAGCCTGCTACTTAATAGTGTAGGTTTTGTTCTGGTTTTATTAAGTTGTAATTCTGGTATAAGTAATAAGTATGTTGATAAGTAGGATTTTGAGGATTTATAATAAAACGTTAAAAACAAACAGCATCAAGAGAAATGACAAAATGTGGATAAGTTTTTTTATGTCTATTTTAAATGTCATACACACGAATCTTCTGAATCTGTGTAAGAACAAAACAGAAATGATGCTAAAATCAATTATACCTTGAGCTGGCTCTTCAAAGAGGGGGGCAACTTTGGGACCACTGAGAGGCTCCAGAGGTGGCAAAGGGGTTCCTGCACAACAGCAGGGGCTGTGATTCCCGTGGCTCTCGGGGCAATCGTTGTGGCAATGTAGAAGGCAAGAGAAAGGCAGATGTGGGGGCTGCGTGTGGTGACTCCTGCCTGTAACCCCTGCACTTTGGGAGGCCGAGGTGGGAGGATCACTTGAGCCCAGGAATTCAAGACCAGTCTGGGCAAGATGGTGAGACCTCATCTTTATAAGAAAAATTCTAAAATGAGCCAAATGCAGTGGTATGCACCCATGCTCCCGGCTACTTGGGAGGCTGAGGCGGGAGGAGTGCTTGAACCTAGGAATTCAAGGCAGCACTGAGCCATGATCCCGCCACTGCATTCCAGCCTCGGTGACAAAGTGAGACCCTGTCTCTAATAAAAAATATAGAAAAATAAGAAAGAAAAATGACCAACACTGGATAAGGAAAATAAAAATTACATATAATTCTGCCAATAAGAGATAACCTCTATGATTAGTGCATGTTATTCCCTTTTAGAAATGTATCAACATATTTTTCAACAAAAATGGGGATATATTGTCAGGGTGCAGTGGCTCATGCCTGTAGTGCCAGCACTCTGGGAGGCCGAGGTGGGTGGATCACTTGAGGCCAGGAGTTTGAGACCAGCCTGGGCAACATGGTGAAACCCCGTCTCTACTAAAAATACAAAAATTAGCTGGGTATGGTGGCGGGTACCTGTAGTCCCAGCTATTCGGGAGGCTGAGGCAGGAGAATCGCTTGAACCCGGGAGGCGGCGGTTGCAGTGAGCCAAGATCGTGCCACTGCACTCCAGTCTGGGCGACAGAGTGAGACTCCATCTCAAAAACAAACAAACAAAAGAAAACTGAGCCAGGTGTGGCAGCAAGCGCCTGTGATCCCAGCTACTTGGGAGGCTGAGGCAGGATAATCACTTGAACCCAGGAGACAGAGGTTGCAGTGAGCCGAGATCACCACCTCACTCTAGCCTGGGCAACAAGAGCGAAACTCCATCTCAAAAAAAAAAAAAAAAAAAAAAAAAAATTCCCAGTCTCTAAAGTAGCACATAAAATTCATTTGATGTATAGTGCACTTGCAATACTAATCAGGGGTCCTGTGGCCAAGACCCCAACCTTTGACCTAAGGATTATACAGAACTATGGAGGCTTATGTCAAGAAGGGAAAGTTTTTCAAACAAGCCAGTTCCCTTCTCCCCGATGTCCAGCCCTGGTGAGTCAGTTGCCCTGGGGGACAGAGGCTCCCTGGTTGAACCTCAGACCCAGTCAGAGAACAAGCATCTGCTGTTGGGTGTGGAAACCAATGCCTGGCTTCACGGGGGGACTTTTTACCATCAGGAATGCTAGTTTGACTTTAATTGGCTCAGGGTCCTTAAAACTAAACATTTCAGCTGGGACAGGGCCAGGTGGGTAGATGTGAGCCAAAGAAGCGTGGTGGGAACAGAGACTCCCTTACAACGTGCCTAGAGTGACCCTCCCTCACTTCTTCCTCTGAGCATCTTCCTGACCCTCAGGGTCTGGGTCAGGTGTCTCACGTATGGGCTCCCTTAGCACAGAGGGGTGACTCAGACTGAGGTACCCTCAGGTGTCACTGCCGCTCAACATGTCTGTCTCCTTTATTCTGGCCTGGTGGTTCTCAGTCCTGGCTGCACACAAAAGTGGTCAGGAGAGCTTTGCAAAAACCCTGGCACTCAGACTCCCTTGATCCCTTGTCCAATTAAAGCCAAATCTCTGGGAGGTGGAGCCTACACACCAAGGTGTTTAAAAAGCTTTCCAAGAGATTCTAATATTCAGCCAGGATTTAGAACCACTTCCCTTGACAACGAGCATTTTGAAAGCAAGGAACATGGTTATTCATTATTGGTATTAAATGAGTTAACAAAGGTCTTAGAATAGTGCCTGACATACATTAAGCTCTTAATAGCTTGGCTGCTAGTAGTAGGGGTTTTTTTGTTTTTTGTTTTTTTTTTTTTTTGAGACGGAGTCTTACTCTGTCATCCACTCTGGAGTGCAGTGGTGCAATCTCGGCTCACTGCAGTCTCCGCCTCCTGGGTTTAAGCGATTCTCCTGCCTCAGCCTCCCATGTAGCTGGGACTACAGGTGGGCACCACCATGCCTGGCTGATTTTTTTTTTTTTTTTTTTTTTTTTTTTTTTTGTGAGACGGAGTCTCGCTCTGCCGCCCAGGTTGGAGGACAGTGGCCGGATCTCAGCTCACTGCAAGCTCCGCCTCCCAGGTTTACGCCATTCTCCTGCCTCAGTCTCCCGAGTAGCTGGGACTACAGGCGCCCGCCACCTCGCCCGGCTAGTTTTTTGTATTTTCAGTAGAGACGAGGTTTCACCGTGTTAACCAGGATGGTCTCGATCTCCTGACCTCGTGATTCGCCCGTCTCGGCCTCCCAAAGTGCTGGGATTACAGGCTTGAGCCTCCGCGCCCGGCCGCCTGGCTGATTTTTGTATTTTTTAGTAGAGATGGGGTTTCACCATGTTGGCCAGGCTGGTCTCAAACCTGGCCTCAAGTGATCTGCCTGCCTTGGCCTCCCAAAGTGCTGGGATTACACGTGTGAGCCACCGTGACTGGCCATTATTAGCGGTATTAACTCCCCATTGTCCATTCCGGTTCCTGACATACAGCAAGCACCTCATCACCCATTTAACATACATAAATTAAACCATATATTCTAGAGAAAGCAGAGAGAGCAAGAGAGAAATAATGTTTCAGAAGCCTGGGCGATTCCACTGACGTTTCCACTCAATAAGCACAGGCTTCAGAGTGAGCTTGAAATGGGCAATCTGGACCTGCTGTTCTTCCATTGCTGTTAGTCCTCTAAGTGCCTTTCAGAGTGTGAGCCTTTGGCCGAACTGTATTACAGGCAAGGTCGTGGAGATTTGAGAGCAATTTTGACTCTGGGGTTTTTACCAATATAGCTACAGGAGAAATTCACTGGGAGTGAAAAGTCTAAGGCTCTGTCCCCTGTTAGCTATATGGCTTTAAGCAAGTCACTTTGTCCTTCGTGGCCTCATTTTTCTCCCTAGAGTTCTGCAATTCTCTTTTCTTTCTTTCCCTCTTTCTTTCTTTTTCTCTTTCTTTCTTTCCTTTTTCTTTCTCTTTTCCTTCCTTCTCTTCTTTCTCTCTTTTCCTCTTTTTCTGTCTTTCTCTCTCTCTTCCTTCTCTTCTTTCTCTCCCTTCCCTTCCCTCCTCCCTTCTTCCCTTCCCTTCCCTCCTCCCTTCCCTTCCCTCCTGCTTTCCCTCCTCCCTTCCCCTCCTTTCCCTTCCCTCCTCCCTTCTCTTCCCTCTTTCCTCTTCCCTCTTCCCTCTTCTCTCTTCTCCCTTCCCTTCCCTTCCCTCTTTCTTTTCTTTTCTTTTTTTTTTTTTATTGAGATGGAGTCTTAGTCTGTCACCCAGGCTGTAGTGCAGTGGCGCAATCTTGGCTTATGCAACCTCCGCCTCCCAAGTTCAAGCAATTCTCCTGCCTTAGCCTCCAGAGTAGCTGGGATTATAGGCGTCCACCACCAAGCCCAGCTAATTTTTTGTATTTTTCATAGAGACGGGGTTTCACCTTGTTGGCCAGGCTGGTCTTGAGCTTCTGTCTCAAGTGATCTGCCCACCTTGGCCTCCCAAAGTGCTGGAATTACAGGCATAAGCCACCATGCCTGGCCTGCGATTCTCTCATTTCGAGACCTGGCTGAACTCTGCCTCATACCTCCTTGTCTGCTTTTCTGATCCTGAGGGATCCGGCTCCCGAGTCCTGACTGTATGGGGTCACTCCCGACCACCCTACTCAGGCTACCCTGGGCAGGGTGTCAAGGATCTTGACCTACAAATATCATGAAGCACCTGTAACCCTCCCGACGCCTGGGATGGTTCAGGGGAGGCTATCGGTACCAGCCCAGTGGTTCAGTAGCTATGTGAATAAGTGGTTTTGGAAACCAGTTGCCATTTATACCTTAGCTCAGAGGGAAAACACTTCACAGTAGCCAAAGAAAAAGAGGGTAGGGCTGTAGAAATTCTCCTCTTTCGGAGATGCTGGTTCTGGGGAATAAAGGGCCCTAGGAGTCTATCTCAGGCTTTGGGACATCTCTCCCCACATCCCACCAAAAATAAAAAAGACCATCTGAACTTTCCTTTTTCTTTTTTTTGAGACAGTATCACTGTCACCCAGGCTGGAGTGCAGTGGCACCATCTTGGCTTACTGCAACCTCTTCCTTCCAGGCTTAAGCAATCTTCCTGGCTCAGCCTCCTGAGTAGCTGGGACTATAGGCATGCGCCACCACGCCTGGCTACATTTTTTATTTTTTGTAGAGATGAGGTCTCACTGTATTGCCCAGGCTGGTCTTGAACTCCTGGGCTCAAGCAATCCACCCACCTCCACCTCCCAAAGTGCTGGGATTACAGGCATGCGCCACCAGGCCCAGCCTCAGCTGATTTTTCAGTCAGCCTGGCCTTTGTTCCAGTTGTCCCAATCCAGGGAGATTTCTCAGCCTGGCAACTCATCAGGAACAGCTGGACAGATGCCAACAACAGATAGTTCCTCTAGCGAATTGTAAACAAGGTGTGAGGTGCTAATCAAACACACACGTGGCATTTTGGTCAGTTTTTCAAAACACAAAGCCAATTGGAGAAATGAGGTCAATTTGTGCTAGAGATGAAATAACAGAACTGCCAACATTCTCTTATTGTGCTTATTGGGCAGGGATTTGTATTTTATCCACAGACAGATAGGTTCTAATGGGATTCGTCCTGCATTTAAAAATAGTGACATGACCAACCATTTAAATCCATGTTTTGTATTTGGGACGGTTGCATGTTTTGTTTTGGTTTCTTTCATTTTGCTTGATTTTTTTTTTTTTTTTTTTTGAAACGGAGTCTCGCTCTGTCACCCAGGCTGGAGTGCAGTGGCATTATCTTGGCTCACTGCAAGCTCTGCCTCCTGGGTACAAGTGATTCTCGTGCCTCAGCCTCCTGAGTAGCTGGGATTACAGGTGCACGCCACCACGCCTGGCTAATTTTTGTATTTTTAGTAGAGATGGGGTTTCACCATGTTGGTCAGGCTGGTCTCGAACTCCTGACCTTGTGATCCACCCGCCTCAACCTCCCAAAGTGCTAGGATTACAGGCGTGAGCCACCGGCCATGCTCTTGATTTTAAAGGGGTTGTGGACTGGTCTTGTTTTTGTGTTGTGTTAGAGTTTAATGAGATCAAACACACTCTAGAGTTGCCCATTAAGTTCACCATCTAAATCAATTGTCCTTTATGGTAACACAGGATTCACGGAGCAGCAACCTCTTTTTGGATCAGGCAGCAACCTTTATTTGTGTTATGCACTTCACCAACATGTTTTTGTCTGGGATATTTCCCCGATCCCACTCTTCTGTTGTTTTACAGTACTTCTTGTCCTTCTCTCCCACACCTAGGCAGTTCCAAGCCTGAATCTTTTCTCTCCCACCGCCACAACCACCATCTCCTCACCTCTGCACTGCCACTGTAGTTTCCAGTTGGCCCCACCATGCTCGCCCCCTCCCTCTAGTTCACGTCACACAGCAGCTAGAAACATCTTTTGAACATACTCACGTGACCACGTCATTTCCCTACTTAACACTCTTCAAGGACTGCCCATTGCTGGTACTGGTGACTCAGCAACACTCCAGGACACTGAGTTCCTGTGCCCATTGCGTCTCCTCCTGCAGGCAGGGGGTCTTGGAGATATTCTAGAACAACACATCTTGACATGGCAGCCGCCCTCTTCGACAGAATTCTACTGGTGAGCCTGGTCTTTCTGCTGCCACTGGTATCTAGTAACCACACCAGAGCAGGGTTTGACTGAAGAAGTGTCGCTTGCTCACACTGGCTCACGATGTCTGCACACCAACCGCACATCACTGCCGTGCAAACAACCCACCTCTACTCCTGGGCAGTGAAGGGTTGAGTGAACCTTTGCATTAGCACATATGGGATCCTGCTAATCCTTGTTGGCATGGCTACCCAAAACACATTTTGGACTCTGTGAACTTATGCTTTTATTTTCTGACCACTGGAATGTGCACTTTCCCCCAATGATCATGATACTTTTAATTGCTTGAGGTCTGTTTTCCCACTAGACCATAAGAACACACTTTTTTGGCATTGCGTTTCCAGGCCTAGCCCAATGCTTGGCATGTAGTGGGTGCTCAAGTGTTTATTGAAAGCACCTAGCAAACAGTGACAGATATGACTAAACAGAAAATCTAGACTGGCCAAAGCATTTCCCTTTTCTGACTTCAGTTTTGTTCAGGCCTTTCAGTTGATCCATTCCTATTCAATGACCCCTAAATGGGTTTGCCATCTTTGGCTTTTGAGTAGCTGCTCTTGATAACCTCATGAATTTAGATCTTCCATAGTTTTTCTTTAGGTAAGTTTCACAAGTCAGGAATCTGCTCAGACGGCAGCTTCCCTAATTTTTATCTCTGTACAACAAATTGCACAAAATTATTTCCATTCTGCCAGATGTGGTGGTTCACGCCTGTAATCCCTGCACTTTGGGAGGCCGAGGCGAGTGGATTGCTTGGGCCCAGGAATTTGAGACCAGCCTGGGCAATGTGGTGAGACCCCATCTCTAAAAAAAAAAAAAAAAAAATTAGCCAGGTGTGGTGGTGCATGCCTTTAGTGCCATCTACTCAGAGACTGACGCAGGAGGATCAATTGAGCCTGGGAGATTGAGGCTGCAGCGAGCTGTGACCATGCCACTGCACTCCAGCCTGGGCAACAGCAAGAGACTGTTTTAAAAATGAAAACAAAGTTATTTCCATTCTACAGAACCTACCACATGGGTAGATGAATTATACTATTGGGGAAACGGATTCAGTCATCTTTGAAATCATCACCTCTCCTCCTGTCTTCCATTTGCCAGTTAGAAAAACCAAAACAGATCCACAGTATTATGGGAGCAAATCATAGGTACTCTGAGTTCACTGTTAATGTCTGGAAAGGTATATGCAGCTATCTGTGTTTTTTCTCTACTTGTGTGTTCAGCCCATTTTTGTTACCCTTTGGGTAAGTTCAATCATAATTTCTTCAAACTGTGATGTAATAGCCTGGACTTGAAATAATTTTTGCTATTATTGTCCTCTAGTTTGACAGACCTTCAAAGGCCTTCATTCTCATTGGATATTCAGAGTTCTCACTCTGGAATTCAAGCAATAGGCAGCACATGGTGGTAATAGGTCAGATTCTGGAGCCAGATTCTTGAAATCCCCTACTCAGATATGTGACCTCTATGTAAGTTTTAAAAAAATGTGTATTATCTTTTAACCAGCAAAACTAGGATACTACCAACCTTATTGTTGTGGGGATTAAATGAGTTAATAAGAAAGTGCTTGGGAAAGTGCCTGGCATATAATGGGCACTTGAGACATTAATTATCATTACCTGGTTCTGGTCTGCCAAGAATGTAAACCCCACGAGGGCAGGAATTTTTGTCTGTTTTGTTGCTTACTGTATTCCCAGGGCCTAGAACAGTTCCAGGCACATATTAGATACTCAAATTATTTGTTGAATGAGTTAATCCATTATATATTTATAGCTCAGCCAAACTATAATACTCCCTGATATGGTTTGGCTCTGTGTCCCCACCCAAATCTCATCTTGAATTGTAATCCCTATGTGTTGAAGGAGGGCCCTGGTGGGAGGTGTTTAAATCATGGGGGCAATTTCCCCCATGCTATTCTCATGATAGTGAGGGAGTTCTCACGAGACCTGATGGTTTTAAAAGTGGCAGTTTCCCCTGCACTCTCTCCTGCTGCCATGTAAGATGTACCTTGCTTCCCCTTCACCTTCTGCCATAATTGTAAGTTTCCAATTCCAGAGGCCTCCCCAGTCATGCAGAACTGTGAGTCAATTAAACCTCTTTTGCTTGGGAATTACCGGTCACAGGTAGTATCTGTATAGCAGTGTGAGAATGGATTAATACACTCCTCCTTCCTCCGAATATTCTTAGTTTTCCTTACCTAGTGCTTTCTCTGTTACTGACCACTTCTGTTGGGTTAGTCATAACCACTCAATGCCCAGCTTAAATAGAACCCGTACAAGGTCTTTCCCTGATCATCCTAGGAGGAAGTAATCTTCCCACAGACTATGCTCTCTCAGTACATTGTGTGAACTAACTTCAGCACTTAACAGTCTTACCTTTACTCTCGGTAAGCTCCCTGAGTAAGTTACCATGCCACTTATTACTCAAGCTGGAATATTTTCCAAGTGTGCTTGTTGAGCAAATGTACATGATTTTTTAAAATGGATGGAAGATCTAACCTATTAGAGCATTGTCTTATTGTGGCAATTTTCCCAGGATTCCCTCTGTGTGGAGAGCAAAGTCCTGCCTGCAGTGGGGCCAGAGGTAGGGAAGCTCATAACTGAGAAGACAATTTTGAGCCCCAGGGAATAGGGTTAGCCTTGAATACAGAAAGTGTTTTCCAGTTATGGGCTAACCCCTCAACTTCTAGTCATCTCACAGCCATAATGTGGGATGTGAACCTAGGTTTGAGGCACACAATTAGGTTGTAATAATTATGTCTTATTTGATCTTGGTATGATCAAACAAGGAGGTCATATGTGGGAGCATCTCAATAATTACAGAATATTAAAATACTGAAAAATAGCGTAGATATAAAATTGAAGAGGGTGTGCATCTTAATGACAGAACAAGACAGAGCCTTATGTACTTGTGCAGACGCCCTGGGTAGACCTACTCAAGTTTGAAGGACTATTTTGAATTATTCACTAATACTATGTCTTTAAACAAGATGATATTGAGAGGTCATAGTGATTTTAAAATACAGTATCACTTTTAACGAATGTTAATAGTTTACCAGTTGCTCTTGTAACACTTTGATCTTCTTTATCAGTGTCTGAGGTAGTGTAAATTGTAATACGTTCACTTTACCCATGATGGAGAAAAAGTCTGAGAGATTATTGCTAATCCCACCGTAAGTGATGGCAGTGGGACATCAACTTAATTGGAATAATCTGCCTTTCAAATATGTCATATTGACCAGGATAGAACAACAGAACTATGAGAACACTGGAGATGTTCAGGTATTGAGAATTTTTCTTCAGTGACTTTGGAAGACTGATAGGGATTTGGTCAAAGTTTTAGCTCCAATCAGTGTAAAATTTCCTCAACATCCTGAATTTGGGGTCGGGTTTGCCACTGCATTCCACATAAAGATGTGGCCTCGAAGGTGAGCTGTGAGTTGGCTGTTAAGCACCCCTCACCCCCATCCCCGCCCGCTGCCCCTCAATGAAGCATCAGCTGTTTTCTGAATGAACGCTAAATGGGCTTACGCTGGTTTTCTGAAACTCCCATAGCAGAATTCCTTTGGCCTAGAATATAGAAAAGCTATGCTGTCTTTCAATGGTTTGGACTGTAAAAGAACAACTCAATCTCAAATCCACATTCTCCGCTGGGCAGTCCCATTTGGGATTATTTTACAGGGCTCAAGAGACTAGTGCTCAGAGACAAAACACCTCAGCACATGGCCTCCCTTTGGAAGATAATGCACATGTGGTTTTTGTGGTGTGACTTCAAATTACCTAACAGTCTGGCTGCCCCTGAATATGAGTCATTGTATCTCTCAAAAAATCTAAGGTCTTAGTTCATGGTCATTCAAGTGATCAGTCTTACCTAGTTGTGATCCTAGATTCATTTAGATTCCGCTGGGCTACCCCCCATGAGGTAGATGCCTCTGCTGAACTCTGGCTGCAGATGTGCTTATCTCCTCTTCCCTTTTTCTTTCCTGAGAGTCTCGCTCTATTGCCCAGGCTGGAATGCAGTGGTGCGATCTCAGCTCCCTGCAACCTCCGCCTCCTGGTTTCAAGCAATTCTCCCTGCCTCAGTTGCTGGGATTACAGATGCCCGCCACTGCGGCCAGCTAATTTTTGTATTTTTAGTACATATGGGGTTTCACCATGTTGGCCAGGCTGGTCTTGAACTCTTGACCTCAGGTAATCTCCCTGCCTTGGCCTCCCAAAGTGCTGGGATTACAGGCGTGAGCCACCACGCCCGGCCTTATCTCTTATTCAGTAGAAAAAAGTGCCAAATTCAAGTTTCTGGGAGGTTCCCTGAAGGAGGAGAAAGTGTCTTTAGCTAGGTTTCCCAACGGCTGCATCACTACTGAAGCTGAGTTTCGAGTAGCTGGCTTCAGTAGCTCTTGGAGATAGCACTGAAACACAGATTTTCCCTCGGATTCTGCCATTTAATCCAGATCCTTGAGAAAATTAGTTTCTCTTTAACTTGCCACATATGCCATCATTTTAATTGTGTAAATCCACTGTAACATAAAAACCTGATTTGAAACAGAACAAATGCTTTAAAAGGAACTGAGATGCGGGACCGGGCATGGTGGCCCAGGCCTGTAATCCCAGCAGGCAATTGGAAGGCTGAGGTGGGCGGATTACTTGAGCTCAGGAGTTCCAGACCAGCCTGGATAACATGGTGAAACCCTGTGTCTCTACAAAAAATACAAAAATTAGCTGGGTGGGTGCCGCAAGCTACTTGGGAGGCTGAGGCATGGGAACTGCTTGAGCCCAGAAGGTGGAGGTTGCTGTGAGCTGAGATTGCACCACTGCACTCCAGCCTGGGTGACACAGCGAGACCCCGTCTCAAAAAAAAAAAAAAAAAAAAAAAGAGGGGGGGGGGGAACTGACATGTGGCTTCTAATAATATCCCAAATAAAATTACACCCAAAAGGTGAAGTTTACCTCATATTTTATATAGATTCTATGAAGGTCATGGGAACTATAATTTCACACAAAAAAATATACCTGGGACAAGACATAAGGAAACATGGGGAAAGGTATGTCACAACCCTAAGGTTTTTTTTAAAAGTTTCTTTTACAAAAAAATCAAGCCTTATCCACTAACTTGAGTGCAAACCAATACCAACTGCGCAAAGTTACAGTACCTCTAGTTCTTGTTTCTTTTTTTTAACAGTTAAACAGTTTGCTTCTAAGTTAGACTAGCTGTTCAAAAATTTTATAGAAGTAGATTCTTTGCTAAGAGGTCTCCAAATAATTGCTTTCAGTGGGAAAGATACTAGGTTTTTTGTTTCTAACAGGATCATAGCAGCTTGTAAGTCAGGTCACTTTGGGGGTTTTGTTTTTTGTTAAAAGATGGCATATTTTAATTCAGAATACCTTTTCAGTATCATTTTGTTTCGCTAATGTTTTTTTTTTTTTTTTTTTTTTGAGACGGAGTCTCGCTCTGTCACCCAGGCTGGAGTGCAGTGGCCGGATCTCAGCTCACTGCAAGCTCCGCCTCCCGGGTTCACGCCATTCTCCTGCCTCAGCCTCCCGAGTAGCTGGGACTATAGGTGCCCGCCACCTTGCCCGGCTAGTTTTTCGTATTTTTTAGTAGAGACGGGGTTTCACCATGTTAGCCAGGATGGTCTCGATCTCCTGACCTCGTGATCCGCCCGTCTCGGCCTCCCAAAGTGCTGGGATTACAGGCGTGAGCCACCGCGCCCGGCCTCGCTAATGTCTTGATTCTGCAAATGTTTTCATTCGTGGCAGTATTAAGGCTACGTTTATGGTTAAGAAATGATCCATTTTACCTATGTCAGAGCTTTTTGTATTCAATGTAGCAAAACATATTCCATGTGTGACTTGGAAAAACTGTAGTATTAAATGTCACAGACTTCTCATCTGAATTTTAATTTAGTAGTTAAGCTTTAAATCAGAAAAGATTGTTTATCACAAGGTTCTCATGGCTAAAAAAGAGTAAGTGTCAACAGTTTAAAGTGGAACAGGGATGACATGGCAGACATCCTGCCAGAGCTACTGTTGATTCCAACAGCATTAGCACATGTGGAACCCCAGAGCCAGGAATTTACCCGCAATAAAGCCAGGTTTTCAGTCAGTAAGACTGATGATTGCAGAAGCAGAGAGAGTCTGACTGCCACTAGAGAAGGTAAGAAAACATCATCGGCTCCTTGGGGCTGCCTTTCTTTTGTAACCTCAGCTGTCAAGAAATGGAAATCAGGGTTGGGGAATTAAACAAAACCCACCAGTCTACTGATCACTTCTGCAGTAGTCACCTAGGTTTCCTTTTATTACTAGTTATTGCTCTTTTTCTTCCTCCCTCTGGAAGACTATTTTCTTGCTTATTGCAGCTGAGCAATTCACTTACTGAGCTGTTGAACTTTAATTTGGGGTCTAAGAAAAACATTATGTAAATCAGGTTTTAAGTATGACTATTATACTTCTCAAGTATCTGGAATGTTCCTCCTCATTCTCGTTAGAGGGTATTCCCAAATCTAAATACATTCTTCTGAGTATTCTGTTAGACTCAGAGTTAACTAAAGACAATTCTGGTTCAGAGATCCAAAATGAAGGCAGATTCACACTACTGGGCTTCACACCATCCGACAAAAAGTTGGAGCAACAAGCACAATGCCTACAGACACAAGGTATGGTTTCGAGCCAAGATGTACCACCACTGTATTTGAACTACAACAAGGAAATAATTTCAAGCTACACGAAATTAGTGTTCTAACATAAAGAAATTATATATTGTAAAATATGAAGCATTTTCAGATTTGCCTCACTAAAACAGATGTGTCAATAACTGAAGCTATTATACATACAACACAGATATCAATTTTTTTTTTTTTTTTTGAGATGGAGTCTCGCTGTGTCACCCAGACTGGAGTGCAGTGGCATGATCTTGGCTTACTGTAGCCCCTGCCTCAGGGGTTCAAGTGATCCTCCCGCCTCAGCCTCTCAAGTAGCTGGGATTCCAAGCGTGCATCACCATGCCCAGCTAATTTTTGTACTTTTAGTACAGATGGGGTTTCCCCAGGTTGACCAGGCTGGTGTCGAACTCCTGACCTCAAGTGATCCGCCCGCCTCAGCCTCCCACAATGCTGAAACTACAGGCGTGAGCAACCACGCCCAGCCATCTTTAAAGATATTCAAATCTACTTCTTATTGAAAGGTCAGGACCTACCACTTCAATTTGTAAATGTTTTTATTTATAAGCCAATAAGTAATGCTTTTTACTAATATATATATTCTCTCATGACCTCCAAAATAGAACAGAATATATATATATATACTCAGCCTCCTGAGTAGCTGGGTTTACACACACGTGGCACCACGCCCGGCTAATTTGGTATTTTTAGTAGAGACGGGGTTTCTCCATGTTGGTCAGGCTGGTCTTGAACTCCCAACCTCAGGTGATCTGCCTGCCTGGCCTGAGAGAATATATTAAATAAGTAAAACCAAAGGCCATTCTGAAAGACAGTGCTGTCTTCTTACGTTTTCAGTTTCCTCTGTGCTGTCACATGTAGTGAAGTCATTTAAGAATGAAGCAGACACAATTCTGCTTAGACACTACCATTGATAAGGATGGTGTATGTGAAGAACACAAAGTTAAAAAAATTGTATATATCCATACTTCAAAAGCTCCAAATGCCAAGCCTAACTTAAAGCAAAACGAACCTTAAGTTTAACCTGTCTTCCTCTGATCACCTTTTATTTCCAGTTCTTGTTCTATTCGAAGACCATTAAGAAGTAAAAAAAAAAAAAAAAAAAAAAAAAAAAAAGTTTTAAGTATCAATTGTTAAAAACAACAAAGAAGAGTTTAAGGAAAGAATATATTTGAACCACATAAACAAATAAAAAGGTATTACATAAGAAAAAATAATGTAACAATTTATGTAAGTACCTAACATATGAGCATGCTCTTACATCTAAAACAAAAAATAAAAAGGTAACATTGGTACTATATATATATATTTGACAAGTGTGCATTAAAGAATTCTCTAATATAAAACATTTAAAATGTGGAGAATACTTTTTCAAGATACAGAAAACAATTGTTATGATAGGCACACCCACAATTCTTATAAAAACATGCTTGCAAGGATAAAATCCACCTGAGCACTCATTTCTCAGATGTACCAACGCTATAAAATTGTTAAGCACTGAATATTGCCACCCACTTTTGCAATGTTTGAGTTTCAACACTGATTGATATGAATTCTGAATTACACAATTACTGTTATTTTTCAGTCTTTCTGCCATGTTCCATATAGAAGGCATGTATTTAATATGAATACTTAAAACAGCAACATTATTTGTAGCAAAGTCACTTCCCTGTGTTCATTTTTCCTTTAAAGGCACTATATTTAGAAAATAGTTATTACAACAAATAGTGCTTTGGAAGATCTGAAACTCCAAATCAATGTGCTCCATCAACCATAAGTAGATCTAAGAAGCCCTGACTGAAAAGAACACAAATGTAAAAAGCTGATAAATTTAAAGATTATAAAATTGGTTTATTGTAAAAGCAATTCAAGAATACCCAGTTAAAATCTTATCCCAATGCTACCCAATACAACCAAGAAGCAGTTAAGCACTTTTACATTAGGAACAAGGACATAAAACAAGAGACCACATCAAGGCTATGATTCAAACTCAAAAAGGGAAAGGACTCTTAGGTCTCCTTCAGGTCAGTACAGAGGGCATCATAAGATCAAAGCACTGTGCCAGGTATCACAGTACTGCTACAACACTGAGGTATAACTGGGCAAATCAAAGTCGAGGGGAAATGAAGACCTCCATATTATTGTGTTGTGGGTGTACTTAAGTGATTGAAATTCTAGGAACAGCTGCCTTTAATGGCAGCAAGGTGTGAAGACAAGTCTTTATTAAAGAGAAAGAAGTTTATCAAGTTCTCTATCAAGGTCCCCCCTAAATCTTCACAACCCCCCAAACTTTCCCACCCTCCCCCTAAGCTAAAGCTACTCTGCTGATACATAAGATATAATCTTAATTTGTGGCTACTGGCAAATTATAGGCACTCCTTCCAAGTAGCTTTGATCTTCTGCACATTAAAAAAAATCCCAACAACATGCTATATAATTCATATACCCAATTTTGCATTCTAGGTAGAATTTCATTACTACTCTAAAACTCCATCTGCAGTCGCCATTTCCCCCCAGACTTAATGCAAGATTTAATCTTTCTGCTGTTTTCTTAATAAAAGCCTTAGAGTCAATTATTATCAGTGATCAACCTATGAACTATTATATACAACACAGTGATTGCATTTTTTTTGAGCACTGAAAGTACTTAAAATAAAACTTCTTACTTCCAACTTTTACACTCCTCCAAACTGAAGGGCCAAAATACTTAGATTTTGTAATTGGGGGGGAAAAATCTATCTTCCCAAGCTGAGGCTTTTCATAGCAGCTTTTGCCAGGAGAAGAGATTTTATGCCTGTTATAAACCCTTGAAAATAAGGGCTTATTCTAGAAACATTGAAAGACCCTTAAAACATAGAGGTGCTAGCTGGTGCCACTTTAATTCACAACCAACTATTACTTCATAGCTTATACTGAAGAGTTAATTCATGCTCATTTTGTTCCTTTAAAAAATACTCTTTGGAAACCATTATTACTCCTGTAGACACATACTCTAGTTACATCATCTCTTCCTGTAAAAATAAAGGTATAATCATGATTATCTCTATTTCTTTGCTAAATTCAACTACCAATATACATTTATTAATCTGATCACTTTTCCAGCTAACTCATGACTTTATAATTCTATCCAGGGTCAATTTTCAGCATAGAAGTAGGAGCAAGTCTTATAAGTAAGAACAATTTTGAAGGCAATATTTTAATCTAGTCGTTAATGTGTTCATTACAAATGAGAACTACAAACTAGAATTTACTTCCAAAACTAAGGTAAAGGTAAACTTCCAAAGCTAAATGAAGGTAAACCACTATAAAGCTTATTTCTGTCATGCACATTATGAACCTACTCAGTGATTTCCAACAGAGACTTAAAAATTAGTCCAAGGGAGTCAATTAGTCCAAGGGAGTCCAAGGGTTAAAATAAAGCCATTTCTGGTTTGCTGCTTTCCAATTCATCAGATATCTATCGTATGTCCAGAGGGCATGGAGCACTCCCCTAGAACTATCCATAGTAATAACTCTTTCTAGAACACTAAACTACTTCAAACATCTGCAGACTGCCCCAACCAGATTTAAACTACCAGTGAAATATAAACTACTAGTCACGTATTCTAAATGCATACAAAGTGCTACCATTTTAAAAATTAACTGGAAAGTAGGGAAACCTAAAAAAAGGATACATTCCACTACCACACTATTATAAATGTTACGTTTGGGTGTGTGTATGTATATAAAAGAGAGAGCAGATAATCAAGATTTAAATAAGGTGGTAAAAAAACCAGGAAATGAAGATTTTACCAAAACAACTATAATAACTGTCCCAAGCTACAACTATGAACAGATTCACTAATATGGTCATTTGCCTAGGTTCCGACAAAACCAACCAATCAACACCCCCCACCGCCCCACCAAAAAAAACCCCAACAAAACAAAATGCACACCCACAAAATTATCCACCAAAATCTATACTAGAGTATGTGGCAATAATTAATATATTTCTATGGAAATTGTCTCATGCCTTATAAGCTCCTAAAATAAAATCAAGGTCACTATGTGACTAATGATAGCACTAGGAGGAAAGGAAAATACTGAAAGTAAAACAGGCTTCAGCCTTGGTTTCAGCTATCTCTTCAAATCAGCATTAAGTATTTAATATCAGATAGAACATTTTTGGCTTGTCAGACCAGTAAATCATGTTTTTCCACTGGCCAAAGGCAGCTGAAGAAACAACTGGTGAGCAAACTAAATGCTGTGACATAAAGCATCTGACTTCTAAGTCTGAGTATTTAGTTAAAATGACTCGTGAACATTTAACTGGGCAAAAGGAATGGCATCCATCATCCAAACAGGCTCACTTCCCCCAGCCCCCAAAATGAACAGTAGTTATAATAGCAAAAGAAACAAAAAGTTTTTTTCTTTTTTTTGATTCTTTAGAGCCAACTGTGAAAGAGGTCAGCAATATATTAACAGCAGCAATGGACAAGGAAGAGCAAAATAGAGGATTAAAGTATCTTGCTGGACGTTTGTTCATCTTTTTCTGTATTAGCCAGAAAATTGCAACTGGCTTATGGAAATTTCAGGTGCGTATGTCTCCTTAGATCCTTCACAGATTTAGAATTCAGTCTGCCTGAGGGCTCTATAACCATGTAAGAAAGCTTTCTTTATCTAGCTTGGTGGCAGCCAAAACAGACTCCATGTCATTAAGGATGTCAGAACTCAAAGCTTCCTGCAGACTTGGCATCAACTCCTCTCCTTCTATGTTCATTCCATCTCCTTCCAGTGTTCCAAGGTCCACATTTGTCCCAGGAATGGCTTCAAGGTAGTCTGGGAAACGGTTCTGCTGTGAGGGCAGGGTGCTTTGGTTGATAGTATCACCTAGTGGAAACACACACAGAGAGATAACAAAGTCCTTTTTGAAAAGCTAACATCAGGGCTGTATCATATGAGCATACAGAAATGCACAGGGAAAGAAAAGCGCTCCTGACTGACCTAAACTGATACCTAGAATTTATATCAGGTCAAACAACTCACAGGTAACAAAATAACAATGCCGAGTTTACTTTTGCTTCAACATTTGTTCAGATATCCAATAACAGCTCGATTGCTATTATGTGCTAAGCACTAAAGGGAGTCATTAAAAAAATAAAAAAGTCCTTGAAAAATTATATGCAGCAGGGGGAGAAAGAACAAGAACACAACACAACAGCATCACTACCCTGTCTTCCAGATAAGCACCACCATAATAAGACTAAACATAAAAACGAGTGGTATAGAACTTCCTTGGTCTTAAAAACACTTTGGGAAACATTAAAATAAAAGGACTGCATGAATACTTTATTCCACCCTTATGCACCTTCATAACAGCAAAACAAGCTTCCCAGAGGGCTTTGAAGAAATACATCTTCTTAGCCTTGCTTCTAGGTTTCCCAAACTTACTCCGCCACAGAGCCTTTTTTGCATATGACAACATTAACATTCCTCAGAGCTTCAATAGAACATACTTTCAGAAAAACTAATATAAATCATTAAGTGCTATAGGGATCTAGAGAAGAGAGAAATACAGATTAGAGAAGTAAAAGTGTTGTGTGTGAAATGGGTTTGAAGTGGCTCCTAAGGATGATTTAAAATCTAGGTAAGCAGAGAGGAGGGGGTAGTGTGGATTCTAGAAAGCATCAAAGCCAGGAGCTGGATGAATACAGGCACAAAAGCCTTGCTAAACACTTTCAGAAGAGAAGCAGTTAGCGAAAGAGCTGGTAGCTAAAGAACAGCTTCATTTCCCTGCCAATTCATGCAGTCTGGCAGTTGTCAAGTTTAAGGCAATGGTTGCCAGGTAAGCCACAGGAGAAATGCTTCCTTAATTACCCCTGTGAGGCAGGTATTTCTTAGCTCCTGCAAGACCCCTGTAACTATTCCTTTTTTTTTTTTTTGAGACAGAGTCTTGCTCCGTCACCCAGGCTGGAGTGCAGTGGTGTGATCTCGGCTCACTGCAACCTCCGCCTCCTGGGTTCAAATGATTCTCCTTCCTCAGTCTCCTGAGTAGCTGGGATTACAGGCGCACACCACCACACATGGCTAATTTATGTATTTTTAGTAGAGACAGGGTTTCACCATGTTGGCCAGACTGGTCTTGAACTCCTGACCTCAGGTGATCTGGCCACCTCGGCCTCCCAAAGTGCTGGGATTACAGGTGTAAGCCACCACACCTGGCCTTCTGCAACTATTCTAATAAAGTAAGTGGGCCCCACCTCCTAGTCTTTCCCATCTGGTTTCCTGAGCCCCGTAACACCTAAGGTGGACCAAAAACTCTTAAAGATGAAAACAAACACTGAATAACATGTAGACATTTCTCAAAATTAAGGACACAAATCCATAATAAGGAGAGAGATGTTCTAACAGGCACTTGTTTGTCTTGCCAATTAAGATCAACATGCTAATGTAAGTCATGCTGCCAGAGTTTTATTCAAATACAGCTAATATATCCAATTTATGATTTTTTTTTTTTTTTTTTTTGAGAACGGGTCTCATTCTGTCACCCAAACTGGAGTGTAGTGGTGTGATCACCAGGGCTCAATCCATCCTCCCACCTCAGCCTCCTGAGTAGCTGGGACCACAGGCACGTACCACAACACCTGGCTTATTTTTGTATTTTTTTGTAGAGATGGGGTTTCACCATGTTGCCCAGACTGGTCTTGAACTCCTGGGCTCAAGAAATACACCTACTTTGGCCTCCCAAAATGCTGAGGTTACAGGCATGAGTCACCGCACCCAGCCAATTCATGATACATATTTTTTTAAACTAGGAAAATACCAGTTACAAATCACCATATAGAGACAAAGCAGGCTCAATTTAATTCGAATTTACAGGATTTTAATTGGTTTTCTTCTGAATAATCTTTGCTTACAATACCTTATTAGACCTGGTGATAACATATCTGACTGTAAGTCAGGCTACTAAGAGGGATAAAGAATACCAACCTGTATCCATCTCATCAACGCTGTTCAGGAAGTCATCTGGGGTGCGAGGGACACTGTAGCTGCTCATGCTTAGTCCACTGTCTGTACTCTCATCGCGAGAGTGATAGGTGCCACTACAAAAACATGACAGTTAAAGACCAACACAAAAAATTTTAAAAATCAATTCAAGGTAAAAATAAACACCTGCTGAGTACCAACATAATTCTCAAAGAGGATTAGTGAAAATTCCTGCTCTGCAATGTCTGAAACAAGCCCCTCCCTCAGGGCCGTAGACAGGGCTTGTGCTATGAAGTGAAATAGACAAGTTAATCCTAATTGAAGCTAGCAGCCCTAAAGAGCCAAGATTTCTCCTAAGGTTCTGTGCTTGATGACAATAAGGGACAAAAAAAGGTACCCCCAGTCAGTTTTCCTGGCTGGCAGACAATTCTCTGCATGAGTATTCTCCTCTCTGTAATACCATTTGAATCTGGAGGTGGGGAGGAACCCACACAACTTACTTGTCCCAAGGTCTCAATTCTCCAGGTGGTGGTGGCACAGACAGAGAGGTCAAAACACAAACTCCAGGTGGGCGAGGAGACAGGTCTGCACTAGATTCAAGTTAAATTCCTAGCTCTTGTGCAGAGAACATAAGCCAAGGAAAAAATCAACCCCAAATAAACCACCAGAATTCCTTTTAGGACTGAACCAAAATAGATGAGTCACTGCTGATAAGATAAGAATACTCATGGCTTGATCTCCTTGCTTCTGTGTTTGGGCAGGGGAGGAAAAAGCCTCAAACACTTTAGTACGAAAGGAAACGGGAGATCATATAGCTCCAGTTAAAGAAAAGAGCAAAACAAAAAACTGCAAGGCACATCCCTTGAAAATAAAATGACCCGACACAGATCTTCACTTTAGACTAAGCAAGGTTTCCCAGATTTACATTCATGTATGGTAAATATCCATTACTCTGATAAATAGAACACTCTCCTAAGCTGGTAGCATCTAGACATCAGCGGGCATTCACTGAGGTCTACTAACTCTAGAAAATTCTCAGTTCTACTAACTCTAGAAAATCTTGGAGAAAAGCATAAAATCAAGGCAGCTGTTATTCTTCAATGGTCTGTGTACATGTGTGAACTTTAACTTTCTCTATAGCTTGTACATTTAAAAGCAGCTATTTAACTTACATAAAAGTTAAAAAATAAAAACAAGTTTAACAATTGCTCAAGGCTACAAGCTCAGTCAGTACCCCAACTGCCTTCCCTAAATGATGCAATGCGTTTGCCTTGTTCTTTCTCTCCCCTCATTCTATATACTGCAATCACTGGTTTACTCTAATGCTTCTGCCAGATTTCGCCAATGCTCAAAAGCTTCACACAGATCCAAGAAAACACATACTTGCCTCTGAGACCACTGATATACAATGCAGCCATGGATGAGAAGGCCTCAGGATTTGGCTTGTTTGTATTTTGCGTGCCCTGATCTGGGACAAGAGCCTGGTCCTAGTCATCACTCTATTCGGCTGCTAAGCATGGGACGCACATCAGACATTTTAGTCTATTACTGAATAGCTGAACTTACAGAGTTGTGCAGAGTTCATTCCAAACCACAGGGGAAGCACATGGGCATTCCTGAGAACAGAGTTTACAGGGCCATTTTCCTGGCGAGGAACTGCTCCCTGCAGAACCTCACCTCCTACAGGCCCCACTCATTCAATAAACATTCACTGAGCATCTGCTACTACATGACAGGCATTAAACTAGGCTTTGAGGATAACGAGGTTAACCACCACCACCACCTACAAACAATGTTTTGTGAGAGACTCACAACTTCAAGGAGGGAAATGAACAAATATACTACTGAATCATATACAGGGGCTATATGAACTATGTAAGCACAGTACTTTCACAACAAACAAGGAGCTTGAAAGTAAAGGGTAAAGGTTTCATGGAGGGGGACATCTGAGTGAGCTTTGAGGGATCTCAAAAGTAAAAGGGAGATAAGGGAAGTTTGCGTTACTACTAAGAGTCAATGCCATGGCAAGTTGGGGGAAAAAGTATTTAGAGCTTAAGGAATATATATAAATCAAATAGTAAACAAGAGAAAAACCATCAAGAGGTTTTTTTTTTGTTTGTCTTTTTGTTTTTGAGACGAAGTTTCACTCTTGTTGCCCAGGCTGGAGTGCAATGGCATGATCTTGGCTCACTGCAACCTCTGCCTCCTGAATTCAAGCTATTCTCCTGCCTCAGCCTCCCGAGTAGCTGGGATGATAGGCATGTGTGACCACGCCCAGCTAATTTTGTATTTTTAGTAAAGACGGGGTTTCACCATGTTGGTCAGGCTGGTCTCGAACTCCTAACCCCAGGTGGTGGTCCACCCGCCTCGGCCTCCCAAAGCGCTGGGATTACAGGCGTGAGCCACCATAGCCAAGAGTTTTTTTTTTTTTTTTTTTTTTTTTAAAGAACAAAAAAAAGCCAAAGTCAGATGTATGTTATTATTAGAAACTGGGGGTACTGCAGATAATGCATATATAATTCTGCCCTTAGATTAGTAACATTGATTATCTGCCACTCTGATCTTCCCAGAAAATAGAATCTCAAATTATAGCCCAGCTCTCATCAAAAGTTTTAAGAAAAAAAACTTCATAAGTGACTGTCAGAAGGATATGCAGCCTATCCATTTTTAAGATGTTCTAATTTTTATCCCTGGGATTAATATAGGTCCTTCAATAAGACAGGAGATGAAATTTTACATGGAGATGAAATTTTCCTTGTTGGAAATAAAGTTTTGAGGCTATGCCTCTCTTAATTAGCCTCAGTTTAAGTCTAGAACTATAATCTTACATAATACACTTACTTTTAGACAGAAATGTCAGAAGAGTAAATACAAACTTAAAATACATTTTAGGTGGCCTTCAAAATCAAACCTTCCAACTAGGCCACCAGCACTAACCTTAAAAACTGAGTAAATGGTGAATTCTATTGCACTAAATATTTTTAGCAGGGTAAGATATTTTCTCTTGGAATTACTAAGTTTCCAATTTAATTGGTGAGAACTGAAAAGGTGATGCAATAGTTTTCCTAGTGCAAAATACCTTTAGGTATTTAAGAAAGTGTGTTATTTAAATCGATTAGAAAAGGAATCCAAAGTGCAAAGTATCACCATATTTTAAAAAGTTTGAAACTCCACAGATATTTTACAACCTAGAAGAATTAATTTTAGTTAAATCTTAATCTTAAATGACTTCCTAGGCAAAGAATATGACCTGTTTCAGCTTACAGACTTCAAAATGGCAGTTTATATAATACTGCAATCTGTCTGAAACCCAGGATTTGTGGTAACTCACTAAGAAGCATCCCTAAGCTATGTTATTTTCAAATACTGCCGTTAATCTTAATGCATTTTTGAAAGAGGCACAACCTTACACTTTATCTCCTTGGACTATAGCCCATAAGAACATGAGGCCTTACAGTGCTGCTGGGTAACACATTTTAGGTTGAATAGCTATGTGGAAAATTCCTTCCAGTGATCCTTACAATGCAATCCTAAATAGGTTTAACATGCAATTCATGCCTTTGACATTCACATGTTCCTTCGTGATTCTGTAATTTTAAGTAACTGTTAGTCAACAGTAAAGGCAGAAGCAAACACGTTGTGACTTTGAATAAGTATCCCTTGTACAAGTCTGAACAGCTCACTTCCTCTCACAGGAGACAACTTTTAATCCTCAACTCTGCATGTACTTGCCATTTACAGAGAGATTCATTTACAGCTATGGTTTCTGGCCCACACAGATGTTCCAAATAACTATTACAAGCACTAAGCAGAATGATTTTAAAGCAATGATCCTTTTCAGACATTCATCAGTAGCAACTTTCACTAACCTGTTAAGGAAAGGATCTGAACTATTGGTCGTCATTGTTCTCAATTCCTGAGACATTCCGGGAGAAGACACTGGATTTTGAGTCCCACCATCCTGCTCCAGTGTTGGTAACTGGCTACGCAGTGCTAATTCCTAATTAAAAATAAAGCAAAGCCAAAGAGAATCAATCTACTGATTAACATATTTAATGTTAGGTTTAAAGAAATAAAACGTTCATCAGAGTAACTGTGCAGACAGATTAAAAACAGATTAAAAACATCTAGTTTAAAGTTAATACATTCCCCAATCAAAATGACCTAATTCTTCTATCCATTTCAAATGACTAAAAATTAAGTTACATATATTTAAAGTCTGTCTAGTTATATTAATCCCCACTCCCCCATATACGTTTTGCTACTTTGTTTTCATTTTGTTATTTTCCTTACTGTGGCAGACACTCCCAAATCCTACTTTGGGTTATTATAGAATGGCAAGTCTGGCCTTTAAAATGTAATTCTTAAAGTTTGTTTTTACTCACCAACTCTCACATGGTTTTGTGTTTGGAACCCACAGGGAAAAAAAAAAAAAAAAAAAAAGTAGGAAGAATAGCATCTGATGATTTTCCTATAAGACACCAATCCTTCCCCAATCCCCAACACTATTTCACACTTTGCTATTAAATGTCTCATTCTGACTTCAGGTTTTTCTATCCTGAGCTGGATAGAATATGTTCTATTCTCTAGCAGGGAGAGAGGAGGAAAATGAAAAAAAGACATCACAAGTAAAAACACAAGCCCAGGGCTTCTCCACCACAAACATAATATTTAAAATGGGGTAAAATGTCTTCAGGGACATCCAACAATTTCTCAGCAGGATTCTCCCTGGAAGCCTGAGTAAAGGCCGTGGGCTGCTACTCTGATGGTTCCAGAATGCCTGCCTTCACGGGTTTCCAAACATCCCAGGTTTCAGCCTGTATTTGCCTAGAACCTCAAAAACGGTTCATCTCACTGTGACCCATCCCTAGCACCCTCATTACTACTCTTGTCTTTTTTCTCTATCTGTTCACTGTTTCTTACCCTCCTAAGAATTTTCACTGTGCTTCTCCACCTATTGTAAACATCATCTTTACTTACACCATCAGCTTCCTTTCCCTCTACTTTTTGGGTTTGATTTGGAATACATACAGTTTTTTATCACAAAGGATACTGGCCTAATTCCCTCATCCTTCCACACAGCTTTCTGAGTCAAGTCTGCTCACTAAGGCACAGCCCCACCATCTCCAGCCCTCACCTCCACAATAGCCATGGGGTCCTGAAGTATGGAAAGCTTCTCCTAGCTCTACGCTGCCACTGCTCAGCTACAATTCTCCTGCATGCAAATACCACTTATTTTTCTTTAGGTTTATGCCTTCTGGATATACCATCCTTTAAACCAGAGTTGCTTAACCAGTGGACCATGACAGAATTCAGTCTCTGAAGTGGGGTAAAATTGGATGGGGTTAAAAAAAACAATTATACATTAATTTTCGCTAACTTTATCAACATTTTCTCCAATGTAGTATGCACCATTAGTATTCACTGTACCTAACTTTTCACCAATAGAACATACAGATGTTTTCGTATCACATCGTAGTTGCTGCAAATATTTTAAAATACCATTTATGATCAGTGCTATTTCAATGTTGCAGTGGTTATGTTATAAGATGTGCTTCTAGATTTTTTTTTTTCCCAATCTTTTTGAGACAGGGTCTCACTCTGTCACCCAGTCTGGAATGCAGTGGTGCAATCATAGCTCACTGCAGCCTTGACCTTTCAGGCTCAAGTAATCCTCCTGCCCTCAGCCTCATGAGTAGCTACAGCCATAGGGGCACACCACCATACCAAGCTAATTTTTTTGTATTTTTGTAGAGACAGAGTTTTGCCTTGTTGCCCCAGCTGGTCTCAATCTCCCAGGCTCAGATGATCTACCTGCCTCAGCTGCCCAAAGTGCTGGGATTACAAGTGTAAGTAAGCCACTGCACCTAGCTTTAGATCTTGTTATTTATACATTAAAAAGAAGCACATTATATCACAAATTTCTATTTAATATTTTGTTAACAGTATCAATAAAATTCCTTTTCTTTTCAATCCTATACATTAAAAAAACAATCCCCAATGTCCTCCTGGGGGACCTAGGGTCTTGGCCAAATGCCAAAACTGTTTGCCCATCTTCCCTGCAAGGCAAACAGCTTCCTGCACTCAAATGTACTGATCTCTTCGTTACTCCATCTTATATACGGGAGAATTCTGGAGCCTGGTCAAAGTCTCTTGCCACTCCAAGTATTCTCCATGCCTCTTAACATGCTTCAGTATTAAATGGACAATTCACTTAACCCGACAGCTTCCTGAACCTTCTGGATTCCAGTGACCTTCATCTCTACCCCACTCAATCACCCATTGCACAGCCACTCCACTCAATCACCCATTGCACAGCCACTAAGATCCTGTTATTTGAAACCAAACCAATTCTAAAATCTTAAGTCATGTTTTGAGACGACAATCAGCGTTTCACTTCATTCCAACTGCATTTATCACATGGGAATTATGACATCCACACATAAAACCCATATAATAACCCATTGTTGAAATGCTGGGATCGCCTTTACACTGAAATGATACTGACCACTTCATCACTGTATTTCAATCATTAAGTCTGTCAGTCATACCCTGGAACTGGCTTAGAAATTTCTCTCCCAAAAATCTTACATGCACTTATCCTACTTTCTCACAACATTTTTTCTAACCAGTTCCTGCATAAACTCACGTCCACTCTACCCGCCCTCCAACCTCAGAGACTCCAGACCCATCTCTCCTTACTATTCTAGTCTATTGGCTCTCTTTTGGTATCTTATTGTTTTTTCCTCCTTCCCTACAAGCTTGAATTCAGGACTGATCATTCAAAACAGCATAAGCACCTTTTAGATTCCTGATATACATAGAATTTTAACTCAGCCCAGCAAATCCCAACCCCAAAGCAATGCCAAAGTGTGTTTGTTCCATTTTTATACTGAGATTGCTGAGAAATGCTAAGGGAAAAGGAAAAACAACAACAACAACAAAAAAACCCCACACAACTATCCAGAATGTTATCATTACAAATTAATGGTCTTTGGTTTTGGATGGACCCTTAGTATCATTTATTGTTTTTTTTTGTTTGTTTTGTTTCATTCCTGGTCAGTTCTTTCTCACATCCTCATGGTCACTACTCCAAATATGGCATACTCTCTCAAGCCCCTATTCAGGGAAGTCCATTTCTTTTTTTTTTTTCTTCTTCTAAACTTTTTGTAGAGACAAGGTCTCACTATATGTTGCTCACATTGGTCTTGAACACCTGAGCTCAAGCGACTGGCCTCCCAAAGTGTTAGGATTACAGGCGTGAGCCACCATGCCCAGCCAGTGAAGTCCATGTCGATTTCTTTTCCATCTACATTAGAACATTGAGGCCATCGGCCAGGTGCGGTGGCTCACGCCTGTAAACCCAGCATTTTGGGAGGCCGAGGCGGGCGCATCATTTGAGGTCAGGAGTTGGAGACCAGCCTGACCAACGTGGTGAAACCCCGTCTCTACTAAAAATACAAAAAAATTAGCTGCGCATGGTGGCACATGCCTATAGTTCCAGCTACTCAGGAGGCTGAGGTTGCAGTGAGCCAAGATCGCACCACTGCACTCCAGCCTAGGTGACAGAGCGAGACTCTGTCTCAAAACAAGCAAGCAGGCAAGCAAAAAAAAAAAAAAAAAAAAAAAAACCCAAAACAACAACAACAAAAAAACAGGCCATCAGGTATAATCTTTGATTTTTCTGGCCCCTCTTGCCACCTCTTCCTGCTCCCCTCAAAAGTAACTTCATTTACACTCATCATCTTTTTAACTTTTCTTGCAGTCTTATGGGGGTCCCTCTTATTTCTTTTCTATCTTCTACTTTTGACACCTCCCCAGGCTCTTCTTACAAAGTGAGAAGTGACTTTAAAAACAATGATACTACACTCGTTGTAGTCTGTCTGTGGGAGGACACATCCTCTCAATACCATGCCTTTCTTCTATATTATTTAAGACCTGGTGAAGGCACTATCTTCTTGAAGATACTCTCCGTGGTAATCCCATCTCAATCTTGAGATTGGATTAGACACAAAGATGTCATGTCTTTAACACCCTGAACACAGCACTTATCACACAATATTGTAATTATTTTTTCTGTGCCCACTGAGGGCAGAGTGAATGGATTACTTTGGAGCATAAAACAACTTATAATTCCTTGAAGAATCTATATTGCTCCTAAAATACGAGGATGTATTTAACAATAAACTTTAAAATGAATACAATTATAGGCTCCAGATGAGGCTGATGGCTAGGGTTCTGTGACAAAACATGGGAGTATTTGAGAATATCCTAAAGACTTTCATTTGCTTTGTCAGAGAAGGTATGCTCATATTTGTAGCACAAAACAAATATATAACACTAACCTGTAAGTCATAACTAAAATAACTGAATTGGCTATAAATTTCATATTATTTTTATAACTTTTTATTTTAGCCTTTAAATAAAATTGACTTTTATTAGGTTAAAACTAGTATCCTGTGTAGACTAGACTCTCCATGTTTTTGACGCTTTGAATTTGGCCACTATGTATGTTAAAAGCCATGAAATTTTTACTTTTTACTTCATTTAACAACTGAATTTCTATGTCAGCACACACTACAGAACCAACTATGCAGATTTATAAAGAAAGATAACTTAGAGGTGTCAGTAAGCAGGAAAATCATTCTATGTTACCTAAGGAGATATCTGACCCTTTGAAGGGCTATGGAAACACTCTTCTCATTAAACCTATATTTGAGCCATGACTAAGAGTAACTAACCTAAGGATTCACCTAAATTAGACTTGAAAGAATCAATTAAAAAAAGACACTTTACTTACTGGTGGCAGGAGAGTGTATTATTAATCAAAGAGGGAAGAATTTGGCATGAAAACAAATATAGTCACCCTTTCATATCCATGGAGTCAACCAAGTATGGATCAAAATATTCGAGAAGAAAAATGGAAGGCTGTGTCTGTACGTAACATACACAGACTATTCTTCTTGCCATTATTCCCAATACAGAATAACAATACAGTTATAACAGTGTAACAGCTTTTACATGGCATTTCCATTGTATTATTGTAAGTAATCTAGAAATGATTTAAGGTATACAGGAGGATGTATGTAGGTTATACGCGAATAGTATCCATACAAGGGACTTGAGCATCTGAGGATTCTGGTATTCGTGAGGATTCCTGGAACCAATCCCCTAGGGGATGACTCTATAATGTAACAAGGCCAATGATACAAACAACATATATGCAGATTATGGATAGCATACTAAAGGTATAAATACTCAGCTGAGTTTTGAAACTTTCAGTTACAGGTGATTAGATATTCCAAGTAAATTTTGAAAAGTTTTATTGATCGATAACTGATGTACAATAAATTTTAAAGTGCATGAATTGATGAGTTTTGAAATGTGTATACACCTGTGAAGCTGCCACTACAATCAAGATAATCATCCTCAGCCAGGTGCAGTGACTCACACCTGTAATCCCAGTACTTTGGGAGGCTGAGGTGGGCAGATCACCTGAGGTTGGGAGTTCGAGACCAGCCTGACTAACACGCAGAAACCCTGTCTCTACTAAAAATACAAAAAATTAGCTGGGTGTGGTGGTGGGTGCCTGAATTCAAGCTACTCAGGAGGCTGAGGCAGGAGAATCACTTGAACCTGGGAGGTGGAGGTTGTGGTAGCTGAGATTGCGCCATTGCACTCCAGCCTGTACAATAAAAACGAAACTCGGTCTCAAAAAGAAAGAAAGAAAGAAAAATCATCCTTAAAATTTTATCCCACTACTTCTCACCTCCCCTACTTCAACCTTCAGAAACTAATGATCTGCTTTTTGTCATTATAGATTAGTTGGTATTTTCTAGAATTTTCTAAAATAAAATCTTACAGCATGTACTTTTTCACTTAGTGTGATAACTTCGGGATTCATTCATGTTATATCCACACAGCTCATTCCTTTTTATTGCTAACTAGTATTCCACTGTGGGAATATATTACATTTGTTTATCTGTTCATCTGGGTGGTTTCTACATTTGGGTTGTTTCTACATTTTGGCTTTGTGTAGACACATGCTTTCGTTTCTCTTGGATACTCTAAAAAATTTTAAAAACCCTAAAAATATTCTAAGTGTTTCCAGACTACTGACTACTTTTACTGCCTTTCTCATTATTTTTCTAAATGATGTGGATCAAGGCATCAATTTTATGTAAGGCCAAAATACCTTAACTACCAAAAATACATGATCTTAGCATCTTTTTTGCCTTCTGGGAAATTATATTGCTTCTTACATGAGAGGAGGGAAATGTAAGAAGAGTCAATGGCTTATGGCTAGGTCTTGGTTCCATAAAAGTCCACTAAATAAAGCAGGCAAACTCTTGTTTTCTTTTATGAACCACCCTGCAAAGTTTCCTCCAGAACAAACTGGGACCCTTAGTTTTACTTATAGCGCAGATAGCTCTGACTCCAAATGTGTCCCAGATTAGCTAAGATTTACAAGCTCAATGGGAAAAGCTACCACATTTTTCTATTATTACAGAAGAAAATGGCTAAAAATACTTGCTTCAGTTAGAAAAAACTATTTGACCTTTGAAATACAGAACAGAAGCATGATTATATTTTGGCTGAATTTCCTGTAACTTATTTCCGAAGTTTTGAAAGTTTGTCAAACTATTTATCCTAGTTACCTTTGGGAAAACAGAAGTTTAACGAACTTTTATTTTTAGTCCAGTATTCTAATTTTAGGCATTGTGTTCAGGATAAAATAATCCAAAAACTTCTTAGAGATAGAGGTAACTTTCAACATGAAATGTCTGAACTAAAATCAGTTTTGTAGACAATCCAATTATGTCCCAAGGCTTATGGCTCAGGATATAACTGGACTGTCTACAAAAGAGCTATGCCAGATTTACCCAATTATGAAATAATGTTGATATTCACTGAAAATGTGTTTTGATAAAATTACTCTATTGAAATATAACTGGCATTCTTTTACACAGGTGTAAGATATATACAGGCCTATTTTTAAATGCAATAAAATGGAGAATTTATATAAAATATTTTTGATTAAAAATTCAGATTAATTTGACTTCATGCTTATCCATATTATTTTTTAAAAGTAACTAGCAAAATGTCTAGATAACCCTGAAACAAATTTTCACTATTTTACATCTAAAATTCTTAGTTTCCTATGGTAACTTCCCTTTCACATTTACAATCCTTTGCTAAGAATACAAGGAATTATAACACTTACTCACGATGAAAACACATGATTTAACTGTTTCTCCCTAGAAGCAGGACACCTTACAGGAGAAAACTCTTTCTCAATTGTCTAACTTCACGGTCATTCTCCTTCATAATCTGACTAGGTAAAACATGGAGTAGGATACATTCCGAAACTTCCACTTCACTTCTAAGATCTGCCTCCTGAAACCTTCGTTATCTGAGTGTGTGCACACTCATGCAAGTGTGACTGTGTGGGAGGTAGAGGTTGTTGGTTTTCTTTGGCAAGACTGAACTACAAAGACACATTGTTAAGAAGGGGAGAAAAAGGCTGGCCTATTTTCTTATATAAATATATGCAATTTCCCTACGCCATGTCTAGCAATTTCCTTAAATATCAACACTATTTTATTTTCCTTATTGAACCCAATGAAACATATTATATTCATTGCATATAAAAATATTAACATAGGCCAGGAGCAGTGGTTCATGCCTGTAATCCCAACACTTTGGGAGGCCAAGGCGGGTGGATCACCTGAGGTCAGGAGTTTGAGACCAGCCTAACCAACATGGTGAAACCCTGTCTCTACTAAAAATACAAAAAAATTAGCTGGGCGTGGTGGTGTGCGCTTGTAATCCCAACTATTTGGGAGGCTGAGGCAGGAGAATCACTTGAACCCACGAGGCGGAGGTTGCAGTGAGCCGAGATCATGCCATTGCACTCCAGCCTGGGTGATGAGCGAAATTTCATTTCAAAAAAATAAATAAATAAAATAAGAATTAATGACTCGGGGAGCTACCTAGTCAATGTTACTTTCTTAAAGCTATTCTGTCTTTAGCAAATACTGCATTACACAAGAGTGTATCCGTTTCTGGATGATATATGGCATAGGAGTAAGAGTTTTTGCAGGGAGGATGGTAATCAATTTGTTTAAGGAAGACTCACTTAGTGAACTAAAAATCCAAATTTAGAAACGGAGAATAACTCTAAAAATATATATCTTGTGAATAGTTTGCCTTAGTGATAGCAGTTTATGTCAACAATTCTAAAAATAGAAAAAAATGCCATTTCTTCCAACTGTTTAAGATAGAGGTCTTGCCATACCTCATTTTCCAACACAGCTTTAAACTATAATAGAACATTTTATTATTTCTAAAGTCATTAAAACACTGAGCCAATGCTTTATTTTTTTTAATGTTTATGCCATTTACCAAAGAAGCTTTAACTTCAGAACAACTTTTTTGATTAAAAAAAGTATACACATGGATTCGGGGACAGTTATGAGAACTATATGATAATCTTAAACTCTGAAAGTCACATCCAAAACAGGATGGCAGTTTGGTGTTCCCTAGCATTATCCTAGGATTCTACACTCTTTCTCACAGACTTCTGGAATTAGGCCTTTTGTAATCTGTATTACTTAATCATGGTCTCAAAGTTACTACGGCACTGTTCAAATAACAAGGAAGAGGCAAGTGAAATAACAAATGAAAAAGCAAATGAAAAAACAAATGAAATAGCCAGTTAAAAGTGTGCAGGGTGTGAGGCTAAATCTTCCCTCTTATACAAAGTTTTCAACATACCCATTAAAAATAAAATATAATATATCCATTGGAAAACATTCAAAAATCCATGATTTATTTAATATTAGAACTTCAAAGAGAAAGATAATGTTAGAAAAAGTATTAACAGGATTTTGAAAAGCTAACATGAAAGACAGTTTGAAAGGAAAAATGCCAAATATTTTACTTTTACTAAATTCAGGAAAAAAAATGGTTGTTGGCAATTATTTTCATAAAGGTCAGAACAATGGTATTATTTTGTTCTCATTAACTACAACTGTGAACATCTGAACCTCTTCAGTACTGAGAGGTAATGGTGTAGTACAATATCCTCAACAGCAATACTGTGGGCTTTATCATTCATTAAACCAGTGACTGACCCTGGTGTTTATTCATTACCACCCATAAGGAAAGGCAATTACACATTATTCAATAGTTGCAAAATATTTACACTGTAATTTCTATACAGACTGAAGCAATTACTTGCCCAGAAACAAAAGTAATCCCATATCACACTTTTGACCACCTAAATTGGAATTACACTGGCTACCGAGTTAAGATGTCTTTATACAGCAGTATTGTCCTTATTTCTGAGTAGTTTCAAGAATTCTCTAATTTTCTTTTTTTGAGGCACTCTCACTCTGTCACCCAGGCTGGATGGAGTGCAGTGGCACAATCTCAGCTAACTGAACTTCCCAGACTCAGGCCATCCTCCCACCTCAGCCTCCTGAGTAGCTGGGACTATAGGTGCATGCCACCAAGCCCAGCTAATTTTTCTATTTTTAGTAGAGACAGAGTTTCACCATATTGGCCAGGCTGGTCTCGAACTTCTGACCTCAGGTGATTTGCCTGCCTCAGCCTCTCAAAGTGCTGGGATTACAGGCGTGAGCCACTGTGCCCTGCCTCAAGAATTCTCATAAGGGCACTTGGGAATGAATCTCACCCAAAGCCTTAAAAGAGAAATGAAGAGGGGAGGGGGGAGGCAGGAGGGAGATATAGCATTAGGAGATATACCTAATGTAAATGACGAGTTAATGGGTGCAGCACACCAACATGGCACATGTATACATCTGTAACAAACCTGCATGTTGTACACATGTACCCCAGAACTTAAAGTATAATAAAAAAGAAAAAAAAAAGGAAAAAAAAAGAGAAATGAAGAATCTTTACTGGTAAGAAAGGGTATAAGCAAGGTTCTTACTATGGAGAAAAGCTTGTGAGCAGAGTAACAGCAACAAGGTAGCAGAGTGCACCTAGCTAATGGAAGAGTTACTGGCTTAACTGGAACCAGTGAGTGAGAAGGCTACTGACCACAGACCATGAGCCAGTTGCAGAGTTTAAACTTGATCTCATAGGTACTAGGGAACCCCAGATACCAAGAACCAAAGTCTCTCTCTTTTTTTTTTTTTTAAGATGGAGTTTTGCTCTTTTCGCCCAGGCCAGAGTGCAATGCCGCGATCTGGACTCATTGCAACCTCTGCCTCCCGGGTTCAGGTGATTCTCCTGCCTCAGCCTCCTGAGCAGCTGAGATTACAGGCACCTGCCACAACACCCAGCTAATTTTTGTATTTTTAGTAGAGACAGGGTTTCACCATGTTGACCAGGCTGGTCTCAAACTCCTGACTTCAGGTGATCCACCTGCTTCAGCCTCCCAAAGTGCTGGGATTACAGGCGTGAGCCACCGCCCCCAGTCCAAGAACCATATTCTTAAGCACAAGAGAAGGTAGAAGGGTTCGCACTCAAGGGGGACTATCTTTCCTCAAAGTGCTTCTCTCAAAAGACCTTGAAACAGAAGCTAGAGTGCATTCCTAAACCCACTTGCTCAAAAGGTCTCTCCAATTTACAAGTGAGCACTGATGTGTGACAGAGATACGACTAGAAAATAGCATTAACTGCTCAATCTCACAAAGCAAAGATGTTTACAGTTTCAAAAAGTTTCTTCTGAGAATGGAAATTGCTTTTGAAACATAAAAATCTTAAGTAATCAAAATGAAATTAAAATGTTAAGTTCTTTGGCTGGGCACGGTGGCTCATGCCTATAATCCCAGCACTTTGGGAGGTCAAGGCGGGCAGATCACCTGAGGTTGGGAGTTCGAGACCAGCCTGACCAACATGGAGAAACCCCATCTCCATCAAAAATACAAAATTAGCCGGGCATGGTGGCGAATGCCTGTAATCCCAGCTACTTGGGAGGCTGAGGCAGGAGAATCACTTGAACCCGGGAGGCAGAGGTTGCGGTGAGCAAAGATTACCCACGCCACTGCACTCCAACTGGGCAACAAGGGCAAAACTCCGTCTCAAAATAAAAATAAAAATAAAAAGTTAAGCTCTGTAAGGATGAATTTTTCTAAAATTCTGCCAACACAGTGTAATAAATTAAGGTGATAATTTCCATATTTAACTAAGAAGATATATAAATGCCTTTAAAGTTTTTTCAAAATTTTACATTTCAGTATCACTAAGCCCATGGATCTTGGAATTTTCCATTAACCTCACTCATACTGATGTTAGTGTACACGAGCACAGCACCCTACAACAGCCACGTGATTTGTTAATCCTGCTGGAAGTACTTAAAGACAGCTTTTCTAGTACTTCATAAGCATTTTGAAGTTTGGTGGCTTTCCACATCCCACAGCATATGAGGTATATGATAGTGTCATTAGAAAATGACACTGCTCTCACTATTGCTTGCTAACTCAGCTGCATTAATATCTATTAAAAAAGTATAACTTAAAAAACCAGTAACTTTGAACAACAGTGTCTGGTATTCAGATATTGAATGATGTCTTTATACCCTCTGTTCTTTGGGACTGAAATATCCTTTCTAGCTTTCTTGACTATTCTGAGAAACACTATTTAAAGCCATCTTCACTTAAGATATGACTCTTCTGGGCAGACATGGTGGTTCACGCCTGTAATCCCAGCACTTTGGGAGGCCGAGGCAGGTGGATCACGAGGTCAACAGATGGGGACCACCCTGGATAACATGGTGAAACCTTGTCTCTACTAAAAATACAAAATATTAGCCGGGCGTGGTGGCAGGTGCCTGTAATCACAGCTACTCAGGAGGGTGAGGCAGGAGAATCGCTTGAACCCGGGGGGCGGAGGTTGCAGTGAGCCAAGATCACGCCACTGAACTCAAGCCTGGGCAACAGAGCAAGGCTCCGTCTCAAAAAAAAAAAAAAAAAAAAAAAAAAAAAAAAAAAAAAAGAAGAAGAAGAAGAAGAAGAAAGAAAAAGATACGACTCTTCTTTGTGATCTATTTCCTGACAGCTACCTTATGGTTATTTAGAAAATAATAGGATGAGAAAAATATACACATGCTTTCCTCATACAAATACCTCCAGATTTCTTGATCTGAGCTATTTCAAATATAACCCTATACTTGATTTTCAGACATTTAACTGTTAATTTTCCACAATTATGTCAGGTAAATATTATACATTGACAACTAAAGCATATATAACAAACCAGTATTTTAATCTCCAGCATATGCAAAGATTTTAAAAAACCTCTTTCAAGTTTTTTGCTGTGGTCTGGGCAAATCTAAGTAATTACCACTAATCTTCACATCTTAGAAACTTTACTACTGATAAGGCTCATCTTTTCTAAAGCTTTACTATTTAAAAATATCTAAGAATTCCTAATAATTTTAATAACAGTAAGGATTTACTTTTCTATTCAAGTATGAAACAAAGATCAAGAAGAACTTGACTATTTACCAGATTCAGAGTATAAGACCCTGGGAAAAAAGGAAACAAGTTCAACATTTTTATGGCATGGAGGACTTTTTACCTGAATCCAAATCTCCTTTGAGTTAATTTCTGCTCCTATATTAGTTTCTATTTCATTTATCATGAATAAAAGTCTTCTTTCAGAAACACTTCAGGCCTGGTGTGGTGGCTCACGCCTGTAATCCCAGCACTTTGGGAGGCTGAGGCAGGCGGATCACGAGGTCAGGAGATTGAGACCATCCTGGCTTACATGGTGAAACCCCGTCTCTACTAAAAAATACAAAAAAAATTAGCTGGGCGTGGTGGCGGCCGCCTGTAGTCCCAGCTACTCGGGAAGCTGAGGCAGGAGAATGGCATGAACCCAGGAGGTGGAGATTGCAGTGAACCGAGATTACGCCACTGCACTCCAGCCTGGGCGACAGAGCGAGACTCTGTCTCAAAAATGAAACAAAAAGACAAAACAAAACAACAACAAAAAAACAAAACAAACAAACAAAAAAAAACACTTCAGAGAAATGGCAAAGAAAAAAATGGCTTCATGTTATAAAGACCCAATGCTATGCTGCACTTCACAGTCAAATGGGATATTAGTGCCCCCTCATCATAAGAATGTCTATGCTTGACTTTGGTGAAGATGGGTTATTATGAGTTATCCCTTGCTTGGTCTTTTGATGAATGGAGGCATTTATGAGACAGATAAAGAAGAATAGAGATTTTCCTTCTCACAAAATTAACTGGTCTCTATGAAGACTGTATCTGACTTTTATCATCATGGTGCTCCAATGGACAACTTAACAGTATCCAAAATGAGCAGAATTTTGCCAACTCCTACTTCTACAGCAGATTCTAAAACAATGTACTTATTTAGCCTAGTGCAGAATAAGCTTCATAGAATGTGAGGCATTTTATGGTTGCTTTTGCCCCAAGAGAAGTAGAATGATCCTCTGGCTCCAAATTTCTTCTAATCTTGCAGACCCCAAACACCTAAAATCTTTTTGGTTTTAAGAATGAGATTCTTCCCACAAGTCAGACAAGTGCCTGTGTTAGAAGAAAAAATGGCCACAATCTTTCCTTCTAAATAAGATGCCTTCACAACCAGGGTTCCCTGGGGTCCATCAGAGAATGCTGATAAAAGCCAACAAGAAAACCTGAAACACTATCCAGGCAGACCCTCTCCTGATAATTTTGATGTTTT